>NC_141154.1:74945286-75292786 GCF_053477565.2 Lygodium microphyllum | reverse complement strand
TCTACTAACTATTTTTTTGGGGTGATTTGTGTTGCTTGTGACATCTTATCCACCTATAAGCTTGTTCAGGGCTCTTTAGGGCATCATTTGGGCTAATAGAGACTATCTAGAGCTCATAGTTTGCACTTATTTGATCTTCCATACCTTTAAATCTTAAAAATCTTGAAATTTAAGGTTTTTCTGATAAATTCCAAATTTGGACCAAACATGAACCCCCGTTGATCATCTTGTGATTGACATTGATTAGCACCAAGGTAGTGAGAGTTTAGACATACTCTAGCATATAGCTTGCCTTTTCAGCTCTGGATAGGATGACATGCACATGACTTAGTGATCTAATTCTTTGTGTTGGATATTACTAAGGCATTCATGGGATTTTTCTCTAGATTTCAAGGGGATAGCTTGCGACCTTATGGAATCGCTCAGCTTACCAGCTACCATTCCATGCAAGTTTCCCAACATTATTACCAATGCCATGGGACTAGCACTTACATAGTGAGGGGGTAATATTAACCAACTACAAGTTTGAAATGGAGCAAAAAAAAAAAAGACAATGAAAATTAGGAAGAAATTAAAATTAAAAGTGCAGGTAGTGAAGATGACAAAAAATTGAGAGAAATACAAAATTGAGCTAACCCTGTAGTCCTTTATGGCCTAAAGGCATGGGAGGTCTATTATAAGTTTTTCTTAATTTTTATAGGTGGTACAATCTCTTGGGTCTCTCGATTGGCCATGTAAGGCCTTATTTATCACTAAGATAGAGGTTGTTGTTGCCACTGACGCTCACAAGGAAGCTATATGGCTTACTCATCTATTGGGAGACTTGGGCATTGCATGAGAGGTGCCTACATTGCACTAAGATAGTCAAAGTGCTATTCAGTTGGCATAGAACCTTATCTTGCATACAAATATAAAACACATCAAGGTGAAGTATCGCTTCATCTTAGGGAGGTACTTGAGGACAAGCACATTGAGCTAGCTTCATGCTTCAAGGTCTTCTTTTCTAGTCTGATAATCTTCTTGATCTCAAGGTGTTCCAGATCATTAGGAAGGGCTTTGTACATTGTGGATTGCTAATGGGCATTGGCTAGTATCTTACTTTATTTTTATACCCCCATAAAGGAGCATTAGCATTTAAGTGATAGATTGTTTGGGTAAAGACCAATGGCCTATAGCCAAATGCGCACCCTTGTATGTGTACACACTATATAATCATATATAAGCAAAGATAACAAAGAATAAGAGACCTATTCATTTTGCATCCACATAACTCTTGTGTTCTTCTATCTCTCAAACCTCTTGCACTCCATAGCTTCTACCTTGCATCCTACCATTGCTTTCCTCTCCCATAAAACATAAAACTAACTTAAATTTCAAACCAGTCACATGTATAATTAATTCTTTAGAATTCCCAAAGGTTGCAATCTTTGTTGATCTACCATCTTTACTTGAAATGGAGCTAGTGCCAAAGTTAAACATTTATTTGATAAATAAACATCTTCCAAAAGAATATGAACTAATCATGCTCCATCCAAAAGAACCTTATTAAACAACTTTTCCATATATTCAATTTGAATAGTAGCTATCTCATAATCCATTATCAACTGCTATTGGGTTGGGAGTGTAGTATGATAATCGACATTCACATATTCTAGACATAGCCTTTGACTTATCATTCCTTAGATCTCTCTTCAAGTTTCTAAAATAAATTCTCCTTGAAACCAAGAATCAAATCAAACACCTACTCCAACATTAATTGCAAGGAAGAATTAACCATCACCTAAAACAATGCTTCAAACTTACCTATATCTTTGTCTATTTGTTTTGAAACAACACATTCCTTGAACTTCATTTCTTTAGGATCCTCCTATAAATCCCTCGACTAATGAAACTTGTTTGTTTCATCATATGCTTTTCACTTCTATAATCAAAATTTTGTGTATCCATACATGATCATGAGCTTGAGAATAAAGCTATGAGGATGGTACAATACTCATGATTGTGTGCAAGAAGAGAGAATGTGTGTAGTGAGAGAAAAGAGAGCAAGATATAAACTAGATGTACATAGAGTTGTATTCATCTTGATAGAAAAGATTGAGTGTTCAAGGTGTAGTGAAATGTGGGATAAAGTCTCTTTTATAGGCATAGACAAGTTGCTCTTGCTTACATCATAGATGACCTCATTGTCACATGAAATCCAACTAGATTTGTTAATATAAGGTAAAACAACCTCCAAAACACATATATCTTGTTTTTGTAGTGTGAAATCAATTCTACCTCAATTGAATTAATCCAAAGGTTGAAAAAAATGGTTCTTAAGATAATACATGCCTTGTAGCAAAATCAATTCTACCTCAATTGACTTAATCCAAAGATTTCAAAAAATGGTTCCTGAGATAATGCATGCCTTAAAGCTTAATGACTATGAAAAATTTTGGAAAAATGGTGTGAGTTGTCCAATTCATCGAAATGCATTAACACAAGTTCCTTTCAACATAAACAGCTTTCTAGAGCATCCAGATAAGCAAAGTAGCTCATAGACATTGCAATCTCAACAAATCAAGGTGTGGGCAATAAGCATTAATGTCAAAGAAGAAGCTTGAATACTTGACCTTCACAACAAGGCTTCACTTTGCATGCTTCTCACTCCAAGAACAAGCTCCCATGAACATTGAATGCTGCTCTAATACCAATGGAGAGAGAAGCAATGGTGGGATGTGAGGTAGAAGCTATGGAGTGTAAGAGGGTTGCGTGATAGAAGTGCACAAGATAGTTACGTGGGTACAAAATGAATGGTACCCTTATTCTCTGTTATCTTCACTTATATACAACTATATAATGTGTACTTATATAAGGGGTGTCTACTCCACTACTGGCTTTTGGCCTTTATCCCAATAGATCTGGATGAAATCTCCACTATGCTAGGAGGAAATTCAAAATTCCCTCATGCATCAAATCCATTTAACAAAACAAGTACATTCCTTGCCCTGAAGATAAGTAAGATTTGATACATATCCTTATAACCCTAGACCTACATTCATAGAAGAGGGAGAGTAACAAAAGCTCATGGGAGAACGAGTCAAATTCGGGAGGCAAGAGGGGGGAGGAAGGGGGGTTATTCATAAATATATGTGAATATCACATGAATTCAATAGAATGCTTTTTTAAATACCATTTTTACACATTTTGTACATATAGAAGGGTGCTATATAAAGGGGTTATTTATAGATTTAGTAAAAAATAGGTGTGTCTTATTTGAGGAACATTCACATATTGGGGTATTTATAAATAGTCATTGAATGCATGAAATATAGAGGGCATACATATAGTGAATGCCCTAAGGGGTTGAAAATGGATAGAAGAGCCTCAGGGGGCCACTCATAGATATGTGAATATATCATGTGGGTTTAAAAGAATGGATTTTTAAAATACTACTTTTACACATTTTTTTACACATGGAAGGGTGCATATAAAGGGATCATTTATAGATTGAATAGAAAAGGGGTATGTTTTATTTCAACAAAATTCACAAATAAGGGTATTTTTGGATAGGCATTGAATGCACATGATATAGAGCATTTACATATAATAAACCCCCCAAGAGAAGAGCCCATTATGGATATGATTGAATCTAGCATGGAATCATTCTCATTGCTAGTGCTCATGATAAAATATGAGTTGTTGGAATAGCCAAGGATGAAATGGTTTTGAATCCCCTCGAATAAACTAGAGTTTTAATAATATTGGGTGTGTAGAATGATATCGACTTTCATTGACCAAAAGACAATCTCTACCATTTGTGTCATATTTTGTTGAGTTTAAATTTATCATGGTCAAGTCTATTAAATAAGAGTGTAAGAGAATAAGTTAAGTGACATAAGTGATTTTAAGGATCCCAAGGAAATGAAATAAGTTTAATCTGCATCTAGAGAGAAAGCTAAGGTAACAAGTGATTGATAAACTACATTAGTTAATCAAATGTAATGATCTATTCCTCCTTGAGCAAGGTAGAAGTAAAGGGTAATGTTTGATAATTTGATTATTCTTTTAAAGGAATACATTTTCTTAACTTCTTCAAGAGACTGTTAGATATTAATTCTCAACTTTGTAAGGGGTAAAGACTTGATAGAGTGTGATAGACATTTTAGCCCTAGACTCAACATGGAGTTAAAGAATCTTAAATAATACAATCAATATACAATACCATAATGGTTAGTATCACAAGTGCTCATATAGGATGTATAGAATAGTGAGCTGGAGTGATATAGTATCCTAGCTGGAAGTAGCAAGAAATTGTGAAGTTACATTTGATAAAAGATAGTTGGTTGCTATTGAGTAGATTTTAGCAATTTGATATATCGAGTCTAAGGAGACATAAGAGACCAACGAGCTTGTGGTAATTAGAGTTTGACTCTACATTTGGAAAACACTTTTTGGTGAAATAATCACTACATGGTTGGCTTGCAAGTCTGCTTTAAAGTAGCTTAGCCATGGCTAGTAAAACTTAGTTGGCCACTTATAGGTGCATGACATGAAAGTTACATATATGATTAGTTGGAGGTGTTATCTAGCATGCAAGTTGCATACATGATTGTTTGGAGATTTTGAAGAGGCCACCCAAGAATATATGTGTGTATCATGTTGGTTCAACATAAGGGATTTTTTAAACTACCATTTTTTTAAAAAAAACATGTAAAGGGGTGCCATTAAAGGGGTTACTTATATATTGAATAGAAAAAAGATGTGTTGAATTTTTTTATTTAAAAAAATTCAAAGATAAGGGTATTTATAAATAGGTCTTGAACACACATGATATAAAAGGTATACATATAGTCAATCCCTTAAGTTGGAGGTGTTGCCAAATTTTTTGGACAAGATATTTGGTATGGTCTAGAAGAGGTCTTTGAAATCCTTACTCTCCTTGGGCACCCAATGAACCTTGCTCACCATGTAGTTGAACGAAGATAGGAGTTGATATATAGCTTCGTAAAGACTCTAGGGAATCCATGTATAGCTTCATAGGAATTCCAAGTCAAGTGGTCTAGAAGATCCACCTTGTGGTATTTGTTTGCATCCCTTCTTTACTCAAAACATTGTGTGTGCCATAACAACTCAAAACATTAAAACTTGCACTTTGTTTCAATAATTCTCCACCTAATTTTGATACTATTTACATTTAGTAAAGTTAGATTGGTTGTCATTGAATTATTTGCAAGTATAACTTACAATCTCAAAATGTGCATGGTAATACCCATACCCCACCAAAATGAGCTCGACCTGTACATATAATTAAATCAACATATGAATGGAATCTAATTCCAAATGGTACTTTGCACCTTCATTTTCCTTTGCTCACACTTTTTATCTGAAAATGAAAACCAAACATGAGCTTCAAACTAAAGAAATCATATTACTTGAGCATAGCAACATAATGGAGAAGCTCAAAGAATTCTAATTGAAGGTAGACACTCACATGATCCCAATATTGAGCCACTTTTTCTTTTGCATGACCTTGTAGAAATACCAAGCTTTCATCAAGTACCAACATAAGGTTGGTTACAATGGGCTTTGTGTATCTTTCATAAGCATGTGTTGTCCCCTGTAATAAAACAACCCACGAAAAAATGATTACCATGAACCTTCAAACCAATAACTACAAAACATCATAATGTTCATACCAACATATCTATTGCCTAGAAGTCTAACTTGAAGGGTGCACCTATAAGAGACCATCTATATAGCATGAGTTCAAATGGCATTGAGACAAACCCTTTGTCTCGGGGAAGTTACTATATGTATATCCTCTACATCATGTGTGTTCAATGCATGTTTATAAATATCCTTATCTATGAATTTATCCTGAATAAAACATAACCCTTTTTTATTCAATCTATAAATAACCCATTTATATTACACCCTTCTTTATGTAAAAAATATATAAAAATAATATTTCAAAAATACCTTATTTTGAACCCATGTGATGCACACGTATATTCATGAGTAACTTACCCGAGTCCTTTGTCTACATGCTATTAGGCCATAAAATGACCCCTTTCACTTTACTAAGCTTACATATTTTTTCCAAATTGTAATTTAAAAACCCCTTATGTAAATATAATCATGTAAATTTTACTAAATAAAATACCCTTTCTATTGAACTCATGTGGTATTTGACATGTTTTATAAGGTGCACCCTTGGGAAGTCTAATATCTTTCCTTTTTGCAAATCTTCTATTATTGCATCAAAATTAAGCCGATTACATGCATGAAAAACCCATTATCTATTAAGTTTATAAAGGTAAGAATAGTTAAATGAGACATAATGGTATGCTTGTTGACAAATGGATAAGTGTATGCAATAGCTTTTAATGCTTGATATAGGGAATAATCTTCTAAGATACCCACGCTTACTTCGATCATGGCATCTGTTAAGAGGAACTTTGAGCTCTAGGTGATGTTTGGTTGTAATAGGCATACAATCTTTGGTCAAATGAAAAAATGTTTATTCAATTACTTAGGAAATTTGTTTTATGTAACCATAGTAACTTTTCTTACCATACTCTTGGAGTGCCATAGGTAGATTATAAAACCAAGCTTCACTTCACGATACAATGGGAACCTATACAGAAAAACTCAATTAAATAATGATTCATATAATCAAATCAAAATTTGAAAGTTAAACAATGTGAAATAAATTGCTACAAATTTGTTTATACCATGATATAAATGTATCTGTTATTGTCATGATTGCAATGGTGATCCTGTGATACAAACATATAATAAGTTTAATATAAAATGCATATAAGTAGTCTTTTATTTTTCACATTTTAGACACGACAAATAATCATATTAGAAATAAGCATATACCTTGAAAAGATGGTCACTTCCATGATAATTGTGCCAATGGGCTCTTTATACTCGATGTAGCTAATTATCCATCATGGTTTACTTATTTACGTTTAATGTGTGATCAAAATGACACCAAAGAATGTGATGAACTTATAATATCCTTGAAATTTCTATGCCTCTGTGTGTGTGTGTGTGTGTGTGTGTGTGCGTGTGCGTGTGCGTGTGCGTGTGCGTGTGCGTGTGCGTGCGTGCGCGCGCGCCTCCTAATTTACAAAGTGTTTATCCCTTCCCTCCCCAAGAGTATAATAACCCCTCCCCTATTTTTTTGCTTAGGGAAATTAATAGTGCCCACTCCTAATGTTCACAAAGTGTGTACCTTTCATAAAAATATAGTCCCCTACATTTATGTTATATCGTAAGATACCCATGGCTGATCCTCAATGAGTTTCTTGTGAGAATTATAACACAACCCAACAAGTTTTTATACTTAGAAAAACTTCAACATCCATTTGACACAATTATAGGAACCAATCTACACTACAATATATCACTTTCAAGGTAGCTTTTATATGTGAGCCATCCATGTAATGAGAGGCTTACCCACACAATATGCATAGTTTGAACAAATCCATGGGCTCTAACTTGTGTGTTTTCTATCTTCATTTGTTTCATAATATATTGCATGGGTTTTTTCTTTGATTGTTTCTCTACAAAGGCACATAGTTGTTATGAGCAAGAACACATTTAAAGTCATAGAACATGAGGTTAGATTTTCTCTTTTGTAGTTTCTTTAGAAAGGCACCTAATTAGGAGAGGGAATTCACTTGGTCAAGGTGGGGTTTCTTTCCATAATATTCCCCCTTCTTTCACCACATTTCACCTTATTCCACAATCTTTTGATCCATCTCCTCCAAACTCTTTCAACTTAATGACTCCTCCATGAA
The DNA here is from genome assembly GCF_053477565.2 of Lygodium microphyllum. Lineage (NCBI taxonomy): Eukaryota > Viridiplantae > Streptophyta > Polypodiopsida > Schizaeales > Lygodiaceae > Lygodium > Lygodium microphyllum. The sequence goes on along the minus strand of NC_141154.1, from coordinate 75,284,993 downwards.
CTCTAGCTCCTCAAAAAGCCAAAGTTTTCATTGTGCCTAAGTGAGTGCTTGGTATAATGAATGTGAGGTATATCTATTACATGCTATTGAGTCTCAATGAGCAACATCACTAAGTCGCAGTTAAGGATGTGTTCCAGTTAAGCCCTCCTTTCAAGGGTAGAAACCAATATGTTAACTACAATACTCAATTGATGCTACTATATATATTTTAAGGTGGTCTACATGTGGTGGTTAGTAGAGGGCTTGTGAAGATTTGGCACTTTTTTAATTACAGTATTGGCTAGTGGGGTAGTGGGAGAACAACGAGGGCTAGCTATCTCATACCCACACAAATTCAATAAATTCTAAAGATACATTGAATATAGTATGCTATTTCTTTGTGTTAATTGAAATAAATACAAATAATGATTTGCATAGTTGACAAGAATCTCCTAGAAACATGTTTAGAAGGATTCACCTCCATCCTAAACTTATGTACTATATTTGCTTTTAGTGAAGTTGAAAGTGCATATATATCAAGTTCCCCACAAAGCTTTTTCTTTGAGTGAATAAAAGAAGAAATATCATCAAATTACATGTTATTGAAATCAAGACATTCTATTACCAAGACATTCTATTCTATCAAGACATTCTAGTTCCATCTTTATCTATTTTACACATCTTTACCATTTGCCACTTTGTCATATGTGGAACTTAGAAACTAGAAGCACAAACCATAAGCATAGCTTATGCTTCTTAAAGTCGTCTAGATTAACATCATCAACCTTAGTTTACTTATTGCTCTCTTCTTGTAGCATTGATCTTAGTTTGCTTTTAATTGCTTCTTGTTGTAATTTGGAGTGGTTGGATTAACTGCAAGAGCACCACAACTTGAGTAAAGATTGTACATGTGTGCTTGTTGTAGCAATTCATCTTTTTGGTGTTAAATGAAGAGCACCACGAGGCTATGCTTAACATCCTCCTTTGGAGGATGATGTTTTAGATCCTCATGGTTGACGGAGTGTCTTTCATGAGTCGAATATCTAGCCATTGCGATCCCAATTATTGAACCATATTGCTAAAAATCCCTTGTTCACTGAGGATTTCTTTTCAGCTTTTGATTTTTTATGTTCTATCTACCCATATGATCCTCATGATATCCTATCTTATTCCCTAATTTCTTATCAATTACCCTTGTATATTTCCATCCTCACTTCTAATCCAAATAATATCCCTCTCTTATCTTTTACCTCTATAGTTTCCCCTCAAATTCCAGTTTTTACTACTTGTCCATTTATTGTTGATCCTACATCTTCACCTACTCCTATTGAACCGACTTCTATTGTTCCATCTATTTTCTCTTTTTTTCTAGCATAATCCCTTCAAAATTTTTTACTTTCTTTCCCATTATCATTATCCCTTCAAATATCTTCATTTTATGATTTATCTTACCCACCTCTTCATTGTTCCCCTCTTATTTCCTTACCATCTCCATCTGACTATATTGACCTTCCTCCATAATCAGTGTGATGGATACTCTTGGGTATGACAATGATATCCTCCATCGATAGCAGTGGACATTGAATGATTCTTTGACAAGACCAATGTTTAATTGGTCTATCATTCCTGGGTCCTGGGACACTTATGCACAATGTTCTACTTCTTATCTTCAATTTGCTAAATCCAATTCTTGTTTTGAGGACACCACAGTACACTTGGCATCTCATTTTTGTTGGCATCTTACTTTTATGCATCAACAATCTCTTCTGAATACTTGGAAGAGTATTCCAAACTTGACAACTAATCCTAATGAGGATGTGACCGTTGCTCAAATAGATGTCTTGTATTATTTTGCACAAGCTTTTCCTATTAGGTTTATTATCATGTTGGAAAGGATGTGTTGTTTACAGTTTCTCTAAAATGTGCCTCTACATCTTGTGGATGAGAATAAGAGTCTGGAACATCTCAAGCTAAGTATGAAGTTCAAGGAAAAATATCATCATCCTACATAGCCTGTGGATACTCTCTTACTGATCTTTTTAATGAAAATCTTTCTCTTTGCTCTCCATTTTTTGGGAGCATGTGCCATTTAGACTACATTGTCTTGTGTCTGTGTGAGTTATGTGTATGTTTTATGATGTATGTGTGGTGTTTTATCCTTCTTGCATGGAGTTGAAGATGAAGATGGAGCTAATTGAAAAGCTAATTGATGGTGGTTCATGATTCTATCTGATGGATGGATACTTATTGCAAAAGCAACCTCTTATATCCTTTAAAAGTTTGTCCTATTTTTTTGTTTTTAAGCTATATTAATGGATAAAGGTGTTTTTCTTTTGTCGCAATTCTTCATTAGATGCAGGTTACAAGTTGGGGTCATGCTTGGATGGTGTTTCCTAAAGTTACTGTGGAAAATCAAATTGAGATATATTTTAAAGTTATGTTCTCTTTTTCTAAGGTCACGAGGACACTCCTTGATTAAGTGTGGGGTTATGTCGAGGGGGTTGATATGCCTGTGTTTTTTGTTATTTTTATTGGATTTTTGGGTGATTTTTGAATGATGATTGATTTATTTGAAAGTGTTTGAGGGAGTTTTGGATAAGATTGAATAAGTTTCAGAAGCTCGTGATATTTTTCAACGGAGATATGATGAGCTAAAAGGTTCTTTTGAGTGTTTGATAGGTTTTGATTGGTTCTATTGAGCTCTTGTTTTGTTATGTTTTCTTTCTATGTATGAGGGGTAGGAATAATGATTGATGGAGTTTAAGAGTGTTTGGAAGCTTATTGAATGATTCTTGATGGTTTTGAATGGCTTTAGTTAAGCTAAATGCTTTTTGATAACCTTTTGTATAGTACTATAGACCTTCTATTGAGCTTTTGTGTAGAGTCTTTGTCTCTGTTCTGTTTTTGTTCTTTATGCCTCTCTAAGTGTTCTGTGGCATGAATATGTAGCTTGGGAAAGTTTTCCAATCTTTGAAAAACATGAATACAAGTTCAAAATAGCTCAAAGAAGTGGAAGAAGTAGTTGTCGAAGACTCGAGTGAAGAGTGAAGTGACAATGACATTGTTGAGCTACAAAAAGACACTATAGTGGCTCTGGTGACCCTTCATATCGGATATACCTCTTAAGAGGGGTATCCACGACCAAATATGGATTATGGATGATTATTCTTTAGTATTCCCATGTAACATTGAGAGAGAGCATGTATAAGAGAGAGAGTCTGTGTGTGTGAAATAGCCAAATTTTCATGCAAAACAATGTATCTATGAGTGAGAGATCATGAGAGAGACTATGAAGACTATGAAGCCATTGAAGATGAATGCTATGTGATGATTTCCATTCAAAGTGGAGTATTCATTTGTATTCTCTTGTTCTTTTGATGGATTCTATGAAGAATGTGTTGAAGTTTTGCTGTCATAAATTTGTGGGAGAATTGTTATATGATGTGCAAAGATTTGAGAAGATTGGTATTGTTTTTCTTCCTGTGGTTGTTTAAAATATGAAGAACATGCCTGTTGATGATACAATATAGATTTTCTGGCAATAGATTCCCCATTTTCTTGGTGTTCCTCTTGGGGCTCCAATTATGGCTAGTGGGTCAAATGATAGTGATATATTTGACATTGAGAAGTTAGATGGCACAAATCTTGTAGGTTCTAGTGCCAAAATTATAGATTAAGCCATTGAGACATAAGGGTATAAAGCCTGAATGCTTTGATGCTAGATGAGTTATGTAAATCTACAATCATTTTATCACTCTCTAAGAAAGTCTACTAAAATATTGTCTCTAATGAGCAAACTGCATGGGAGTTATGAAATAAGTTTCACAATGTCTGTGGCAAGCAAAGTCATGCCTCTCAAATGTATTAGCTGAAGCAACTCATGGACCTTCACATGAAGAAAATGACCTCCATGTTCACCCACTTGAATGAGTTTCATTCTATTTTCAACCACTTGTCTTCACATGGAATTGAATTTACAAACAATCTTCCTTTCTTATTTTTGCTACTTACATTCCATGGGTCATGAGACACATTTCGTACTAATAGCCTACTGATGGGTTGAAATTTAGCATGTGGATGATGTGCTCTTGAATGAAGAAGTTATTAGAAAGAGTATCGATGCTTCATGCACCTCTCATGCTTTGACAATCAAAGGTGATAATGGTAGGAGCGGTAATGACCACCGTGGAAGAGACTCTCAAAAGTCTCATTCTCAATCACATGAACAATCTTATAAGTCCCATGGCTATAGAAAAGTTTACATACAGAGAGAAATGGAGCACTTCTTGATTGGTTTGGGGAGTCAAATTGTTCCAATTAGAAAACATGCAAAATAAGAAACTATGTAATAAATCTGATCAATTTTAGGATTTGATAATAGTTGCATTTCGTATTATGAAGACCAATGAACTAATTGATAAGAATGTTAATTCAAATGGTGAACTCGATGATGTGATTGTCATTGTTCACCATTGACATCATTTATTATTTTGGTTGTCATTGTCATTGGAAGAAGGTAATAATGATGACAAACATGGCAATGACAATGACAACAAAAATGATGATGACAACAATGATATCAATGGCAACACACCAATAACAACAACCAAAATAAGAAAAGACCAATCCTTAACAAGATTATGGGCACTATCACAATGCTTAGATTAGTACATAAATCTTGCTTGCAATCACATTTAGCCTAAGTATCATGTACACTAGCTAGCACTAATGAAGATCCCATGAAACCTAATGGAACCTAATGATCATCCATCACTATGATGAGGGTTGGTTTTTGGAACCATAGAATGCATAAATAAGGTTCTCAAGTTTATTGTGAGATCTCACAATGGCCAGAAGGTCTTTTTTAATGAGTTCTAACTGACATACATCATGTTACCAAGAAAGATCTAGCCTAAAACATGTCTAAGATATCTCAAGACCCTCTAGATAATGGAATACTAGATATCCAAAAGTTCATATTGTCTTGCTTGGTTGTTAATCGGACCATACAAGAGTCCCATTATAGCCTAGAAGTGTGACTTCAACTTCTTTTCTTCCCTTTTCTTCTTCCCTTATTTCTGTTACAACACTTGTTTTCCTTCTTGTTACCAACGCTTTGTAGCATATTCATGGTGAACGGTCCATAGAACTAGCACTATCATCAACTATGTGTGATTTAAAGTCTCATGCATATTTTCAATCTCGAGTAATAGTCTGAAGGAGGTTGTATGATCTATGGATAAACAATATATGATATATGCTAAATTGGTAAGTATTCAAGTTTTGGAGTCTTAACTATTTATTTTTCAAGAAATGGCTGAGAGAAGGCTATTATGACTTGATTTGGTACAAGTAGTATATGACTTATGGCTTATGGTGGGTTTGAAGGGTGGAAGGTTCCTCCTTAGAGCCTCTTCCTATTGCCTATGTGGAGGATTTAATGGTAAATATGATTTCTTTCAACATGACTGCCGAGAGCCATGCTGATTCTTGATTAACACTAGCAATCTCCATATTTACGAAGCCATGAGCATCTATTATTTGTTTGTGGTAGCAGCACTAGAAAGATGACATGCATATCCCATTATAGAGAACTTTCAAGATGTAAGAGGATTCCTAATGTACAATTGTGGCTTGAACACAATGTAAGTTGTTCTTGTGTCATGTCACAACACAAAGGAATTTGAAGCTAAATGATATAAAATGGTTAATCAAGTGACAAAGTCTATGTACTTTTAGGTTGAACACTCTTGTGAAATGTAAAGATTTGAAAAGGCTATTTGTCACGCAAAATATCCAAGTGCTTCTCTCTCTCTCTCTCTCTCTCTCTCTCTCTCTCTCTCTCTCTCTCTCACACATATATGGCTTAAGGCAATATCTTGGCATTGTTGCCACCATGTCAAAAGCTCTCTTCTCTCTCTCTCTCTCTCTCTCTCTCTCTCTCTCTCTCTCTCTCATATATGGCTTAAGGCAATATCTTGGCATTGTTGCCACCATGTCAAAAGCTCTCATCTTCTCTACTCTCTCTCTCTCTCTCTCTCTCTCGTAAAGAGTGATTTCTTACCAGTATTTGCACCAAAGTACGAGTTTTTCTTGGTCAGCAGGCGCGGCATCTTCGATGGTTTTGAAGCACTCGAACGCCGGGTAGATGTAGCCCACCAGCAATCTGCCCCACCCAACGCGCAACCACACACATGGAATGGCAAATTAGGACGGCTGTATGACAGCAGGCAGCAGACGGTTGCATACATGACACCAAGAACGTGCTATTATCAATCATCGTAGGGCGCACTCACGTAAGGAGCCTTGCCAAGCAGAACACCATGATTGCTACCACGATGAGGATCGATATATTGACCGTCAGCAGGGTTCCAACCTATCCCCTCATATATGCATACAGGTAGCATTACACCGTTCCTTCAGGACAACTCCACCATTCATCACGTACCCCCTACGCTAATTAGGACTAACACACACGTCCCATCTAAGCGCTTAACGGGATTCTCACTAATCACGCTTTGTAAGAAGAAGTAAGAGCTTTCTTGCTCTTAGGATATGCTCATCCATTTAAGGTAGCTCTAAGGACTAAGGATGATGCCCCCCCCCCTTTCAAAATGGGCTAGATCATATGGTTCCTTTCCTACCGTTAACTGAGTTGCAAGTATTGAAGTTTCTTGCTATAATCGAACGTCGGAGAATGAATTCTATTAAAGTAATCACCTTGCCACTCGATGTCTAATGAAAACTTCTCAATGCGATCATCGTGTGCTTCTCAATTTCCCGATGGAATAATCATGTAACCGAATTTCTCAATGCAATAATCTTATAATCAAGCATTGTGAACATTAGAGTATGAGATCTCATTGCTCTTTTCAGTGTTTTCCCTTCTCCTTTTCTCTCTTTCTCATTGATGCACAAGTAGTGTGGTGGATCTAGTGGAGATGAATCAAGAGGAAGCCATTGGAGCTTGAACATGGAGCTTCTTCCCATTGACCTAGGCTACAACCAAGTGGTAACACGATGTATAAAATGTTAGATCACAGTAAACCTTCCAATCCTAACTAGAGAGATAGAGTTGCCCCCTCACCCTATGTATCTTTACTTTGGTTAGCTATGTTCCCCTTTGTCACTTGCTAGAAGAGTAGCAACTCTTTATATTTTGGGTGCCTTTGAGTTAAGGGTCGGGTTGGGTTTTATTTAAAGCTCACCAATCACATGTGAGCAAACGGGTTGCCTAATGATTAAAGAGAAATCTACTTGAACACTAGGAGAGTAAAAATAAAATTTTTGGGAGATCTTGTGCAAAGCAAGAAGAGATCGATATCCTCCCTTCCAATTAATAAGTGGATGATTTATCCCCTCTCCCACTTGGAATGTGACTATCTTGTACAAATGGCTACTTGAAAAAGATTCAAAGCAAATGGTTCAAATGATAAGTGCACCTTGTGACTCATCAAATTAGCTTCAATCAAAGGCTAGTATCAATTATGTTGATACATTCTGTATTCTCTTAAGGATGCCCTCCTTTTGGTTAATTGTTGCACTAGTTGTATGTTTGCATCATCCCATTCACCACATCAACACACAATTATACATGGGGATATTTGCAAACAAATGTTTATGTCTCCACAATTATCCTTAAAATGATAATCCTATGCTCTCAATTCGTGTTTTTGACACATCACTCTCACATACATAGAGTGAGTGATCATTTTGTGCTTTATGAAATCCAATGCTAACAAGGTATTCTGCAATCCTGTCATGCCATGCCCTAGGTGCTGCTTCAGCCCATACAAGGCCTTATGAAGTGTAATGTACCCGCCTTGATTACGCGATGAGTAACGTTTTAATAGTTGCCCAGAGTTTACCTTCAGATTTTGTCCGGCTAGTTAACCCTAAGTCTACCCCACAAGGGAAGCATCCTATCGTTACCCATGGAGAATCAACCTGAAGGTTCCTAATTGGCCTAAACAGTCATCTATCACCAACTAACTCACATCCGGAGGTGTCCTTTGAGAGGCTTCTTGTCTGAAAGGAGCGACTACCATTACCCTTGGTTCATGGAGTACAATGTTTTTTTCTAGTAGTAGACTAAGGATTTATGAAATCCCTAGCAATGCTTCGGCACATCCGTCATACCTTTCCCTTAAGATAATTTACATTTCGGTTCTAAGACTAAACCCTAGAAAAGTCGGTGAATCGCCCCTTCCTAGAGTGTCTTCGTAGCGTTTGTTTTTGGGAAACCTCTCGGCCAACCGAGACCACCCCAGCATAGGACTAGATTCGTCAAGAATCCATCCACCAGCTTCCCTTAATGAGGTTTCTTAGTTATCTAATTACCTACTACATTACGTGAAACATATAAAAACAACTTCATTAATTAAATATCCCTTTATACACGACTTTTCGTTTGTGTAATTTACTCACAAACATACAATCAGAACCAAACAAATTCATTGATTATATTCCATAATGTGTGTTCTCCTACCCATACAGGAGAAAAATTACAATTTCACGTACTGCCTCATCTGACGTATCTACATGTTACCAAGATCAAATCCACCTATAGCTAGCATTTTTAGGTGTCCCAAGTAGAACTTGGACCATACAGGGGACCAATTAGTTCCTAGGTGCGTAAAGGATTTACTAGCCACAGTCCCCCTTGCACCCTAATCACCTCCTACTTATTAATGCGATCCCTACTGGGAGACCTCTCGCCATCGGAGTTGGTCCATGCTTCTGCGGCGATAAAAACATCCCTTCTTGTTATGGGGATTCAACACCTATCCTTGGGGGAGGTATAGGGCTCCTCAATTTTTATTTGATCTAATACTTAATTTAATCATGATCTAATCTAAAAAATCACAAACAAGATTGATGTCTTCAAGCATTTATGACTTCAAAAAATCATGCAATTTTCAAGTGATGATTAATCTTGTAGCAATCGACCTTTGAATTTCATGCAGTGAGCTCTTCCCCTTGAAATTTAACTAGGGTATCTAGATCTTGGGGTCTCTAACTTCTCAATTTAAGGTTTATAATGACATTCTTGTAACCAAGTTTCTTGGCCTTAAGTCAGTTTATTCAACTTAGAGAAATTTCCAGTCTTTAAAATCTTCTATCAAAGCTTCTAGATTGAACTATATCCTTGACTAATTTCTTCGAGGTTTCGTTGTTAATAAATTCATCTTGAAAATTCCTCATGATTTCTCTTGAGTTCTAGAATTTCGTAGTTTTTCTAACAGTTTCTAGCATATAAAATGTTCTAATAATTTACCAAGTGAATACTCTACATCAATCCAAGTGGCATCCTCCTCAAGATAATCCTACCACTGGATGAGATATTCTCTAAGGGTCCTATTCCTAAGGAATCTTTCTCTTATATCCAAGATTTTATCGGGTTGAAGTTCAAGTATACCTTGGCTCGACATTACAACTTGTTGATCATCAAGAATATGATCAGGACTATGTATATAGGGCTTCAAGAGACTTACCATTAGGAAAAAAATGAACTCACAAATGGGCCCTTAAAAATAACATAGTTTAAGATGTGGATCTTTTGAATTGTCCAATAGGAAGGCTAGATGTTGACATCCATGGAGGGTGAATCTTCTCTCTCCAAATCTTGGGTTTTTTATTAAAAAAGAGATAGTGGTGGATTAAAAAAATAGAGAATAAATAGTACACAAAATTTGAGTTTCTCTCACCTCATATTTCTCCCCCTTTTTTTGGAGAATTTTCAATTTTGATTTTTTTTCCCTCTCATGAAATTAGTTTGACCCAAAAGTTGAGCAACATACCATTTTCCCTCTTTTCTCTATACTCATGAATTTTCATCTCCATTGAAGCTCCGTGCTGAGAGTAATTACGGTTTTGAGCGTTCTGCTTACCTATGCATTTTCTTCTCCATGTAGCTCTAGATTTTGCGCAAAACACAGGTGCCTATCTCTCTTTGCATTTTCTCTTGTTTGCTATTTTTCAATAGGGTTTGATGTCGTTTCTTACTGTTATTGTTATTTTATTGCAGAGGTTGTTTTGGGCAGGAGGCAAAAATGCTCATATATATATATATATATATATATCCCCTTTCTTTCCCCTCTCTCTCTATGTGTTGTTTCTCTTTTATGTTGTGTTTTCAATAGAATTTGATGTTAGTTCTAATTGTTGTTTTCTTACGGAGTGTATTTGGAGCAAGAGACAAAAATGTTAATCTCTCTCTCTCTCTGTTTAGTTTTTTTTTTTGCTACTATTTTTTCAATACAACATGATGTTAGTTTTAACCGTTGTTGTTGTTTTTGCAGAGATTATTTTGGGTAACATTACATTACATAAGTGCTCATCTCTCTCTCCCTCTCTATTTCTCTCTCTATGTTTCCTCTTTTCTACTGTTTTTTTAGTATGCCTTCATGTAAATACTAACTCTTGCTATTGTCTTTTGCAGAGATCAATTTGGGAAAGATTGGATAGATGCTCATTTCTTTCTCTCTCCCGCGTACTCACATACTCTCTCTTTCTTCCTCCCTATATTATCCCTTTTCTACTATCTTTATAATAGGGTTTGATGCTAGTTCTAACTTAAGGATCAATTCTTGTTACAACACTTAACACAAGGTAGAGTAGAGATTCTATAGCTCAATTTACAAGTAAATCTGCCATATTTTGTGGTGCCAAATTTTTTTCATTTAATTAGTGACTTTTATGTTTGATGGGATTGATGTTTTCTTATGTCCATCATTTGCAATGGGTTTTGATCACAGCAATGATTCAATCTTATCTTCAGCAGATCAGCTTATAGGTAAATTGGCCCTATTTTGTATTGCTTCTATTCATGTAGTTATCTAGATATTTTTTGTTAAAAGGGATTCATGAAAGTATTTTTGTTAAAAGGGATTCATGAGGTATTTTTTGTATATGCAGGTATTGTACAGGTTTAGGTGAAGCACATAATTCTCGATCGACTATTTTGATGTGGTGAGTGATTCCTTTGTGCTGGATGATATGGATCTGCTGGAAGTTGATGCTTCAAAAATCATCTACTTTATTGGTCATGTGTGTCCATTCGGATCTCCATGCCAATTGGCAATGATCCAAGAAACTCTTGTATCATATCATCCATATAACGCACAATGTGTTGAGTCATAGAATATCTCAGGTGTCAAGCCAATGTGCCTATTAAGATTTGCATGCCATGTGGATGCTATCCTTGTAACAACTACTCTGTAATACCCACGTTTCATATAATGTATTGAGTCAAATCAGACTCCAATTCGTTATAATAAATTTTATTTTGGCAAAATTCTCCGAGTATTCTTGTGCTATTCTTTTCATTATATTTAATGTAAATGGTATGATTAAAGTGGTGCCTTGAAATTGAATTTATATATTTGTCAATGTACATATCCAGATGTGTTTTGATATCGATGTTTGTGTTTGTTTACAAAAGTGTAAACATCTCTTAATACCATGTTGATTTGTATGGCATATTTGTGATTACTAGAGTACAGACTTAAAATGCTTATTATTCAGGGGTTAATACATACTTCTTTACATCTAATGCATAGGTTATAATGCCTGAGAGAAAAACAAGCATTCTCTTGATAGAATTATGTAATAGAAAAGATGAAGAAGGGAATTGGATCACTGATACGTATCATTGCTCGTCTTGGGTACATATGTGTCCAAGTATGAAGGGAGCTTTCAAGGTGAAAGCATCTGCAATTGCAAATGTATCAAACCACTGGAAGGGTAAAATTTTAGCTCTCAGACAATGGAATGTCGATTCTCACCTTGTAACATAGGCATTTGTACAACATGTATTCATGCAAAAACAAATACATATTGCGCCCACTATACCCTTTCAATGAAACATTGCAAACAGTAAGTATTTGCAACTCATTAAGAATGAGAAATTTCATGATATCTATGTAGCTACTTGTCTCGTATTTACAGAAGTATACCCTTCAAATTGATGTGAGTGGCAAAATGTTGAGAGTTTCACAAGTTCTTTTAAGTGTTACCACCTCAAAATTGGTAGATTGCTCTTTGAGGGGTGTACAACCAAGCAGCTTGCAGAGGACCTTGTTTTTTTCTATGACTCAAGAACATATTGCCCAAGGGGGGTCGAGAATATGGAACCCTTGAGTCTATGCACATATCGAATCTCAATAGCATAGAATGGCCATTGTGTAGTAGCGAAATTTTGCACATGTGTAGCACAAAAATTTCAGCAGACATATTGAATTCTATGAATCCAAGCACCGGCTCAAAGAATGTATATCTAAGTTGGTTTATACCGATTGCAATTTTTACACACGTGTTCAAGGAATGTAAGGATTTGAGACGCACCAAAAGTGCGCACGTCATAAAAAGAGCATCAGAGGATTATGTAACAAGGATTCTATGCAAAACTTGGTCATAAAAAATGACTCACGATCTTGACACAATGGAGTGTCGAGTCACAACAAGGGACATGGCTTTCACGTAAAATTTTTCTCTCTTAGTTGACTATTATATTACTTTGGGATGAATCGGCTAACTTTCCTTTCCAATTACAGGTACTTTATCACACGCCAAACTTTATGCCTAGTGTTTAAGTATCGTAAATGGAGGATGCTCAAGGGTGAATGGTTGTGTCTTGATCAAGACATGCGTGACAGTGCAACTATGGATGTTACTGTCATTTTTTAGGGCCGCGAGCCCTAAGTGTTGCAAATGGAGGATAATTGGCCCTTGAGTATAATGCGCTAGGAAATTACAATGTTAATGTAGAATCCACTTGTTAGCTTCTATTTTAAACTAGATGGTAGGAAATTTTGAAGATTGAGCTGAGGATATTGTTACTAGTGCAAAGTGTGTGGCTCCACATATTTTAGAAATTGTAGACTCTCCCTAAAAATCCCAACACCACAAGTTGTAATATCCAACACCTATAAATTTTCAAAAAAAAATTGCCAATAGAATATTGTCATTTGCAAACTTGAAATATTTAAAAATTATGGTATTTATGCAAAATCATACACTTGTTATACACTTTCCACATCAACACATTTACATATGCATGTAAACTTTACAAAGACGTAAGTAAAGCCATAACTAAGTATCGTATGCGAACAACCCTTAATGGTTTAAAACTTAAGGTTTTTAAAGTAGAACTAGTTTAGTACTTGTTTCATTGTTTCATTTTACACTTTCTCTCTTCATCTCTTTATATCCATCATATCTCTCCTACCTGCTACGATGGATGCTCACGCATAATTTGATGAGTGGATCCACAAGACTATCTTTGCCATCCAAGGTGGTGAGATATTTCTGATTTTCTCTAAGAACTTCAATCTTCAAAGCGTGCTCTCATTACTGGATCCCCCCCTTTAGGTTTTGGAAGACTTTGTGAGCACCATTGCTATCTGCACATACTCCATCAAGGGATCCGACATGACTTGGGTGCCTCTGGAACAGCTCATGGTATTTTAGGCAGGGAAGAATCACCAAAAAGTGGTGAATAGGTATCTGGCCCACATGGATCCTTCGCATAGAGTATGCACTATTCCCATGGGCAGTGCACCAGGTACAGTACCTTTGGATCTTGTGGAGTGTGACTGCACATTGGCAATTTACCTCCTTGCATTTGATACACCCCTAGAGGAGAAGAGTGATGAATATACAACTCCATAGGTTTTTGCTATCATATACATAGGAGAAGAACCAATTGAAGAGCTCATAAATGTTGAAGAGGAACATTGGGTGGTCGCAGAGCAAGGGTTGACTCACATGGTGCCATCTTCTTCAGAACAGTCACAAGTCAGCAAACCCAACCTTGCCTCCTTGATGCCCATTAAAGTAAATGGTGTACAATACTTACTTCTATCAAATGTGCTGCAATACTTGGAAATGAAGAAAGAAGAGTTGTTTTCCATCCTAGTCAAGATTCGATGGAAGACCTGATCGATTATGATTACATGGATGTGCATCCAACGATGGCAGAGATTGGAAGATATGATGGCACAAGCTTAGATACAATGAGTGCCATCATAGCAGCACAGGAGCATATTACCTCAATCGAAGAAGATTACCTTATGCCGGATGATGCTGAATTTGAAGCACTACAGCATGATTTGTTCGACGAACCAAGGCCCCAGCTTCCTACCAAGGAGTTTGTAGATCCCTCTGCCCAAAGAGGTGCCTCAGGTCCTCCTAATCATTACCATTAGTCTATGCATATTCTTTGGCAACCAACTATGTCTTATAGCGCTCAATAGATCCTTGTAAACCCATTTGCAGCCACCAACAGCTTTCTTGCCTTCAAGTAAGGCACCAACTCCCATGTGGTATTATCCATAAGTGCAACCATTTCTTCATCCATAGCATGATCCTAATACTCATTGCCCACTACATCCTCAAAATAAGTGGATTCCACATCCTACATAACCTTAGCTATGTATGGATAGAGATGTGCTATGTAGCTATCATATGGTAATCGTTGCCTTGGCTTTCTCACTCTACTTAACCTACTGAACTTGGATCACTACCAAGTGCTTTAGCATCCTCTTGTGCCTTTCACACCCCAGGTGTTTTAATATATAGAATCCCAAACTCCTCATCCAAGCTCTACTTAGAGCCATGTAAATAAGCATCAACATGAGAGAAACTTGATGATATATCTATCACACAATAGGCGAGTCCCCAACTTTCTCTTTACCTTTTCTTGACATATGTGATATAGTTGGTGGTGTAACATGTGACCTCAATTTTCCACTCTAAGATCTATCAATAGAACCATGACTAGGAGACTCTTTTGGTCCACTCAATGTTTGTATACATACCTATTTTCTAATCCTATGAGTGATAATAGATACCCATGTATCCAAGGACAAGAGTGCAATCATACATGGCATGACCTTGTAGGAAGAGAAGGTTACATCTTAGGTGAGACAAATTTTCCACTCTTATAGAACTGAGACATTGTATTTATTTTTGACAAAATATGATTTTTATTCAGTTGATTGTTTTGTGCTAACAAATTGCAATGAACCTTATGTAATAGGTAATAAAATGAAGTTATTTTTTAAGTGCTTTACACTATGTTAGCATCAAATCTTTAGAAAGCTAAATATTACTTTGGTGATGTGTGAAAAGTGGGTGAATCCAACCCTAAATTCTACAAAATGGGTGGACCCAATAAGTTGAGTAGCTTTCCAAATATGGAAAATTGTGAGATCACCACTACCCTCAACATGTTAGAACCCAATTTAACACTATTTTAGAGGAACAGAGTGTGACTATGCTACAATAGAGGGGTTGACACCCATTTTACCCTTATTTCACACTCTCTTTGTTGGTCACTCTCATCATTGATGAGTTATGAACTAACCATCTTAGATGGGCATTAGATGGCCAAATGAGGGTGACACTTTTGACTTTTACCATAGACAATAGAGTCAAAACTCTCGCAACCAACTAAATCTTCCATTCTTGGAAGGGGAATTAGATTGTGTTATTTATGGAACCACAAGTCTTTGTCAAGTAATTGAGGATCCCCCTAGGGAAACAAAGGAGGTACCTCACACATGGTATTGGAGTGATTAAGGTTATATATGTGAGGATTAGGATCCTCATGTTAAATTAAATATATAAGAATAAATGGATTATTTGATATATAAATACTTGGTTATTTGGTTTGACTCTAATATTGGTGTCAACTAGGGAATTGAGGAACTATTCCAAATCGCAAAGATTTCCCCCCTATTTTATCAAGTATATTGTAAATAATTGAGTTGTCAATTCAAAGAAGTGGTGATTCAAATTTAGAAGAAGATTTTTATTTATTTCATATAGCATAGTCATGAGGAGCCAATATTTAGTAGTCTTTTAGACACCTCTCCATGAGTAGCACCATCTAGAATCCATAGGATACGTCTCCACTAGTGGCACCATATGTGGTCCCATGGGATGCATAAACTAAGCTCATAGGAAGTCTCTACATCTACACCTTATAGCAAAAAACCAAACACTTTCTAAAAAGATTGACTTGAAGGTCCTTATACTTCTATATTCTTTTTAAATCACAATATAATATCCATCTCAAAGAGACCACTTTGCACCCTCTTAAGGACGAGAATAACCCCAACACTGCACTTTTTTCATATACAATATGGATGTCATTTATCCTTCCATAGCCTCAAGGACTATTACTTTGCTTAACATCATTCTCCTAAAACAATGTTGGTTTAGGTTTTGGCTTGGTACTTAGGTAGCAATAATCGATCGACTCTAACCTTGAACAATCATGTAGAAAGCCATCTGACTAGTTGGGCCTACCTATCCTTAGGAAAAAGTCTTCTAGACCACCATTTGTTGGAGATCAATTCTCCACCGCTCATGTAACTATGTACATAATTGCTAACTCTATCATTGTGGGGGTTGGAACAGTGCCAACTTGGCTACACACATGTGTAGAGTTATTAGTAAACTAGGTTCTTATCTAGAGGGCCTATTGTGGCATCACTTTTCCCACCAAGCTTCTGTTGAGATATCGAGCTCCACTCGTGATATGCCAGGGTGACCGTTGTGCATTTATGTCACCGACGTGTCAGTTGCAGATGCAGTTGGTACACCGCCCATGAATAATAGCTACATGATAGCTATCCTTATCTACTCTAGTTCGTGGCTCAGTTAGTATGCCACCATAGTTAGTTGTCTTTGGTTTTGAGACCCATATATAGGGTTCTTCTATTTCTTTGTATGAGAGTTCTTTTTGGCTTACACAACTAAGAAGAGGAAAACTGTTTTCAGCCTCCACCCTTGTGTGTATTCCCCCATTGTGCAAGCAAGAAAGCTACAAGTGAGACTCCTTCCTTCTCTCCCACAATCTTGACATGGTATCAGAGCCTTGTTCATGGTAAGGAGCTCAAGAAAGCAAGCCAAGCTCGCGGTGTTCTGGTAAGAGGAGCAGTGTTGCTTTCATTTTCTGTTTTGGGAGCAGATCTCTGCAGGTAGCACAGCCGGAAAGTGCAGGAGTGCATTGTCTCAGGTTGAGACGCCCTTCGCGGTGAAGCAAGAGGGCAGTATATGCTGCGGGCAAGGGCTTTAGCCCTTGGCGACCTTTTTTTTTTATTTGAGGCCATATCGGGGCCTGTTTTGGAGGCGGAAGTTTTCTGCACGTACTTAGGAAAAGGCCCAGTTTTATGCTGTGCAGCCACTGTTCTACAGGTCGGTGAAAAGTTACTGTAGAAATTGCATCGTATGCTTCTGCGCAGAGACATTGGGAGTTACAGAATCATCCCTGTTGCCTGTTGATGCAAAATCATCACTAGGAAGTGACTGTGTGGTCAAATACCACTTTCGTCAATTTTGCAGATTTGCCCTTGTGAGGCTGAAGCTGTGTTCTCTGCAGTGACAGAATTTTTTGCAGGATTCTGTAATGGCGTCTGATTCTCTTTCACAGATTGTAACTGAAAAGCTTGACAAGAACAACTTCCAAGCATGGAAGTTTAGAATGACGAATTTCCTTATGGGAAAAGGATATTGGGAATTTGTTGCAGGAAATGAAGAAGAACCAGTTCTTCCTGATGTTCCCAATCAACAGCAAATGCAGGCATTCAAAGCATGGCATGAGAGAGCCAGGAAAGTTATATACTGGCTGTCTATCAGTATTTCAGACTCTATGATTGTGCATATTCAAGATGCAAGTACGCCAAAGGAGGCATGGGATACTTTGTCAAAAATATACAGCACAAATACTCAAGCCAGGAAAATGCAGCTCAAGCAAGAGTTGCATAATGTGCAAAGAGAAAATATGAGCATCAATGACTACCACATGAAGGTGAAGAAGATTGCAGATGCACTTGCTTCCATTGGGTCGCCAGTGGAAGATGATGATTTAGTTTTTGTGACCTTGAATGGTCTAGGAAAGGATTATGCACAGTTTCGGACATCCATTTCAGTTCGTGAAAGATTTCCTGATTTTGAGGAGTTGATTGCTCTTCTAATTTCTGAGGAGCAGAGAAATGGTGGTGCATCTTCTTCAAGAGGAACTTCAAAAGAAACTGTCTTCTATTCAAATGCTGGAAGAGGTAGAGGCAGGGGTAGAGGAGGCCGATTTGGAGGCCGTGGCAGAAATCAGAATATGCAGCAAACTCAAGAAAACCAGTCCTATGGAGGAGGACGTGGTAATTCTAGAGGCGGGGGAGCCAAAGAGGTCGTGGTGGATGGCAAAGAGGCCAAAATGCAAACAGCAATGTTGAATGCTACTACTGTGGTAAAATGGGTCATATGGCTAAAGACTGCTATAAAAAGCAGAATGACATCATGAATGGAAAACTGCAACAAGGGAATTATGCATCTTCTAGTAGACAGGGTGATGATAGAAATGAGCATTTGTTCATGGTGCAGCACATGAACAATTCTGTGACAAGTGCAGAAGAAAGCAATGATGTATGGTATGTTGACTCAGGTGCATCAAACCACATGACAGGTCATGCAGAATGGATGGAGGATGCAAGGAAAATGGAAAAACCAGGATTTGTGGAGACTGGTGATGATATTGCACATCCTATAGTGCAGATTGGAAAAATTCCTTTGTCTATGCAGGATGGGAAAAAGAGATACATGTCCGATGTATTTCATGTCCCGAATATCACCAAGAATCTGGTTTCTGTTGGTCAAATGGTTGAACAGGGCTTGCAGGTCAGATTTAATCCTCATGGATGCTTTGTTGAGGATATGAAAAATAAAGGTCGCTTGATAGCAAAAGGAAAGAAGAAGGGCAAAATGTTTACGTTGGATGCAGACATGTCTGAATTGAGTGCATCAATGTTTGCACATGGGACCAGTGTAGTTGCAGATATTGATATCTGGCATAAACGCATTGGTCATGTTAATGTACAACGACTTAAATCAATGCAGGTCCAAAATATTGTTGCAGGATTGCCCAAATTCAAGGTTGCAGAAATGCATAAGATATGTGAAGCCTGTCAATTTGGAAAACAGGCAAGGAAACCATTTCCTAGGCATGTTCAAGAGAGTAAGAAGCCATTGGAATTAATCCACTCTGATGTGTGGACTACTAAAGCTGCATCTCTTGGAGGCTGTCATTATTTTGTCACTTTTATTGATGACTATAGCAGAAAAGTTTGGGTGTATTTTATGAAAAAGAAAAGTGAAGTTTTTGGGCATTTCAAAACTCTTAAAGCTATGGTTGAAAAAGAAACAGGCCTGCAGATAAAATGCCTAAGGTCAGATGGAGGGGGAGAGTACCTCTCAAATGAGTTTGCAAGGTTCCTGCAGGAGCATGGCATAAAGCAGCAATATTCATGCAGTCATACCCCACAAGAAAATGGAATTGCAGAAAGGAAAAACAGGCATATTGGAGAGGTATCTCGTGCCATGCTCAATGAAAAAGACTTGCCAGATTTTTATTGGGCTGAAGCAGTTGCTACAGCAGTCTACATAATGAACAGGACTCCCACTGCAGCAATACATGGAATGACTCCAGAGGAGAGGTATACTGGTAAGAAACCAGATATTTCTCATTTGAAAATTTTTGGTTGCATTGCCTATGTACCTGTGCCACATGAGTTGAGATCCAAGTTGGATCCAAAAGCTGAGAAGTGCATCTTTATTGGTTACTCTCTGCAGCAAAAAGGGTATAGATGCTATAACCCTTCTACTCGTAAGTTTACAGTGAGCAGAGATGTTGTTTTTGATGAGATGAGTAGCTGGTATAAACCAGTAAATGTGATTGATGATGTAGATGCACAAAATGGTAATGCTGCACAGAATTCACAGCAGCAGTCACAAAATATTAGTGGACCTGGAGCGTCTTCTAGCAGTGGTTCACATTCTTCGCCATGGACAGGCAGATTGAGATCAGGAGAATCTTCTCAAAGCAATGCAGATAGTGGTATGCAGGTATCACGAAAAGGAAAAGAGAAGGTTAATCAGCCCATGTTTGATGTGAATGCAGGTCACTCTTATGTGGATGGTGAATCCAGTGGCTCAGAACAGAGCATTGATGATGAGTTGGGTATCCCCTCTATTGTTACACCTGGAGTAAGGAAGACCAGGGATGTTTTGAGAGCACCTGGAAGTGAGCCTACTTTGTGTAGGTCTACCAGAGCTAGGTATCCTGTGGATAGGCTGAAATATGATGGATTTACAGCCATCCACTATGCATATATGGTCAAAGTGATATAGAAACCAGAACCCACTTCTTTTGAGCAAGCCATGGGAAAAGAAAAATGGGAGAAAGCCATGGATGAAGAAATGGATGCCTTGGAAGCAAATGCTACATGGGAATTGGTACCTTTGCCTAAAGGTAAGAATGCAATTGGCTGTAAGTGGGTTTATAAGGTGAAGCACAATGCAGATGGTTCTGTGAACAGATACAAGGCAAGATTAGTAGTCAAGGGGTATGCACAAACATATGGCATTGACTATGAAGAAACATTCAGTCCGGTTGCAAGGATGGCAACCGTAAGAGCAGTCATTGCTATGGCTGCATCAAAGGGATGGTCTTTACATCAAATGGATGTAAAGAATGCCTTCTTGCATGGTGATTTGCAAGAAGAGGTCTATATGGAGCAGCCACCAGGTTATGTGCATGCTGTTCATCCTGAGTTTGTTTGCAAGTTGAAGAAAGCCTTGTATGGCTTGAAGCAAGCACCTAGAGCATGGTCTGACAAGATAGGACAGTATCTTGTCACTATTGGCTTTCAGATTTCCAAGGCCGATTTCTTACTTTATGTGAGAAAAACAGAGAAAGGTATTATGCTACTTGTCATTTATGTTGATGATTTGATTATGGCAGGTGACAGTGATGAAGAAATCCTTCATGTGAAAATGCTATTGAAGTAGAAGTTTGAGATGAAGGATTTGGGAGAGCTGCGTTATTTCTTGGGCGTTGAGGTGATTAGATCACCAAGTGGGATACAGCTCTTGCAGAGGTAGTATGGATTGGACATGCTGTCCAAATATGGGATGACAGGCTGTAAGCCTATTTCAGTTCATTTGGAGCAGAATGTGAAGCTGAGCACAGATGCAGGTGAGCTTCTGGAAGACCCTACTATGTACAGACGCATAGTAGGAAGTTTGATTTATATGACTATTACCAGGCCAGATTTGAGCTATGCTGTTGGATTGGTAAGTCAGTTTATGCAGGCTCCAAGGAAACCGCATTTGGATGCGGCTAGACGCATACTCAGGTATGTGAAGTCCACATTGCAGTATGGACTATTTTATGAGACTGGGATTCAGATACAGTTGCATGGATACACTGATGCTGATTGGGCTGGTAGCATTTCTGATAGACGATCTACCAGTGGATATGTGTTCTCTTTTGGGAGTGCTGCAGTCACTTAGAGCAGCAAGAAACAGCCTACAGTTGCCTTGTCGAGTACAGAGGCTGAGTACAGGGGTGCAGCAATGGCTGCATGTGAGGTAGCTTGGTTGCATAAGCTACTTTATGATATGCATCAGTCTACAGATGGGCCAGTTGTCATTTATTGTGACAACATGAGTAGTATACACTTGGCAAATAACCCAGTCTATCATGCTAGAACAAAGCACATTGAGGTGCATTATCACTATGTGCGAGAGAGGGTTTTACTAGGTCTTATTGATCTAGTTTATGTCAGCACAGAGGATCAGGTAGCTGACATATTCACGAAGGCATTGGGCACAGAGAAGCTGTGCAAGTTCAGAGACCTGCTTGGTGTGCAGGAATTGGGATTGAGCTCGAGGGGGAGTGTTGAGATATCGAGCTCCACTCGTGATATGCCAGGGTGACCGTTGTGCATTTATATCACCGACGTGTCAGTTGCAGATGCAGTTGGTACACCGCCCATGAATAATAGCTACATGATAGCTATCCTTATCTACTCTAGTTCGTGGCTCAGTTAGTATGCCACCATAGTTAGTTGTCTTTGGTTTTGAGACCCATATATAGGGTTCTTCTATTTCTTTGTATGAGAGTTCTTTTTGGCTTACACAACTAAGAAGAGGAAAATTGTTTTCAGCCTCCACCCTTGTGTGTATTCCCCCATTGTGCAAGCAAGAAAGCTACAAGTGAGACTCCTTCCTTCTCTCCCACAATCTTGACAGCTTCTTGGGGGGAGTTGCAAAGGGAGGTGGAGCCCCTCTCCATGGGGTTCCAAGGGGGCTTATCCCCCTCAACTTGGAGGGACATTATATGGTGCAGACCAATGCTTGGTGGAGCTTCAAGAGTGTATCAACGGAGATGCAGATTGAGAGAGACAGACAGGCTAACTGACACAGTTAACTTATTTTGCATACTTCAACATGTACCACTTATTTCATCATATAGGTATATAGTACGATGTCCCACAAAGGGACATTCACACCCAGTGTGTTTGCGGGCATGACGGCCCTTTATTCCCAAAAACCTTCCACCTAAAGGCAAAGTGCCTGAAGGTAGTGAAAGAATCAAGTAAGTCTAAGTATGTACAAAGCTGAAAACCTATACCTATCCAACTCCCAACATCTGGAGGCAATGAGAAAACTGCTCCACTAGAAGACAATTCATGAGAAGGTCTGCCAGGTTGTCATATGTACATATCTTGACAAGCTTAATGCTCTTACTATCAAGTACCTCTCTAATGAAATGATACTTCACATGTATGTGTTTTGTCTTTGCATGGATGACATGATTCTGTGCCTAACATGATAGCACTCTGACTATCACAATGAAGAACAGGAGCCTCTATAATGCCAAGCTCTCCCACCAGACGTGAGAGCCATAAAGCATCCTTGCATGCCTTGGTGGGGAAGCCACATACTCTACCTCTGTAGTAGACAATGCAACATACTTTTGTAGCCTGAATATCCACGAGACTGCTCCTCCTGTGGAGGTGAGTACATACCCTAAAGTAGGCTTTCTGCAATCTGAATGACAACATAGTATGCATCCATAAAGCCAACCACAGATGCCTTCTACTTCCCAAAGCATGCACATACTACGTACTACTTTCCTTTCTCGAGATCCCATAATCGATACCCCATGTCATCATATAAGTATATAGTACAATGTCTAGAAAGGGACATTCACACCCAATGTGGGTGCAGGTGCGGTGGCCCTTTATTCCCACACTATACTAAATACCATGAATAATTCATGGACCTATCAAATATATGTGTGGTGGTCAATTTTGGTCACATGCTTGAAAAAGCATGCATGCAACACTCTATTTAACATATCATGTTGTGGCTTATTTTTGTTGTTTTTTTGTATACATAGTATTTGCTCGCATTTGTTTACATTGTGCTATTGAAGTTTTCTAGCAAAAGCACATGGCAAGGAAGCATCAACTATCTCTCATAATCATCTACAATAATGAAAGTGTTTTATTCTCCATATTCTCAATTTTTCAGTTGCTTACAAATTTCATGTACTCTCCTATTACATCATGTTTTCTTACACCATCCACCCAATGCACCCATCCTCTTTAGTTTTTTGATTAAGTATCCTATCATATTGTGAGGAGATATAAAAGTAACTTTCTTAATCAATAAAAAAAGTAGCACCCATCACCTTTAGTTTTCGAATTAAGTATCATATCATATTGTGAGAACATATTGAAGTAACTTCCATAATCGATCCATTACACAAGGCACATTGGGTGTCCTTTAGGTGCGTCCATGAAGAAAATTGAAAACAATGTTTTTTTTTTTTTTAAACTTTGCCAAATCTTCTACCTTGGAGTACCTTGGCTAAAAGCATCTAGAAGAGGGTCATCGCATTATTGACATGGTTCTTAGGCTTTACACTTTGGCAATACTATTAAGGACTGCTTTGTTGGCTTAATCCATCTACAATTACATTTCCTTTTCCCTATTGATACTTAATCTCAAAATCAAACTCTTACATTGTTTCTTTCAACCTTCTCTCCCTCATGTTTAGGTCAACTTGGGTGAATATACACTTAAAGCTCTTGTAGTCTATTATTAGGGTGACCTTTCTCCCTTGTAGATAATGTCTCCATAACTTCCAAGCATGGAGCTAGGGTGAACTTTCTCCCCAATAGATAATGTCTTCATAACTTCAAGGCATGGATCCCTAAGAGTAGCTTGAGATTATGTGTGGTATAATTGGACTCATAATGTTTCAACTTTTATAAGTTGTAAGCTACAAACCTTTCTTCTTCTATCAATACTTCTTTGATTGTAAGTCCACTTGCATCGGTAATCACCTCAAACGGTTGGGTGAAGTCAAGGAGATTCAATATCAAGGCAATGGTTATGGTGTATTTAAGTGAAAAGGTTTGAGATTAGTAAGAAGTTTTGTTATAAGATAATAATCCTTAATATAGATTTGATGCCATCCTATGAGTCCTAAGAATTCATTGGATTTCCTTAACTATCTTAGGTATCAACCAATCTAGGATAGCCTTTACTTTTGAAGGGCCATTGAAAAAGAAAATGTATCCTATATATTCAATTTTGTCTAAGAAGAATATGCACTTGCTCTTCTTGACATAGAGCTAGTTCTCATAGAAGGTTCATATCGCAATTCTTAGATTATCCTCTTGATTTTTCAATGATTTGGAGTATACCAATAGGTCATCAAAGAATACTAGCACAAAGTCACCTAGGTACAACCAACATATATCGTGTGTCAATTGGTTGAATTGTTTCAAGGGCATTAGTCAATCTGAATAGCATGGCCAAGAATTCATAATGTCTATATCTAATACAAAAGCCAATCTTTGGAATATCTTGTTGCTTGATTTGGATTTGATAATATCTAGATCTCAAGTTTATCTTTGAAAGGGCCTTGGCTCTATGTAATTAGTATAGTTCATCAATCCTAGATATGGAAATTTTATTTTTTACCATCACTTGGTTTAACTCTATGAACTCAATCAGAGTATGCAAAATCCACATTTCTTATTTTGGAAAAGGATAGGCATATCCCAAGGTGAATTACTTGGGTGGACTTGTTCAATAGTTACCTCAGCTATTCCTAGAGCTTGATAGCTTTAGGGACATGCATCTTGTAGGATTGTTTGGATACTACTTTGACTCTATAAGCCAGTCTATTTTATGGTCAAGCTCTCTATTTGAGACCAATTGTGTTATTTATTTTGGGAAGATTCTTTGAAGTAATTGATCCATGAAGGTAACATGTCTTCTTTGGTCTTCTCAACCTTATTTAGCTAGGTTATATGGATTGATTATCATTTCCTTATTCTCTTTTAGAATCAACCTGCCTTGGCTAGCCATACTCTGGTTCTCCTAGCCTTCCCATCTATGTTTACAATGTTCCCTTCTAAGTCCTAAAAGATAAATTCCTCTTCAATAGATATGATGTGGATTTTATTCTTCTTGATATACTCATAGCAATCCAATTGTAGAATATAAAATTTGGATGTAATTTCCTAGCTATCCGATTTGAATTGAACTTCTCCTATAGTTTTAGTAGAGGTAGTTTCCTTTTCACTAGCCAACTTTACTATTGATTTCTTTTTTCCTTGGAGGTATCCCCTATACTAAGGTTATTTGATGGACTCATGAGGCTACACGAATAAGTCAAGAAAAAAGGGGTTTGTACACTTGGAAAATCTTCTATCAACCATATTCTTAGCAAATGTACATAGTTATTGCAAAATAACACATCTCAAGGTGGAGTTGGACCATTAACACATGATATATACATGTATTTATACCAAAATATAATCATGAGATTCCATACTTGTAAGATATGATTGGCTATTGCAATATCTTGATTAGAAGCTTGAGATCATTGCAAATTGTCATGAAGGAGGGGTCTAGACAACTATTGAAATCTTGCACAAAGTGGTTGAATAGACATGCTAGGTCTAAGGGCTAGAAAAAGTAGGTTTTATGTAGATGGGGACCCTTATGCTTGCAATATTGGGAAAGTTATATTTGGCTATCCTCCCCTTACAAAAAACAACTCAAGCTTATGAGCTTGGAGAACTCAACTAAAGTGTGTGCAATAATTTTTATGGTTTTTGATTGTTTTAAGGATATTTACAAAAAATGGCTATTTATTTATGTACACATCTCTTTTGGGGACCCACTAGTTAAAAAAGTCACAGCTATACTCGAGTTTAGTGAGGGCATCTAGGTCCGAAGGTTGAACCATGTTAGGAAATAGGTACATAGGGGCAAGTATAAAAGGTGAAGGTACTAATCATTTTAAACCAATTTTGACATAAGCACAAGCCTTTTCTTGCTTCATCTCTCTCTTCACAACTTTCATGGTTGACACCTTCTTTTCTTTTCTGTGTTTCTCTCTTTTTCTAGTGTTTCTCACACTTCACTCTACTTTCTCTCTCTTCTTATAGTCTTTCTCTCTCATTTAGCCAAATTCTCTCTCCTATCCTTCTCTCTCCTAATTCACTTCATGACACTTAAACCTTCCAATGCATATGCCTAATTGTAAGTATATGATCCTTAATGTTTCTCTTTTCTCAAACTTGATATTAGCCTATATTATGATAAAAGTCATTCATTTTTTTAGATGTTTACCCAATGGCAACTAATCAATTCTATTATTAATATTATTGATGTTGTGTATGATTCTATTTGAGAAGAAATGTACAAAGATAAGGAAAAACACAATATGTAGAGAATGGAATATTCTCCTAATATTCTTTTATGATCATTCTCATGTTGTCCTAGTACAACATTTCTAATGGGAAGTAATATCCCTCTTTCCTTTGCTTGATATTTGAAGATTTGAATGGCCTTTGCCAAGGCCAGCTACTAATGAAAGCTATAGATGCAAAATGTTTTTTGAGATACAAAGAGCATTTAAACTTAGTATCTCAAGCAGGAAAAGTAAGATCACTTTGTTTATGCCTCATAATGTATTTGTTAACTTCTTTTTCAATATTGAGATAAGCATATCAAAGGTCATTATCTTAGTATAAAAAGACTAAGATATGATCATGTCTTGTAATTTGTTGAGATGAAGGATAGGATACCATGGTAGCATGCAACATTTGTAACATAGATGCTATTTCTTGTAAATACATGATGGCTACTCAAAATTTCTTGTAAATACATAATGGCTACTCAAAATTTCATCCATAGCTTTTATTATAGTAGATGGCATTATTTTGGTGGTATTTTTGTTGCTTTAGATCAAAATCTTAATAATTTTAATCAAGATTTTACATTGGATCTTGATGTTTGGTTCAATAAGAATGTTATCATGCACACTATATGAAGTGAGGATGAACTTACAAAATGAAGATATTGAATTACAAGCTCATTTGTATTCCAAGTTAATAAACAAAAGGGTAAGTCTGGATCTAATTATACATACTTAAGTATATATATAATTCCACTTCTTGAAATGTGCTAAAATCTTTTCAAAAAACAAAGAGGAGAGAGACTAGTATACAATGCAAGAATATTAACGAAAATATCTATTTATTCTCAATATGAATACAAGCACTAATATTGAAGCAAATATCTCTATGCTTTCATCATAAGGCAATACAAAAAAGCTATTTCTTTTTGTGAGGACTTTTCCTAAGAGAGACATCCTTCATTGTAGTCCTTTTGCCTTTGTTTGGCCATTTAGTTACCTTAGGTGATAATTGTATGTCTTCACTTGCTACACTTGTTAGTACCTCTCCCTTCTTGTCTACTTCCACATTCTCTATGTCCCTCTTGCCTCTTTGGTCTTGTTGAATGCCATTTGTGATTATGTACTTAAAAAGATTTGCTCTTACATATCACAAATGCTCAATATTGTAACAATCCCTAAAAGACTATATACATTGTAATAAAAGGAGTGTTGCTTTACCACTATTTTGCAACAGTGGACTATCTTTTGCATAAAAATCTATCTTAAAGTTAACTATTTTTCGTGTTACCATTATAATTTTATCATAATTAAAATAAATAAAATGAATTAATATTCTAGTATTTAAAAAATATCCAACCACATGAATGCCTATCTTCTTAAGATGAGGACTCTATAACCAACAACACAAAGTGAAATTATATAACATATTTATGGTAATTTGTGGAATTAACTATCTTGACATCTTTTGATCAACAACTCACCACAACTAGTTTGGCATCAAATGTATTTTTATAGCACTTCAATAATTCTTTTTTACATCTATGTCAAAAATAATTAAAATTAGAGTACTTTTAAAAAATAAGGTCTCAAATAATCAAGAAAGCCTTAAATTATTTTATTTACATCTTAGCATCACCATGGGCTCCATTTAAAGATTTAAATAAATAGCATTTCTTGTCAATGTAATCTATTGCAATAAAGATCCCATGGGAACTCAAAAGAGTTATATGCAAATAATGTAGTAACAAACATTGTCTTAAAAAATGGGATAGAATAGCAAAGTACTTACTTTTATGGTATGGAATCAATAGAAGTTCCATAGTTTCAAAATCAAATTGATTAGTGTCCACATTCACCTACATCAAGCTCATTTCTCCTTGTGAAATGAAAGATTGGGGGATCAAGCACTCAAATTTTTATTGTATTTGTAAAAAGAACTCATATATTATGCACCTTTTAGAAAAAGTAAGATAGTGAGAAAATAAATTTAAAATCACTATCATAAACATGCAATTCTTAAGAACACAAATTTGAGAACGTTATACATTAACCCAACAAGAAGAATAGAATAATTTACTTCTTCTTTTTTATCCTTAAGAATCCAACCACACTCTGAGTAAAAAGTAATAGTATCCTTCCTCTTACTTATGTCAAAGTAGAAAGCAATGTACATGAAACCCTTGTGGATCAACACTTTCAAGTAGGTTAGAGAGCTCAGCTTCTAATGATCTAGCAACTCTATTTCTTTTTCTTTTTCTTTCTTTCTCCTTTGCTTGCTCCATTTCTTTGTTTGTTCCTTTGGAGCCTTTTCCTAAGTTTCAAAAATTTGTGTATCTCTTTGGTATGTATTTCCTTCCTATATGGTAGCACATTCAAAACATTGTAAGTTTTTTATTTCATATGTAAGAGAACTCACTCAAGAATCTTAGAAAATCTAATCTCAACCTTTTGAGAATTATCATATATTTTTCCATCAGAGTCAATCTATATGCAAGAGAAACACACATATAAAAACTTTGGAAAAACTCAATCAAAAAGTCTTTTGCTGCCTCTTAAATATAGTCAAGAGCTATTATTATTCACTTTCAACTATTGAGACAATGATTATCAAAGATCTCCCTACAAAGTCTTTGAAAGGGGAGTTTTGGATTTACATTGGTAAGAGCCTCATTGCCTTCCTGCTCTGAGGCTTTTGAGGTAGTTGCCTAGGATCAAACTTATACTTCCTTGTTGTTACTTTTATGATTGCTATATTGATGAAAATGTTGTGTTTTCATAAAACACAAAATATGATGGCCTACTTTGATGACACTTAAAATAGCTTTGCATTGTGCATGACTTTTAATATCGATAATTGAGTTTTATCGATTTTGGTCCCACTCTCTTATGAAGCATGAGTTTAGGATAATGTATGCAATATCCGTTTCTTTATTTTCTTGTTTCATAAGACATGGATATAGACAAAAATGACCAAGAGGAGACTTTCTTTGAAAGGAATGGATCAAGATTTTATTGAGAAGACAAGTGGTGATAGATTTTTTTATTTTGTACAAAAAACAAGAACTCCTCAAAGTTCAACTCCATTAGGGTATACTAAGTGTTCCTTTCAATCTAAAAGAGCTCTTGGATGATTTTATTGATAAGATTCAAGTTCACATTAAATATTATTATAACCATATAAATAGTCTTGTGATTGACAGTTATGTGTATTATAGTGATGTTAGTAAAGCAACCAATGCCCCTATGGCAACTCTTATTACTAGGTGGAATCTTATGGATGAGGAGTTCAAAAAGCATAAAGTGAATTGCCCTCATCACCAAGATCAACATCGATGTCTCCTTATTGACAAGGACAAGAATTGAGGACATGTGATTTCTTATTTTACTTCATTATATGGAAGATTCTTCTTCAGATATAATGTAAGAGAAAAAGGGAGAAGATGTTGCACATCTGAACAAAGAAGAAAACATAGAGATATTTTAGGAGGATGTTGAGAATTAGTTGGTACAATGTTTTAATACTACTATATTCAAAAGTAAAAACATCACAAAAGTGGAGCAGAATGAGATAGATTTGAATGAAGCGGTTGAAGAAGATCATTTCTTTGTGTCCTAACATTTCTTAGTTATCTCATTAACAAGATGAGATATGTGTTGGTCAATAATATTCAACATCTTTTCAATCTTAGGGAAGATTATTGCTTGACTATCCTTACAAGGTGAGGCTAGAATGACAAGGACTTCATAAATTATGAACCATGCTTACTTGCACTTCTTCATGTGGAGGGGAAAATTTTCAAGTTAGCTCCATGGCTTTAAGTTCATGTGTTGAGCAAAAAGAAGGGATTGTCCACCACAGAAGAAGAGTTCTCATAGGTCCACCAAAAAATACTTGGTATTGAAGACATGGGATATGAAAACAAATTTAAGACGTGAAGCCAAAGAACTCAATAAACCTTTATGATGAGAGCCTTATTGAAGAATATGAAAATCATAATATATAAAGATATTTTTAAGATATTTATAAACAAAAATACTAATGGTTTATTATTGTTAACGGATATGTGACTTTAAGATTTTCACTTTGACAAAGGAAATTTTTTTGGTTGTTATGTAGATTGAAATTGAAAATCCTAATAACAACAACTTTCTTGGAAGAGCCAAGAGCTCTAAGCCACTAAAGCTTGGAAAAAATCAATGTCTTGGCCACAATACTAAAAGCTTGAATAATCAAACTATTGCAATTTATCACAACAAATTGTCGAGCTCTCTGACTTTGTCAACAAATAATAGCCGTAATATTTCCAAAGTTATTAGATCTCAACTTTCAATAAAGGAATGGAAAATATCATTTTGGTGGAGAATCAAGAAACCATAAGAGTTTTGGCTACATGCATGGTATTAGTGCATCTAGAGCAGGATATTTTGGAGTTCTAGGCTCCTATTTACTCTCCTATGCTAAGAGATGCAAAAGATTTGAAGCTCCTTTAAGGCTATAGAAAATAGAAGTCCTTAAATGTACAGGCCTTATTTACTGGGATGAAACCAAAAACTCCTCTACAATAGAATCAAACTAAAAGACATCAAAGAGGCAAGGATTCCTCAAAACCCATATTTTGTCTTCTCTTTGCCTAGTTTGTAGCCATTCTAAAAATCTCTACTTTGCACAAGAGTTTAAATATCCCTCTTTTCTTTTTGAGTAACTATTTATATAGTTTTTCTCAAAGATGATATACCACATTATGTGGTTCTATCTATAAGCTTGACTTTATGCCAACCATTTGAAAGACCCTCCAACAAGCTATTTGCTTTGTCTTCCATATCCATGCCTTGTGTGACTAAAGTATTTTGTTCTTACTTGATAATGTGATTTTCCATGCCTTGAATCAATCGGATAGATAGAATTCCATATTGCTTGATGAAATATGGAGCATGATTATATATAATATGCTACACAATTAACCAATGAAGAAAGTTAATTGAAAGTCTTATTTGACCTAGATAATTAAAACACATGAGAATGCAAGCCTCTTACCAGTATAGTGAGTAAAGTGTTGATTACCCCATACTTCTATCATTGTCTTTTTGAAAAGATTTAATTGGTCTTTAAAGTCTTTGAGATGATCATCTTTCCATTCAGATTTGTCGTAGTAAGAAAATATTTTGTCTAGTGCTTCGTAAACTTTAGCTTTTTTATTTTTGAGCCTATCCATTATCAACATGATCCTAAACTTTAGCATTTTTATTTTGAGCATATCCATTATCAACATGATCTTTAAATGCATTATGTAAGTGTCTTCATTGATTGTATTTAATGGTTGAGGCATCTTTTAGAGTTGATCTTACCAAGTTTTCCATGAAAGCCCAAGAACCTTCTAGCCTTCACCTCACTAATAGATGGTTTTTAGGGAACACAATTTTCATTCTGAGAATCCAGTTCAATGACACATTTAGCTTTATGCATAGTAATTGAAGATAAAACTTGCTCGATGTTGGTTATAGCTTTTTTACTGACAAGGACTTCAACTTCCAAGAAAGCCCTATATGAAGATGAACAAGATTTTCAATTATCATACAAAATTCATGGAGTGTACAAATGTGAGCATTTGCTAAAGAAATATCTAAAACTAGCTTAAAGTGTGAGGTCTTTAGCATGCCTAGAAGGAGCTTTTTTCAAATTACTTGGCTTTAACTCTATACCCAAAGACATGTAATACAAGCAGGGACATCTAGAGTTGGCTCCCCTTCAGCACATTATGCATGCATTTGAGTGTCTTCAAATGCCCAGCTACGTGCCATTCCACCTTATAGTTCTTAAATCCCTCGATAGCAAGCTCTTCTCCTGCTTATTAACTCTTAACTTATTCATATCAGGTATTGTAGTTTGATGACAAACCCAATATAGTATATCAAAATCCTATGTATTTATTTTACAAGTTTCTAACCACTAGATAGTATGTTTAGATTGAACACTAAATGATATTGACTCACTATGTGGACTCTTTCTAATTTTGCACACTCCAAAATCTCACTTTCATCAAGCCTAATCACAAACCTAGCTACTCCTTGTGCCTCTTTTAGAGACAAAGCATAGAATCTAATCATCAAATGTTGCAAGGTAGGTAAGTCAAGAAAAGTATTATTAAATTTATTAAAAATAACCTCTTTTTTCTTACCCTTGAAGTTGGTATTGATACAGAAAGAATCATGTAGAACTTCCATCGCTTTACCATTCATTCTTTGTCTAATAGTCTTCGCCACATATAGCCTTGGAAGTAAACAATTGCATACCTAACCTTATTTCATATTTGATTACATAAGTTGAAAAAATTGTGTATATGCATCTTCACGAAGAACAGTATTATCTAGAGTTTTTCACACTAGCTTAGTGCCCAAAGAATTTTGTTGAATAAAAGAATTCAAGCATTGTCTCTTTGCTTTTTTGAATTTCCTTCTCTCAAGAATATCATTTGGGACTGCTTAAGAAAGAAGGTGATAATAAACTAAGATGTCTTTAAAGCATCTCTCTCACATTTGGCTAAAGAAGAGACCTAAACAAGATCAATACTATAAATCATATAAGATTATAAACAAAGTCATGTTCAACATTTCTCAAGTAATATGTGTATCTTACTACTTGGATTCTTTTAGTACAACCACATTCTCCTTGTTTAAGAATCTCGATGTTCTTTAGAGACCTTTTTGATTTTAGAATACTTTATTTTTTGTGGTATGCTTTCATATGTTTCTACAATGAATGAATTTTCTGTCAATAATCTTATAGTTTTTACAACAACGCGTCTCTATGTATCTTCATACAACATTCTAGAGACTGCATCAAGATAAACCAAAGAGGTCCTCCAAGTCTCCATTTTAATTCATACTATATTCTTCCTATTTTTGAGGAAGACTAAACCATTGCCCCAATCCTCAATAAGTCATACATTTCACATCCAAGGGCGTCCAAGTAACAAATCATAGTCAAGCCCTTTCATAACCACAAAGTTAACTAAAATTTGTACTCTGACCATTTTGGCTAGCTAGTTTTTATGTACATCTAGCTAGTCTTTATGTACACCTTGTGGATGGACTTTGAATCCATCAACAACATTTGAATTGAAATGTAGTATTGCAATAGGTGAGTTTCCCCATGCACACCACATATTGGTTAGCTATGCTTACTCCAACTCCTATATCGATAATTTTGTGTCTAATAGAGTCATTGAGTACTTTCATCGGAAGGATAGCATGATTATTTGCTCTTTCCAAAATAGGTATTCACCCCCCAAGGCTCCTAAAGTTGGAAATTTTGAGAGGTTGGGTTTTGGGACACATGGTGTAATTGAGTGGTTTCTTTTCCATTGATTCACTTTTTGAACACCTCCATATGGCAAGGCTTCTTTTCATCAATACTCCTAGGGAATTTGATCCATTCATAGATGTGAGCGTTGAGATAACACTAGGTTCTATATCTTGATACTGACGGTATTGGTGCACTATATGATGAGGAGTCACATGCTCTTGTTACTACGTGTGTAGGAATCTCCAAGATTTGGGGGTTTAGGAAGGGTAGATATATACATGACATGAGAGAACTGGGAAGATTGATGATCTCCATGGCTATCACTATAGGTAGTTTCTTTTGTATTGCCTAAACCCATTCTTTGACTTTATCAATGGTAGCCAACTATTTCTTAAGTCTAGGATATTCTTCTACTTTTGTTGTAGTAGCTTTATTAGTCTCGAGTGTTTCTGTTGCACTCTTTCCACTTGAAAGAGGTACAATGTTTTGAAGGGTGGTTAGGCCTTTGGTTTTCAACTTAATATCAATGCATTTTTACCTATTCTTAGTATTCCTTTTGTCTACCTAGATCCATTTACTATTGTTGGTCCCTCAATGCTAATCCCACCTTTCTTGCTTTATGCTTAGGGGATGGCATTGATTGGAATTGAGATGATATCTTTATCACTAATCATTTCCATGACAAAAAGCCTCATGTGTGTTTATGGTGATCCTAATACATCTAAGTGATTCCACACTCAAGGCACCTTTGATTCACTATGTTCTCGTTAGGCTTTTCTAAGGACCGCACAAGGATATGCATCTAATTTGTCTACAATTCCAAAAAACTATTATCTCCAGAGGCTAGATCATTCCACGCCCTCATCCTCATCCCAATATCATGATTGGTACTAATCAATAATCCTTCAAGGTGGGATGACCCTCTTCATTGTAGCAAAAACAAAGAGGTTCGTGTACTCCTCATCCTCTCTTGATTCTTTAAGGTAATAAACAAGAATATCACTAGAATCATGGCTATTGATTGGGCCTAGTGATCTAGGGATTCTTGAGGGGTTGATTTCAGCTCTCTGTACCATTTTTCTTGGCTCTTGGGGAGCTGGTAAGGCTAATGATGATGCTAACTATGTGGCTATCATGGATAATTGAGGCCATGGTTAAATAGCCAAATTTTTTGTTAGGCCCTAAAAGTTTTTTAGAAACTCTATGGTATGTGGTTTTATGCCCAAAGCATCTTCAATTAATGCAAGTGTGTGTTGGCCTTGAGGACTTCAAGGGGAGATAGTCTTCATCACAATGTATGCAATGCATATTCTTGGGATGAGGCTCAGTCATCTTCAAGGTTTCAACCATCTTTAAGATCTCTCATTGTTGCTTCTTAACATAAGCCATAAGGTCTTGCATATTTTTTGCCCGACTCAACTAAGAATCTTGTCAGTTACCTATGGATTTGTTATCCCTATTTCTTTCCCTATGCAGATCATTAACGTAGATAGTTGCATCTAGTACATCATTGATATTGGAGAGATTTAAACCCAATTTCCATGCTATGATCTCATAAATCTTTTCATTATAGATACTTTTCGTGAATGCTTTCACCATGGCCTTGACAATGGGTCTTTCTACCAACTACTGGAATTCATTTAAAAAACCTTCTCACTTTTGAGACATAGTCTCGCATATTCTCCTCTTCTTATTGATTAATCTTCATTAGCTAGATAGTAAGAATATCATTGTAACTAGCTTTTGTGAAGTGTTGGTTGCTAAAAAGATCCTTGAGCACTGTGAATGAGGCTTTTTCAATGGCATCAAGCTTGATAAACCTAGTTGCCCCTTTTCTCTTAAGTACTATCTAAAGGCTTGCACCTACTTTGCATCACCTATAAGGTTGTTCGCTTCGCAAACTTTCTCAAATTGATAAATGAAACTATAAATCTAATGTCCCATTACACAATCCACTTCAACAAAACAATGTGCATTTCAAAGACAACTTAATAAATGTGCATAAATATTAGATAAGTGATTTCATTAATGAAACGTAAATACTTATCACATTTGCAAATTTTCATATTTTTTAAACAAGTATAATTAGTGAAAATTAATACATTATGTTAAGATATGAAAAAACTTGCATACTATAAATTAGGCAATTTAACATTGAAGACAAAAAATAATAACATAGGTGTATTCGTCTTGAACAATTACTCAATTTACGATTTTACAACACATTAATCCTATATGAAGAGTGCATTAGACCTTACCTAGGAAATAAGACAAAAGCACTTTTAGGTTAATAAAAAATGGGAGAAGGGAAAAACCATGTCAGATGAAAAATTGAAAGTTGAATTAGCTTTTGTGCAAAGAGAGAGGAGCCAAAAAGAAAGGCATGTTTTAGAAAAGGCACGCTCAACTAGGCTTATTTTAACAATAGAGTTCTAGAAGAAGCAAAGGGGAGAGAAGAGCTTATTGGTCTCTCTGGGCAAGAAACCATGGATTCTCTTCTTTGCAAGTTAGAAAAAACCCCTAGAGTACTTCAACCTACTCTTTGTGAGGATTATAGCCATGTCCTCTATTCAAAGCTTCATTATCAATATTGTGCACAATCTCCACTAACATCTCAGCATATTGAAACTTATTTATTGCTCTCATTTCCTCTTTTCTTTAGAAACAAGAATTATAACATCACTTTAAATCCATTCAGCCTATCTCATACCCTCAACTCACTTATTGGAAGTTGTGTTTTTGTACAACAAGCCTTGGAGGTTAGCAAAAGGCCCAAATGACACTTTGGGAGCTCAAATAGATAGCTTGAAATGCCATGGAGGGAGCCTAATAAGTGCCCAATAATTGCCAAGTATATAGGAGGTCAAATAGTGACCAATGGGATATTGCAATTGTCAGGGAGGTGGCCTGAAAAAAAGGCACAATTGCTACAAATCACGCTAAGTGTACAGCAACATTGTTGGGGCTTAATGACCACAAGCAAACCTTGACAATGCACCAAGGGATCCCTAGAAGGTGCCAATACAAGCTAGAACAAGCTACAAATTATTATTTACCTTGGATAGATGAATTCGTGACTACTTTAATCTTGATCTATAGGTGTTAGCAGGCTAAAGTAAAGCTTAACGAAAAGCTCCTCAAACCAATGCTCTAATACCAATTAAAGGGAAAAGCCCAAGTGGAGGCACAAGCAAGCGAAAGAAAGAGAGATGCAAACTGTAGCAAATGGATATATATATATATATATATAGAGAGAGAGAGAGAGAGAGAGAGAGAGATTGTATGTGTTCTTTCCTACTTCCACCATAAAGCTTTAAGCTTGGCTACATGTTGTTATGGATCTATCTATTCCTCTTTTACTAACTTGTCAATAAGTGAATAAGTGCTCAATGTATCATCTTCCTTTATATTGGGTATGTAAAGCAAAAACCAATATAGCTCGATTGTTCCTAGTGGCATTATCCATTATATTATCATACCAAGCCATAGCTTTAGCTTTCAATGACAATTGTATGCCCAATCATGATAGTCCACTGAGAGAGAGGGGGGGGAGGAAGAGAGAATAATAGGAGGGGAAGATAGTAGAGAAAAGCAAGAGAATAGGGGAAGAAGAGGAGGAGAAGAAGGGAGAAGAGGGAGGAGAAGAAGGGGAGGAAGATGAGGGGTTAAAGAAAGAGAGAATAAGAGGTAGGGATGAAGAAGAAGAGAAGGAGAGAGATAGAGAGAAAGAGAGAGAAGAAATAGGAGAAGAGAGAGGTATAGAGAGAGAAGAAGATAGAAAAGAAGAGAGAGAGAAAGAAGGGAGAAGAAGAGGAGGGGAAGAGGGGAAGAAGAGTGGGAGAAGAGGAAAGGGAGATGGAAAGACAGAGGAGGAGAGGTAGAAGAGGAAGAGAAGAAAAGAAGAGAGAGGTAGAAGTAGAGAATAGAGAGAAGAAGAGAAGGAGGAAAAAAGAAGAAGGAGAATTAGAGAGAGAAGAGGGGAAGAAGGAGATACAGGGGAGGTGAAGAGAGAGAGAGAGAGAGAGAGAAATGGAGGGAGAGAGAGATATATATATATAGGTAGAGGGAGAGAGAGATAGAGAGAGGAAAACATAGAGAATAGAGAGAGAGGGACATAGGAGAAGAGAAAGAGAGGGAGGGGGAGAGAAACAATGAGAAGAAAGGAAGAAGGAATAGGGCGAGGGAGAGATTAAGAGAGGCAAACCAATAAGGATTGAAGACCCTTCTCCACGCAAGATCTCGCCCTCCCACTCCTTTCATTACTCAAGATTCTATTAGTGCGTATAACCCAAGGATTCTAGCACAAGTGGCATAGCTTGCAAAAAGCCAAGGCTTCAAGCTAGGAGACATTTTCTTTTAAGGATGCCTAGTTTTTTTCTAGGCCTTCCTCTTGCACCATGACTTATTATGTTAACTAATCAAAGATTAGTTGTCCTATGGTTCTTATGGCTTTAATTCCTTACTACCAATGCTAGTTTGCTGCTGCATAGAAATAATGGAATGATCATTCATTTAAAGTCAGGGTATTCATAGAATTAGAATGAAGAATAGTTGTCCTATGGTTCTTATGGCTTTAATTCCTTACTAGTGATGCTAGTTTGCTATTGCATAGAAATGATGGAATGATCATTCATTTAGAGTAAGGGTATTCATGGAATTAGAATGAAGAAAATCATGCATGGACTACGCATGATAAACCATGGAATCATTTAGCAAAATTAGGGAAAGGGCTTGTGTGGTAAAGAAAAGGCTAGGGATGTGTTATTTTAACATGTGACCAGCAAGCACTACTTGTGACTGCATATTAAGAAAGAATAAGTTATTGTGGATTGCATCTTCTTTGGAAGTATTTAAAGGACATTGTTTGGTTTGTTGAATTTGTCCTTTAAAAAAAGCCTAGTTATTTTGGAAAGGCAATGGTCTCTCTAGCCCAAATAAGTTGATTAACTCTTATGGATATTCAAGTGATTGCTTGGTTGAAAAGGAATGTTTTCCTAACTAATAGGATAATTGCCTTGGTTGTATATTGTACAAAATCTCTTGTGCCCTCATGGGTGGATTTATAGTTACGTACTAAACCTCCCCTAAGGTTAGTGGCAATAGCCCTTCACTAAGGGGCTGTTTTTGACAACACTGGAGGCTAGGACCAGCCTGCAGATGCGAGAGGTCTCTGCATAGGGAGGACATGAGGCTAGGAGGAGACAAGGGCGCCAAGGGGCTTTGTCCATAAATCCCTTGGGTTAACTTAACCCCTACAAGCCCAAGATGGACTTCCTAGAAGGCGCTAATGCTAGATAAGGGTAGATCGGTGGATTGTGTGCCATGAGATTTGGACACGTCTCCGATAAAGGGATGAATTACCAAGGTAGCATTGCATTTTGGAGAACATGTAGGATAAATACTCAAATAAATACCTTTTTTTGCAACTCCTCTCAAAGGATTGTCTAACATTGTCTTTGTGTATATGATGATAAATTATGTGAAGAAACCAATGTTTAATGGTTAAATAATGAATTTGTCTTTGCATGTCAAATAGAAATATGTTAGGATGATCGGATAACTAAATCCATTCTATGAAGGGTGGGGGTCTCAAACGATGAGCTAAGAGTTTTCCTTCAAGATGCTAAAATTAGGAAGTGATCGAATGCTTGACTACCTAGTGTATTGTCTTAGACCCTGGTCAATTGTATTTTAAAGGACCTAAGTCGAGACTATACCCTACAGGTGTAGAAGGGTCAATACATATCATTCTCCCTCCTTTCTCAATCACTTACTATAAACCAAGTGTGGCATTGATCTGCTTCGGGTTACATTAACTTGTGAATGTAGTGGCTCATGAGATAGAAATAGAGGGAGAGAGATAGGTAGAGAGAGGAAAACATAGAGAAGAGAAAGAGAGGGATATATAGAGAGAGAAAAAGGGTTAGAGAGAGAGAAAAAGAGAGAAAAGTAAGGAATAAGTAATTAGGGAGGGAGAGATCAAGAGAGGCAGACTAATAAGGACAGAAGACCCTTCTTCACGCAACATCTCGTCCTCTTACTCCTTCCATTACTCGAGATCCTATTAGTGCATATAATCCAAGGATTCTTGGAGGAAGTTGGGACTTCAAGCTAGGAGATGGTTTCTTCTAAGGATTTAGGGTTTTTTTAAGGCCTTCCTTCTACACCATGATTTACTACTTTAACTAATCAAAGAATATTTGTTCTATGGTTCTTATGGCTCTAATTCCTTCATGTTGATGCTAATTTGCTACTACATAGAAATGATGACAATCATTCATTAAAAGTAAGGGTATTCATGGAATTATAATGAAGAAAATTTTGCATGGACTGTGCATGATAAAGTGTGAAATCATTTAGGGAAATTAGGGTGCTAAGGAAGAATAAGTTATTGTGGATTGCATCTTCTTTGGACATATTCAAACGGAATTGTTTGGTTTGTTGAATTTTTCCTTTAAAGAAAAACCTGATTGTTTTGGGAAGGTGATGGTCTTCCTAGCCCAAATAAGCTAGTTGACTCTTATGGATATTCAAGTGATTGCTTGGTTGAAAAGGAATGTTTTCCTAGCTAATAGGCTAATTGCCTTGGTTGTGTATTGTACAAAATTTATTATGCCCTCATGGGTAGATTTATAGTTATGCACTAAACCTCCCTAAGGTTAGTGAAAATAGCCCTTCACCAAGGGGCTATTTGACCTCACTAGAGGCTTGGACGAGCCCGCAGATGGGGAGATCTCTTTATAGGGAGGATATTAGGCTAGGAGGCAACAAGGGTACTAGGGGAGGCTCTAGTTGTAAACCCCTTGGGTCTATTGAGAACCGGCTAGCTAAACCCTCTGAGCCTAGGATTGACTTCCTAAATGGCTTGGATACTAGATAAGGGCAGATTGGTGGATAGTGTGCCATGATATTTGGACACGTCCTAGATTAAGGGACGGATTACCAAGGTGGCATTGCATCTTGGAGAAGGTGCAAGATTAATGCATTATTTTGCACTTGATTTCAAAAGATTATTTGATATTGTCTTTGTGTATGTGACAATAAATTACTTGAAAGAACCAGTGTTTGTGTATGTGACAATAAATTACTTGAAAGAACCAGTGTTTGTGTATGTGTATTTGATATTGTCTTTGTGTATGTGACAATAAATTACTTGAAAGAACCAGTGTTTAATGGTTGATTAACGAATCTATCTTTTGCATGTTAAAGAGAAATGTGTTAGAATGATTAAATAACTAAACACATCCTTGAGGAAAGTGGAAGGGTGAGATCCTTGATGGGTCCCCCTACATTAACGGTGGTCTCAGTGAGCTGAGAGTTTTCCTTCAAGGTGCTAGAATTAGGAAGTGGCCAAATGCTTGACTACCTAGTGTATTCTCTTAGACCCTAATTAATGTCATTTTAGGGGATCAGAGTTGAGACTGTACCCTATAGATAGAGGGGTTGATGTGTGTATTGCTCCTCCTCATTTCTCACTAACTATGAACCAAATGTAGCAATGATCTACTTCTGTTTGAGTTGACTTGCAAATACAGTGGCTCAAGGTTCAATGCCAATTAAGTTGATAAGTTACCTTGATGTTGAATTAGGAACTTGGGTTCAGATCTATCCTTATGGATTATGGCCAAAAAATTACCCTAAAATACATTATTATTTGTTGTTTTATATGTATACTCATGTACATGTAACTAAGTTTGAAGGTCAATTGTTAAACACTATTAGCTGTTGGGGGTTAACAATTGTGTGTGCATGGCCATCTACATTTACTTGTACTTGCCACCCGCACACCTACGCACTGCAGGTGGCAACACCTTTCATTGTCACTTTATTCTTTATTCTTTACATTATAATAGAATAATGGAAGGCAAATCACACATTGTGACTATTGGAGTTCCCACACACCAATCTCTCTCTTCTTTGCTTGAACCTCCATAGCTCTTACTTCCACTCCTACTTTATCTTTCATTGGTATCAGAGTGGGCATTCAAGGAGCTTCTTTAGCATTGCATTCAGTGTATGAAGAAGAGCTTACTTGAAGCTTTCATGGTAATTACATACTGAGGTATATATCAATCCCTTGCTTCTCTGATTAGTTCCACACCTTCCAGGCTTCCTGAGAATCTCTAGGGCATTGATTTGAACATTTTCCACTGAGCTTTGAGCTCAATGCCAAAAGTAGAAAAACCACATGAGCAACAAGCATGAACTACACTTGCTGGCTATCCCTATTCTTGGTATCATTCCACAATGATGAGGAGGCTGAGATGGCCAAGATTCTGGATGCATCCATTGGGGCAGCTTGATGTATGCCATGATAGCCACTACACTGACAGAGCATTCACAGTGGAAGTTGTGGCTTGTTATATGGTGACACCTAGCAAACAACATAGGGATGTCTTGAAGGGTATCATGAGATACCTTAAGGTCATTGTAAATATGTGCATTTGTTATGGTGGCTAGGATTACTAGAGTCATTGGCTACAAAGACTTTAATTATGCAAGAATGTCTTCATTGTATATATGTGCATTTATTATGGTGGCTAGGATTACTAGAGTCATTGCAAAGACTTTAATTATGTAGGTATGTCTTCATTTTTGCTAGAGATACTATTTCTTGGATGTCCAAGGTACAAAAATGCATGGCTTTGTCTACTACCAAGGATGAGTACATTGCAACCATTGAGACTTGCAAGGAGGCCCTATGGTTAGGCAGTCTTAGACCTTCCTACATTACATTCAGACTCTATGAGTGCCATCCAATCATCACATAATCTGGTTTTTTATGCAAACACCAAGCATATTGAGGTCCATTATCACTTTATCAAAGTGGTGACTAAGGACAAGTAGATAGATCTTGTCAAGATCTTGATTGACAAGAGTCCTGCATGTTTGCTCATTAAAAGTCTCCCAATGGAATGTTATGCCTCCCTCAGGAAGATGATGGACATAGGATGAGATTACATTTATTTCTCATCCTACTGTACTTATATATACTCATTGTACTTTGTCACATTTTTCTTGTTTTCTCCATACTCGGCCACATTCACTTTTAAGTGGAGGTTGTTGGGGATTAAAGGCCATATGTGCTTAGATGCCTACATTTACTTGTATTTACCATGTGCACACCTCTACACTATAGGTGGTGATTGCCTATCATTGTCACTCTATTTTGTATTCTTTACATGACAATAAAATAAGGGAAGACATGTCACACATTATGACTGCTGAAATTTTCATATATTAATCTCTCTCTTCTTTTCTTGAATCTCCATAGCTCTTGCTTCCACTCGCACTCCACACTTTGTGCTCCAAATCCCATGTAAACAAGGCCAAAAGTTTGATGTAATCAGGTTGTATGATACTTTAAACCCCCAAAAAAAAGCATAATATACATTAGATCACACTTAGGGACCCTAGACTTCAATATGCTTAGTGGCCTCACTCAATTTCCTCCATCTCTAGCTCCCTAGTCCCATTTGGTTAAGCCCATGCATATTTAGGACACATCAAAGGCAAGACATACTTAGAAAGCTCTTGCTTGCCTATCCAACTCCTTGAATCACTTATATCTTGCTTTCCCTACAATCACATTCACCTACCCTAGTGCCAAAAGCAACAAACTTGTAACACCAAGGTGGATACGATTTCTCATTCATCAACTACTATCTCAATTATTGATTGAGTCACTGTGGAGACATACATATCAATGACAATGCACATAACTCAAAGGCTCATCTATCCAAATTCTCCTATCCTTGTGAAATTCTCTTTGAGATTCCCTTTACCACATCATCAATAATGTTCAATATCCCTCGGATTTAGAGATTATCCTTTTGTAATGACAACCCATAATAAGGAGTAGACCAACAAAATAGTTTTCTATACTTGTATATAAACACATGTATTCACATATGAATTGATTTTCAACCTATACATTGATTTCCAATCTATATATTTAGAGATTATCCTTGCAATGACAACCCATTATAAGGAGTAGACGAACAAGATAGTCTTCTCTAGGCTTGTATGTAAACACATGTATTCACATATGAATTGATTTCCAACCTATATATGGATTGGGTCTTGAAGTGCGGGACATACCTATAGAGTTTCAACTTGCCTAGTGTTTAAAAAATCTCCCACTCCAACACTATACATCATGTGCACTATAAGCCTAGAACTTCCCTTGAGAAACAACTACATGTGAGGCCTTATTGCAAGCACAAAGCTTATAGATAATCTTGGTTCTTTGTCACTACCTTTGAAAACTTTGTTCTTCATCTATCTCCATTTGTGATTACTTATTCTAGCATTTCAAGTCACGATCAACATAAAGGGACTCACTAAAACAAGATATTGTCACCATTTGTAAAAATTTATCGTCATTAATTGTACTCATTCTAAATGGTAAAGGTAGGTAGATGAAAGTCAAGCAGGAGTTGGAAAATGCTCAAACATTTTTTGAAGTTAGTTTAGGCTATCCTACTACTTTTGCAATTAATTTTCATGTTTGGTGGACTCTAATGGTAATTCTAGGAAACTCCACAACACTCAAATAATGTCAAATGTAAAATTAAAGCATTGGGCTAACTTCCTATATAATTTGTGTTAATCTACAAGTAAAATCTAATGCCATGCACATAAATTTAAAGGACCACATGATCTATCTAAACTCATGAACAAGAAGCAAAACCTTGCAAGGCTAAGCTACAACAAGTTGTGATTGAGATAGTGCTAAGTTCTCTCATTTGTGAGTGAGATTTCTTGGCTTTCTTGGATTCTTGTGAAAAAGAGTGCAAATAGTGGAGATGTGTGAAGCTTGAGTGGAGAATGCATGAAAACATGCATCCATGGCATCCCATATTTTGAACTAGAGCTAGTCACAACTTCATGTTTTTAGCCAAGTCATCAAGATAAATTCAACCAAATTCATCAAACCAAATTCAATAACACTAAAAAGATTAGTTATAATAGCTAGAGATTATTATAGGCATGTAAGACTTATCCTAAGA
The DNA here is from genome assembly GCF_053477565.2 of Lygodium microphyllum. Taxonomy (NCBI): domain Eukaryota; kingdom Viridiplantae; phylum Streptophyta; class Polypodiopsida; order Schizaeales; family Lygodiaceae; genus Lygodium; species Lygodium microphyllum. Next base: position 75,240,124 of record NC_141154.1, on the reverse strand, counting down.
GGATGGCTATAACCTATAAGCATCCCTCTTTATATTATGTAGATTCTTATCCACTCAATGTATATTGGACTTTTTTGTCATCTTATTTACCTTAGTCGAGCATTATGTTTTACATGTACACATTATCCCCTCAATGTTGTGATACCTTGATGCATCCTTAGCTTATTTACTTGGTTTGGCATTCAAAGCTTTTAACTAACTCCTTTTTGTTATATCTTTTGTTCCCGATTTGCAAGTATCATATTTCTTGATTGCATGTAGCACACCTCTTATTTGCATAGCATACACTCCCTTAACTCCTATATGAATTTGTGTGTGTGTGTGTGTGTGTGTGTGTGTGTGTGTGTGTGTGTGTGTGTGTGTGTGTGTGTGTGCGTGCGTGCGTGCGTGCGTGCGTGCGTGCGTGCGTGCGTGCGTGCGTGCGCGTGCGCGTGTGTGCATGCGTGCATGCGTGCGTGAGTGCATGCATGCCTGCGCACGCACAAGGGTGAACAAGTAATAATTCATTTCTTGTAGTTAGATCTCGTAAGCCAAATTCATTAAGGTTAAGTTTGATTAGAGCTTGGGTAGACTAAAAGAAAATATTACGATTTTCAAAATCTATGAAAATCATGTTTTGTTGTACGTATTTCAAACCTAAACAAGCCAACTTATGAGTCATAATCAAAAGGCTAACTTAGTAAGCATGTCATATCTACCTTTTTCTTTTTTTTCTTACTAATTAATCAATAAACAATGTTCATTACTAGTACAAAAGACAATCTAAAGATATTATTTTATCATCTTAATCATGTCCTTTTCAATCAATATTCTTCACTAATTTTCCTCCTTTTACTCTTTTAGAATTTAAAAATGTTATAACACTTTTTTGCATGTTTTCTAGCCTTCATATGATGAGTTAGTAGCCAATTTTTGGGTATTATTTGTTGAATGCAACCATTCTTAAAGCTCATTTGGCCCCCAAGCCCATAGTGGTAGGGTGGGATGAAATAATTATATCTTTCTATAGAATAATAATAGTACATAAATTCTTATCGGTTTTCTTCTCAATAACTTATAAATGGTGCGATGGGGTAGGACCATTACACCCACACACAGACACATCCCCCCCTAAAAGCAAAACACATGCACACACACATGGCATGCAATGAATTGATGTGGTTAAAAAACAAAAAATGTCACCCATCTATAAAGTGGAGATCATGATTGCCACTCTTGAGAAAATGGCAAATCCTAGAGTGTGTGATTTACTGGTGCATGTAGTGGGGTGAGTTGAGAAGGGGACCCCCAAGAAGATGAAAAATCATTTGGGAAAAAATATGAAAATGATGTGCCACTTATGGATGCTTGGTGGACTAGACAAACAAGCCTCTAAATACTTGTATTGGCTTAGGAGGGACTAAAACCATGGTTGTGGCAAGAAGGGAGAATCGAGCACCAAAATGGATGATGCCCATCACAATGATAGCAAAGCAACATGAGGCTTTCCAAAATGAGATGGATTCCCTAAAAGAATTAGTGGAAAAACTTATAGAAGAGAATGAAGTGCTACAAAGAGAAAGAGACAAGGCACGACAACATATTGCTAATCTCATGAAGAGCTTGAGGCTACTAGAGATGATGTGGTAAAGAAACAATGTAATGGTGAGTGGGACCTTGATCAAATCCTTAGTAATCTTGCATGGATCATGAGTCAAGAAAATGTAAATGATGGGGCCATGCCATAAAACACAAATGTGTAACATTTTTGTAAATAAAATGTATAGCTACATTATAAAAATTGTTCATAATATATATGCTTTGAATCGCCCCAATTTTTTTTATATTTGTATGCTTTGAAATTGCCTCAAATTCATTGATTTATATGCTTTAACATGCATTTTAAACACCATTTGTAACTTACATGCTTTGACATTACTTTAATCGTATGCTTCATTTTCAATTGTATATGAGCCAATTGTGTCACAATTGTGTACCTTGTGATTGAATCATTTCAATTTAATTGTGTGTTTTGCAATTGATTATATATGAGTTAGTTGCATAGAAATTGTATACATTGCAATCCAATCATTTATGAGTCTCGTTTTTTAATCAATCATTTACAAACCTCATTTATGAGTCAATTGTTTTAAATCCTAAACAATTTGTAGCTACTTGAAGAGTAGATTCATCAAGTAAAGTTGATACTATTCGATAGGTTTTCCTCTAACCCTTGATAGGTTTACTTGAAGAATAAGTTTATCAAATAAAGCTCTTACTACTCTCTAGTTTTTCCCTTAACCCTAAACAAGTCAAAGTATAAATTAAGTAAAGTTGTTTCTATTCTCTAAGTTCCCTTAGAATATATTTCAAAAATTCTTAATTCAAATGAATAACAAACTTCACCGTAAAGTTTATTTTTCTTAAAGATTCATTAATTTAGTCAAATATTAAATTAACTACTAAACTTTGCTTAAAATTTAACTTACAAATTCAATAAACTAGCTATTAAGCAAAAATATATACTTCAAATATCATTGCAAATTAATTTTTAAAGTATATACTTTTAGCTATGTATTTCTATCCTAAACAACAGTATACTATTGTAATACATTCTTCTAATACCTACAAGTTATAGGACCTGAATCTTGAAATATGTGGGTCCCATTTGAGAGTGGATGAGTCGCTTACTAGTTTGTTGATCATTTATGCCTTGAATGGCTAGTGAGATAGGAGATAGTTATGGACAATCCCTACCATAGGTGGATCATTAGAGAGTAGGGGTGACTTTAACATGGTGGATGCTCTTGAGGAGAAGAGGTTAAGATACATGGAAACTATTAGAGGAGGAGAGTGGACTACCTAGGAGGAAATACTATTCTAGATTGGAGGCTAGGACCTATGGTTCTAAGCAGATTTTGGTAGGTCCACAGGCTTGCTCCAATTCTCCAGGAGAGATATGGTAGTGGCAACCCTAAAGTTCATTGGATACTTTAGTTTCCGGTTTTTAATCTTCCTTAGAAGGATATCAAAGAATACATCCTTTTGCAAGATAACTTGCGTAAGGATCCGCTATCCTTGTTGAGGGCATTTAACCTTTCTTCTTGTGAATCAATCACAAGACCATATGACTTTGTACTTGCTACGCAAGTCCTGCATCGTAATATGCGATGGAACAATCCGTTTCAGTTTCTTTAAGCAGACCTAGGGTCTCCTTTTATTATTTTCTTTAAGAACCTCAGGGACAAACCCTAGTTCTTTTACATTAACGATTTATTGACCCTACAATCAGGGAAGATGGGCAAGTATTTAAGGTATAAACGTTTCTTGGATTTTAAATCATTCCCAATGCATATTTCGTAGCATGGGTATTTCTAAGTTTATATTAACTCAGTTAACTTTTAGAAGGTAATATCGAGATCACCTCAGCACGATTTGTTATCTATGTGACAATTGATTTTTCAGTCCTAAACTTTATTGCTTTATGGTTAGGTAAATTCAATTAATCTTCCTTTTTCCTTGCGAACAAAACTCATGCTAAATAAACAATCTTTTCCTTGCTAGGATATGTAGTTAGCAATGATAACTTCCTATTTCAAGGACTAGTGCTTTGGGCATATACTTGAAGCACTTGAAGAAGAGCTTTTGGGTGACTTTGAAGCATCAAAAGCTTGAGGTTGAATAGTGTAAACCTATGAATAACAGGGCATCTTGCTATCCATAGAGTTTTTGTGCTCTAATAGTGCTTCTAAGGTTGTCTCTTGGATACATATCGCTTCTTATAATTGGGGAAAGCTTTGTACTTGTCTGAGACCAAGTTTTAGGAGGATTTGGAGCAACATACAAGTCATAATTTGCTATTGTAATAAATTGTAAATTCAAGGTTGAAGTGGCATTTTGGTGCTCATATAGGGATTTGATAGGATTCAATGCTTCCTATTGCTTGGTACAGTGCTTGGATGGTAGAAGCTACCTCGTGCCACATAGATACATGAATAAAACATGAATTTTGAAGCCTATGTGAATAATACTCTATATTTACACTTGCTTCCTAGTTATTGTCTTCTTTCCAAAGTGATAATGGACTTCTTCAACCCCTATTGTCCTTCATTATAGACCATCCCCACCTGAAATAAACTTGTCCTCAAAGTTTGAATGATGAAAATGATGGAATCAAATAAACTCCCTAAAGAACTAAAGCAAAAAAAAAGTCTACTGGATGGAAATAGAAAATGATGAAGTATCTCCCATGAGAAAGAAGAGTCTTAAATAAGGCAAAACTATAAAAGTCCAAGTGCTATCCAAAATAGGGCTACAAGAGAAATATGGCCATAACTCAAGATATACTCTACCAAATAAGACAAATGAGGTGTCTAACTTTAGAAGACACTTCATAGTACCCATCCAAAACCATAAAGACCCAATTTCTATGGAGTTAGATAAGAGAGATTAGAGAATGAGCACCAAAGAAGGATAGGAAATAGAAGTTATTGCTATACTTCAAGTGATCAAGAAGAAAGCAAACACTAGAAGGAGCTCATTTTATTGATTGTTTGTTGATGATGCATATATCTGCTAAAGGGTTGCTATACTTGAGTTTAAAATAGTAAACTAGAAGAAACTCATTTTGATTACTACATAAGAGTAGAGCTAAAGTTTGATATATATATTTAATAAAGGGTCACTCCCACTATGAAATTTGTATAATTTTCAATGTATAATTTGACACTTCTTAAAGAAACTTTGTACCTAATTTTATTATATGGATCAAAGAAAATACACCTGATATAATGCAATATACCACTGTCCTACAATTCACATAGATACAAAAGTTTAAGGTAAATTGGTGTGAAGTATCAATCGGACCCACCGAAAGACTCTAGGGGTCAAATGCCTAGCTATTCTTTACTAGGTGCTCTATGCCTAGATTCTCTTAGTAATTCGCATAAATGCTAGGCCAATGTGAAGGTTTACCTTAGACTTTTGTCTCTATGTGACTTATATGATATTGGTATACTACGTCACATTTGGTCTATTTGCTTTAATCCATATTACAAAATGATGTACAAAGTTCTTGCAAGCATGTAGAGGGTATGCATTTGAAATTATTATGCAGCACTCTCATGTGTTGAATTAGCATCACAAAGCTTGTTAAGATGCTCAATGACAAAACTTTTCTTTATAGGAACATTTTTGGTACTTTGTACAAACAACACTCATGTTGAGCTATTCTCACTTATCTAGAAATAACTATTGGGGGTAAAAGCACCTGAACTTTGTTGCCCGTGTATTAGTTACACTGAAAGTACCCACATACCCAGACACTTGTACATTATAGGTGGTGGGTGCCCATCATTGTCACTTCATTCTTTATTCTTTCAGTGACATTTGAATAAAGGGAAGGCTATCACATATTGTGACTATTGGAGTCCCCACATCTTGTGTCTCTCTCTCTCTTGCTCTTGCTCCTTCCACCACAGCTCTTGCTTCTACTCCTTGTTTCCACTTCAGGGCTCACTCCCTTCAACTAGTATCACAACCATCTTCCTTGAGAGCTCAAGCCCAACTCACCATTGCTTCAACTTGTGGAGAAAAGCTTCAGCTCCTCACAGCCTAAAGGCAACCATGGATTCTTTACCCTAAGGTATGCATTGAGCTCTACCTTCTCCCCGACTTCTTCCTGCTGTCACCTGCGGCTTGTTCCAAGGCTTCCCTGGGACCTACTAGAGCTTCCGTAGTGCCACATTCCACTCAGCAAAGGCAGTAGGAGTGGCTATCAATTCAATGTAATTTGTGCCTATTTGCTACCCCCTTCCCTACTCAGTCTGCTTCATCCTACCTCATCTCCAGCTCCTAGCATTGCTTCTGCCCTTTGGCAATCACTTGGCATTGTACACCCAACACCTTTGGTATGAGTTTGGGCATCAGTTGGGGCTCTTGAGTTTAGCCCCACTGGCTCACAATTTATGATAGTTTGATGTGTTACAATTCTGCACAACCCTTTACTCATTGTCTGAAGGTCACTTATGCTTCCTGAGATATCATCTAGGGATATTATCCAATGTATTAGAATACTATGGGACTAATTTCAGCATTGTTTTTCTTAGTTTTACAAAGGTTTTTTACTACTATAATAAGCAAGGCTGAATGTTATTTAATCAGAGAAACTTCATGCATATTGCTTGTTGATGCTTTCCGAGCACTTCAGATGTTACACTAGGGTATACCATTGAATTTACATCCTTAATTATGCTTTCAAATTGCTTTTGAGCTAAGATTGGAGCTTTAAATCTTGACATTCACTATTGTTCACTATTATGTATGGCTTTTTGATGCTCGAGTTTTGCAAGTTACTTAGGTCAGATGCTCCTAGATATATGCTACTTGGATCTTGAATGTATGGATGCCTTCCACATGATGTTTTGAGTTTTGTTTGCTCATCTGGAATTTGCCTTTTGTTCCAGTAGGAGCCATTAATTGACACTTGGATATTATATTGAGCATTTGGTTACCCAGTTGAGCTTGAGGGGTCTTCCAAGTGAGACCGTGGGACTTGGTGACATGTACATTCTCTTGTTATGCTTTATGTATGCAGTTGATGCTTAGTGAGTTAATCTAACATTCCTCTTGGGCCGCTCACCTATCCGTGTTACGATGTTGTCAGTGATGTATGCATCTTGGTTGGTTATGTATTGAGCTTCTGTTACATTGCTCAATTCATTGTGCCTTTAGTTGGTCTCTTCTATTACGAGTGAGACCCTCTCTATGCATGATGGTTATGCCTATGGGGTGTATCTTAGTGTAACACACTGATTCTTTGACAGTTCTCAATGCATGTTGCATACTCACTCATCACTACTACTTGAGCTATTCCCTAGCACTTGCAGTTTGTCTCTTATATCAGTGATTGCCCACCTTTGGCATTGATTTTTTATTGTTATCTTCATTTTCAACATCCTATAATTGCATTTTACTACACTATTTATGCGAGCAATCACCTCCATTTTGACAGTTCTTTGCATTGACTTTGTGGATAGCTCATTACTTGGTCAGTACCCCTTGTTTTTAGCTTGATTTAGTAGTGGTTTTAGGGTTGTTTGCAGTGATTAGAGCATCTTGCTTTGATAGTTTGGGCACTTGTTTGCCTTTATTATGGCTGGTGGCTCAAGTGATAGTGTTGTTTTTAATTATTGACAAGATGGATGGCACCAACTATAGCTACTAGAAGGCCCAAATCTAGCAAGTTTTAGTGCAAAAAATGAAGATTAGACCTTTGAAACATAAGGTTGTCAAGTTAGAACCTATTGATACAGAGGATTGGGCTGAATTAGATGAGCTATGTAAGTCCACCATCATATTGTCCCTCTCTAAGCAGGTGTTCTGTAATGTTGTCTTTGATGGGTAGTCTACATGGGACTTATGGGAAAATGTTCACAATGTATATAACCACCAGTGGAGTCTCGCTTCTTAAATGTATTGGCTAAAGCAACTCATGGACCTTTGCATAAAGAAGGGCACTTCTATGTCAGCTCACTTAAATGAGTTTCATTTCATTATCAATCATTTGTCTTCACAAGGGGTTAAGACTTCCCTTGTTCCTCTTAGTTACACTGCCCAAATCATGGGATAGATTTCGTACTGCTATATGTGCCAACACGCCTATTGATGGGATACAGCTATGTAGAATGTAGAGGGTGTACTCTTGACTGAAGAGGTTAATAAATAGAATGCCGAGGCTTCCTACACCTCTCATGTTTTGACAGTTAGAGACAATAATGGTAAAGGTAGTAATGCCTAACATGGAAGAGACTCTCAATAGTCTCGCTCTCAGTCATGAGGATAGTAAGTCCCTTGGCCGTCTCAGTCCTCATTGACTTATCATTATTGTGGAAAAACATGACATATTTAGTCATAATGCCACGAAATGCACAAAAGACAAGCACAAAGAAAAGCGAAAGGGTAAAGTACAGGAGAAAAATGATAATCTCAGCATTGTCCCTAGCAAGTTTGGCGTTAAGATTGAAAACATTAATGTTGTGTAGACTGATTCTGATGATGATTTCATACTTGCAGCTTCTTCTCTTGATATTTCATATCTAACTAATGCTTTGTCAAAGTATACTCAATATTGGCTGATAGATTTAGGGGCTTCCTTTCATGTGACCTCTCATAGAGAGTGGTTTCACTCCTATCGCAATATGACTAGATCTGTTCGTTTGGATAATGACCTGGCATTGCAAAGAGTTGGTATTAGTGATGTCCATCTGTAGTTTGGTCTAGGTTGCATGTTTACTCTTCATAATGTATGCCATGTATCGGCTCTCACGAAGAGCCTTATCTTTGCTAGCACTTTGGATAATGCAGGCTATGTAGTTTCTTTTGGTGATTCCTCATGGAATATTACCCATGGGAATCTTGTCATTGCACGTGATGCTAAGTCCAATACTCTCTATCCCTTGCTTGTCTCTAGGTCAATCAACTGTACTTTGGCAGTGGATGCAATTCCACGTGTATCTCTGTGGCATCGTCGCCTTGGGCACATGTTCTTAAAAGGAATGAAAATGCTTTCCTGTTTGTAGTATCTTCCATCCATTGACGTAAGTGCTTTGAGTCTTGTGATCATTGTTTATATGACAGGTGAATATGTAATACGCATAAAAATTCTAGTATGACACGCATGAGTGAGCCTTTGGCTTTCATTCATTCAGATGTATCTGGTCCCATGCCCTACAAGTCATTAGGTGCCATGAAATATTTTGTTACCTTCATTGATAATTATACATGTAAGGTTTGGATATATCCTATTAAGCAGAAATCAAAAGTCTTGGCTATATTTCACCATTGGCTTGCTTTGGTTGAGAACCAGCCTGGGTAGTATCGGCTGAAATACCTAAGGTTAGATAATGGGATTGAGTGTGTCCCTAAAGCCTTTGAGCAATTTTGTGACAAGAGGGGTATTAAGCATTGGTTGACCACTCCATACATTCCACCCCCATATGGGATGCCTAAGTGCATAAATAGGACAATTCCGGTGTGAGTTCACAGTATGCTTAGCCACACAAACTTACCACAACATTTTTGGGCCAAGGCAATTACTACTGTCATCCACTTGATAAATCGGTCCCCATGTACTACTCTTGACTATCAATTTACAAGGGATGTATGGTCTAGAAAACCTCCCTCATATGCCCATTTGTGTGTCTCTAGTTGTGAGGCTTTCTACCATGTATCCAAGGACAAGCACAATAAGCTCGATCCTAAATCTAGGTGGGTGCCCATTACTATCACTTCATTCTTTATTCTTTCAATAACATTTGAATAAAGGAAAGGCCAATCACACATTGTGACTGTTTTTCCACATCTTGTGTGCCTCTCTCTCTCTTGCTCTTGCTCCTTCCACCATAGCTCTTGCTTCCACTCTCTATGCTTCCAATTCAGGGCTCACTCCCTTCAATAACTACTACAAACCACTTATATTCAAGAGACATGCATCCCAACACATAGAACATTATCATTGCTATCAACAAAAACATAAATTACCTCAGAAGTACCAAGACCTATAGTACCTTTAACCATATTACTGATAGCATATGGTCTGTATTTGGTACTCATGTTTCATCTCTCTTGCTCATATCTCAATTTTACCAAATAGACTTGCATACCTCATCCACATAACATATGCATGCTAAGGCCATACTTCTTACTTAATTCTAGCAATTAATTGTTCCTTGTGCTTGTAAGAATCTTGTAGAGCTCTTCCAATGTGCATCCTTTGTTAACATACAAAAAATGAGACACTTGTTATCCTATGGGTGTCACATTACAAAGAATAGATTGTAGATATCCTTAACAGGTCTACTTGAAGAATAAATTCATTAAGTAAAGCTCTTTTTATTCTCTAATTTTTGTTAAAATATATTTTAATATTTTTAAAATCAAATGAAAAATAAACTTCAGTTTAAATTTTACTTTTAATCAATTAATTTAAATGTAATTAAAATCAAACATAAAATTATTTTAATTACTAATATATATTAATTTAAACTTGTTTAATTTTTTTACTTTTTATTTATATATTAACTTAAGCAACTACCAAAGTTATATTTAACAAACTAATTTAATTTAATTTCTTTAGCTATTAACCTCATAAGAGGCTATTGAGCTAGATTATATACTTCAAGTCTCACTTCAAATTAATTTTTATAGTTTTTACTTTTGTCTTCACAATCCCTTTGTTAAAGAGACAGGTCATGAGTCATACATTCTGCATTTTTGTAGGGGAATATTTTTCATCCAAAAGAATAATTCATACAAAAAAGCATACAAAATAGTGTTTCATATAAAAATAATATTTCATATGGAATATTCTTTCATATGAAAAAATATTTTCATCAACCATCTTCTTAATGCAATATTATGTAAATCAACCATTTTTGTTGACATGTTGCCGTACCATATTTTTTATTTTTAGGGTTCATCGTACAATGGTCCCATATTTTTCAAAGTATACAGATCCCATATTTGTATTAATGCAACATAGGCTTGGAAAAATGAGAGACTAGTGAAGATTGGTATGTGCAACGAAATGTGCCCAAGGTGAAAGACATGTAGAACCCATCCCCCACCTCTTTATCACTTGTATCCACAATATTAATGTCTTGTGTTTGTTGTAACACATAATCCTACCATATCACCCATCTAGGTTGACCTATAAACAAATTTTAATGAGGGAAATATTTGGAAAACCCCTAGTATGAAAATGGCTAAGGAATTTATTCCTATGGAACATTTAGACCATAAGAAACAAATGTGTCTAATATCTACTAGTTGATTCAATTCACTGTTTTAAATTTGATATGTTTTGCCAAGTAGATGTTGATGTTGGCAAGTTGCAAAAACTATAGGATAAGGGAAATTAAAGAATGAGCACCAAAGAAGAACAAGAAATAGAAGCTGTTGCCATAGTTCTTGCTACCAAATCTTACGTTCAAGAAGAAGGCAAACTAGAAGGAGCTCATTTTGTCGATTCTTGATGATGTACATATTTGATAAAGGGTTGACATACTTGTTGAGTTTAAGATACTACACTAAAAGGAACTCATTTTGTGTATTGCATAAGAGCAAAGTTGAAGTATGATGTATATACCTCTTAAATTTTTACAGTTTTTAAATATACAATTTGACACCTCTTATAGAAAAAAAAGAAACTTGTTACATAATTTTATTATATGGATCAATGCAAATACACCTAATGCGCAACAATACACCAATATTTATACAAGTCACATAGATACAAAAGTTTAAGGTAAATTGGGGCAAAGTATTGGTTTAACCCACCAAAAGAATTTAGGGGTGGAACTCCTAACAAATCTCTACTAGGTGCTTCACACCTAAATTCTCTCAGTGTTATGCATCAATGCTAAGCTAGGCTTTGCATTGGTTTACCTTACAATTTTGTATCTATATTCTTTATATGATATTAGTGTATTGCTTCACATTCCGTGTATTTGCTTTAATCTATATAACAAAATTATGTCCAAAGCTATTGCAAATGTGCATTTCAAATTATCATGGAGCACTTTCATGTGTTGAGTTAGCATCACAAAGCATATTAAGAAGCTCACTAACATTTCTTTGTAGGAACAAATGTGGTACTTTATACAAACAGCACTCATGCATGTTGAGCTATTTTCATTTGTCTAGCAGTAACTACTATAAACCACTTATATTCAAGAGACACATATCCCGACACATAGAACATTATTATTGCTATTAGCAAGAGCATCAATTACCACAGAAGTACTAATACAATACATGTGTGATCCTCTCCATTATCAAATGACTTAACACACACATCCACATGGCTATAATTTATAAGACATTTTCAATTAAAAAATTTGACAATATTTGCTTCTAAAAACTTAGAATATTATACAAACATATGGCAACTCTGTATGTAAAAGGGTGACTTGGCACAGACACATAGATTGTACAATTTGCATGCAACAATTGTTTACATTGAATAAGATACCATCTTGGGTACTTCTTTTTCCCATACATTGTCTTTTAGTTAGTCATCCTCTTCCAAATCATAGCACAATGCCCCTCCTAGATCATTAGAAGAGAATAGTACATACAAGTGTTCTGCTCGTAGAACACTAGGCTACTTTGTGGCAGCGAAGTTGACTCGATAATCTATTTCTCCTCTCCTCTCTCTCTCTCTCTCTCTCTCTCTCTCTCTCTCATCTCTTTACTCTTTCCCCCTCTCTATTTGCTCTCTCTTTTTTCTGCCTTTCTCTTGCATCTTTTCTCTCTCTTTCCCCCTTCCTCTCTCTCTCATCTTCTGGCTTTCCCCCCTCTCTTTGCTTTATGTTTTCTGCCTTTCTCTACTTTTCTATCATGTCTTTTCTCTCTCTTTCCCTCTCCTTTCCTCTCTCTCCTGTTCCTATTTTCTCTCTTTTTTCTCTCCCCTCCCTCCCTCCCTCCCTCCCTCTCTCCTCTCTTTCTTCTTCTTCTTCTTCTTCTTCTTCTTCTTCTTCTTCTTCTTCTTCTTCTTCTTCTTCTTCTTCTTCTTCTTCTCTCTCTCTCTCTTTTCTTCTCCCTCTTATCTCTCTCCTTATTTCCCCTATTTTTTGCCTCTCGCTCGCTCTCTCTCCCTCTCCCTCTCTCTCTCTCTCTCTCTCTCCCTCTCCCTCTCTCTTCTTATATATATATCTCTCTTTCCCCTATTTTTTGCCCCTCTCTCTCTCTCTCTCTCTCTCTCTCATCTTCTTGCTTTCCCCCCTCTACTCTATTTTTTCTGCCTTTCTCTACTTTTCTATCGCGTCTTCTCTCGCTCTCTCTCTCTCTCTCTCTCTCTCTACTTTTCTCTTGCATTTTTTCTCTCTCTTTCCCCCTTTTTTCTCTCTTGCTCATCCTATTGCTTTCCCCCTTTCTCTACTTTTCTATCATGTCTTTTCTCTCTCTTTACCCCTCCTCTCTCTCTCTCTCTCTCTTCTCTCTCTTATTATTTTCTCTCCCTCCCTCCTTGCCTCTCTTCTTCTTCTTCTTCTTCTCCTCTCTCTCTCTCTCTCTCTCTCTCTCTCTCGCTCTCATTTATTATTCTCTTCAAAGCTCTCTCTATCTCCTACTTGTGTCATTGGTCTCTCTTCAAGATTTTATACTCTCTTTCTCCATTTATTATTCACTTCAAAGTGCTCTCTATTTCTTGCATGTGTCTTTGGTCTCTCTTCAAGATTTTGTATTTTCTCTCTCTCTCTCTTTTCCACCTTTCTGTACTTTTCTCTTGCATCTTTTCTCTCTCTTTTCCCCTTCTCTCTCTCTCTCATCCTCTTGCTTTCCCCCCTCTCTCTACTCTAATTTTTCCACCTTTCTCTACTTTTCTATCATGTCTTTTCTCTCTTTCCCCCCCTCTCTATTTTCTTATTATTTTCTCTCTTTTTTATTTCCCCTCCCTCTCTTTTCTCTTTCTTCTTCTCTTTTATGCTTCTCTCTCTATGTCTTCTTCTTTCCCCTTGTTTTACTTCTCTCTCCCCCCTCTTTTTTGCTTCTCTCTCTCTCTCTCTCTCTCTCCCCTTTCTTTGTCTCCCTCTTTTCCACACACAAACACACACACACACACACACACACACACACACCACACACACACACACACTCTCTCTCTCTCTCTCCTGCACATTCTGCTCTCTCTATGTCTCCCTCTCTTTTAACTATGTTCACCTTCCCCCCTCCCCTTTTCCCTCTTATTTTCTTTCCCTTCTCTCTCCTCTTTTCTTCTTTTTCTTTTTCTTCTTCTCTCTCTCTCTGTGGCTTTTCTCTCCTTTTCTTCTTCTTTGTCTCTCTCTCTCTATCTCCTCTTTTAATAATTTCTCCTCTCTCTCTCTCTCTCTCTCTCTCTCTCTTAGAAACCCTAATTTTTTTCTCGCTCCTCTCCTCCTCCACCTCTCTCTCTCTCTCTCTTTCTCTTAGAAACCCTGTTTTTTTCTCTCTCCTCTCCTCCACCTCTCTCTCTCTCTCTCTTTCAACTATGTCCTTTTTCCCTCTTATTTTCTTTTCCTTCTCTCTCCTCTTTTCTTCTTCCTCTTCTCTCTCTCTCTCTCTCTCTCTCTCTCTCTCTCCCCTTTCTTTTTTCTCCCTCTTTTCTCTCTCTCTCTCTCTCTCTCTCTCTCTCTCTCACACAAACCCTACAAATTCTCTTTCTTTCTCATTTGGTGCTTCCTGCTAAACTGCCACTGCCGCATATTTTGAAATGCCGCTATCACAGCGCGTAGGGTTGAAGGTCACCACAAGGGTTTGGCAAGAAAACTGGACAATATAGATAGAGATGTGTTTTTAAGAGATAAGTAGATTACAATGAATGTTTAAAGGTTTAAGAAGTACTTCATGGTCAATCATAAGGGTTTGAGAGAAAAGAATGTATGGGGTTTCAAGAGCTTAGACTCCGGAGATGGTAGAGATAAGAGAAGGGTTGAAGGTTTCAAGCCAAGTTCTTGAAGATGTTGATAAAGCTTCCAATTGCATGTTCTTAGCAAAGATCACAAGAGTATTATCTCATAAGTTCTAACTCAAATGAAGCTTGTTTTCTTGACTGTAAGAGCAGTCACAAATTATAAAATTAAGTACAATATACTATTATGTATCATAAACAACTCTGCATCCCATCATTCATACATGATGCCATTGCATGAATCAACTTTGCATGATTACATTCAATGTAGACTGTTAGGGACAAAAACTTATGAGTCAATTACAAGGCTTGTAGGGCAAAGAGACTTGCTTCAAAAGAGCTTCAAATTGAGTTCATGATGAGGATAAGTTACCACCACCAAAAAATAAGAGAAAAAGCTCCTCTTAATTCAACTCAAAGCATCTATGAATGATCTACAAACATTGCCCTGCCATAGGGGCACATAATACTTGCATATTTTGACAATATGTTTTCTGTAGAGTAAAAATGAATTAAAAGAACAATGTTGTAGTTAATTCTTTGAATATGGCTAAAGATATCAGCCTCAAATCAACCCAAATATCTTCTGGAATTCACCTTTGATGATAGCATAAACTTTCCCTAGCACGGTGTCGGTGTGTTTGGTGTTGAGAGTCCACCACGGGGGTAAGAGACAGTAGTGTGAAGGTAGATTCAGGGAGCGTGTACGTGTAGCGGCACGACACCACTTCGTCCACCACCATGGGTGTTGCTATGTCCAGCCACTACGCCCTCGCCGCTTTATATTGGCTATTGTGCCCGCCACTGTGCATGTTGATGCCTGCACGAGAGAGAGAGAGAGAGAGAGAGAGAGAGAGAGAGAGAGAGAGAGAGAGAGAGAGAATGCTTCCTAGCTACCATGGCCACTCAAGCAATGGGAGGGAAGGAGGGAGGGATGCAAGAGAGAGACAAAGATAGATAGAGGGAGAATCTAAAAAGGTAGATATCCCTTCTAGGTTTGGTAAATTTAAAATCAAGTTTGGAAATCCTTCATAAGTTCGGGAAGTTTTTGGTGTTTTGGTGAACACTAAAGCCACAAGCAAAATAGTAATGTAGTACAGATGATTTGCAATTGTGTGCTTAGAAGACGTTTGTGATTCATTATCCCCATTATCCTGTTGATGGAGGGAGCCCTTGCATCCTCTCTGAGATATTGTGACATACAATTTGATTTGGGACTCGTGTTGCACAACACTGTGTACCCCTTCACAATGTTAAGCCTATGGATGTTGAAACTAGCAAACCCACATATCACAATACCACTAGAAGTTGAGCCTCATGCAACAAATTGAGCATATCTCTTGCTCTATACATGGGTGATGGATTACATGCTCATAGCACAGAGAGAGAGAGAGAGAGAGAGAGAGAGAGAGAGAGAGAGAGAGAGAGAGAGAGAGAGAGAGAGAGAGAGAGAGAGAGAGGGAACTACATAGAATAAGCATTAACATTAGAAAAAAAGCATCACATGTCCAAGATGTACCGCATTTAAAAAAAGCATTAAAGGAAGAAACAATGACATGTCTCCCTTCTGATGTATTTTGCCCATTGTTGGCATGCACATCACTTGTTGCTTGCCCTGCCTATATGCAATATCCTACCTCACTTGTCCCCCTTGCCCACCACCCACCCCCATTGCTTGTTAGATTTCTCTCTTGTATGCTTGTTGCCCCATACAATTGCTGGTTGTGCCGTTGGGGCAAAGAGAGAGAGAGAGAGAGAGAGAGAGTGTATCAATCGCACCCCTACGCTTACTGCCTTTGGCCCAATACATCTATTGTCTAGGGTAGCTACCATTGTGAGAGACATGTATGTCTCTCCATAGTTGATGGTGGAGTGGTTGTGAATTGAGAGAGAATCTTTTATGTTTTCTCCGTTTCAGTTTTTCATTTTAAAAAAATTCAATAATCTAAAAAGCATTATAAAAAG
The DNA here is from genome assembly GCF_053477565.2 of Lygodium microphyllum. Classification (NCBI taxonomy): domain Eukaryota; kingdom Viridiplantae; phylum Streptophyta; class Polypodiopsida; order Schizaeales; family Lygodiaceae; genus Lygodium; species Lygodium microphyllum. The sequence continues at coordinate 75,223,734 of NC_141154.1, read as the reverse complement.
AAGGTTTTAAGGGAAGTTTTGAGCCTATGCCACATCGCACCCCCCTAAAACCTCTTGCTAATAGATAGGATAGAAGTATAAATTGTTAATAGGTATGGATAGATATAGATATAGAAGTAGTAGATGTGAAAGGCGTCAAATATTAGCAACCATTCACACCGGGGAAAAATAAAAATCTAAACCACCACCTAAACCAACCCCTCTCTCTCACATCATAATATCATAGCTAAGCTTTGTCACGTACTAAACAGAGCAAACCAGAAGACGTGAATGGCCAAGTAAAGGCGAGTCAGGCGGCGTCTCATTTAGTAACAACCCAAGAAAAGGAAAAACAGAAAGAAAAAAGCGCTCTTTTTCATAGTTATTCATGTAAAACAGTTTAATGGGAGGGCGGGCAAAAGGGTGGGAAATCTTATTATTTATATGTGTGGTGGAAATTTTCCTGGCGATGGAGATTGCGTCAGACGTCAGGAAGGGAGGAAGCGCCATACTCGCCGTCTCCATAGCTCACCATCTGCAGCAGAAGCAGCATCATTATTTGTCATCAGGAGCAGTCTCCTCCTGCATATCTTCCATATGCATAGGTCTGCTCTCTCTCTCTCTCTCTCTCTCTCTCTCTCTCTCTGTATTCTCCATGTCCAATGGAAAACCTAGGTGTGGCTGTGTATAGCTTTCATTTTCCAGGTCATTATTCTCCATGCATAAGTCTCTCCTCCTGTGTCCAGCAGAAAGGAAAAAGCGGCAGCCATTACCATCGCCATCATCATCTTCGTCATCGTTAATCTTCTTTCTCGAATTTCCTAGGTGCGCAAACTCTCTCTCTCTCTCTCTCTCTCTCTCTCTCTCTCTCTCCCTCCTCCCTCCCGCCCTCGACTTTTCTCTGTCCGTTCTTCCGTCCGTCCGTCTGCGTATTTTTCCTTGATATGGCAAACCTAGGTCTCACAGTGCATGGCTCTCTGGTTTCTGTTTTATATCTTGATAAGGAAAGCCTAGGTCTTACTGCGCATGGCTTTCTGTTTTTTAGGCCGTCTTATAGATTCCTTGCAGAAGCCTTTCTCTCCGCAGGTTTTTGTTTTTATTGTACCACTTGTATGTTTGTATATATGTCGCTCAGTTCGTGTGCGTTTGGCTGGTTTTGCATGATTTTCTGTTCTTTCTTTTTCCTGTTTTCCTTGACCCTCGCATCTGCTGCTGCTGCCGTTTAGGGTCCCGTAACTCTGTTCATGCCTCTGCCTTTTGCATACTAAAATTTTCTTGACTTTCCGAGATATATGCCAATACACATTAAGGCTAGGTTGTTTCTGATGTCTTCAAGTCACGCTCCTCTGATAGTGAATCTATAGGATTCTTTAAGCTCTATTTCCATCTCTCTGGTCAAGATGTATCCTTTATTCTGCTGCTCTTGTTTAAGCTTTCACCACTATGGAGATTAACTAAATACTGATTGGTATACATGTACTGATGTGGAAAGTACTTTTTAAATTAGTATCATGATGTGGAAAGTACTTATTGAAATAGTATCTTGAGACAGAAAGTACTATCTATTTGATATGGAAAGTACCTATCAGGTAGTCATTAGAATACATGATGTGCCAATACGCATTGGTAATTAGGTTAGGTGGCATGTCATTGTGCATCTATCTGACTAGGGACATGTGATGTTCCAATATGAAAAGAAAGTGGAACCTCAGGATTGTTGTAACGATAAGTGGAATGTCAGAATTGTTGTAAGGAAAAAAAGATGAAAAGGTGGATGATAGAGAGCAACAATTTGTTTAACAAGTGCAAAGCGCCGACGAAAGACACCAACAATTTGTTTAACAAGTGCAAAGTGAAAGTTTGACGATGAGTTTTTTTATTGATTTTTAAAATGGAAGGAAAAAAAGAGGTTGGGATGGATGTAGAGCAATGAATTCAAAGAGAATAAGCAACGGGTGAAGAAAAGAATATGGTGAAAAAAAACATCTTGCCAACGTACTAATAGAAGAGAATTAGTAAAGAAGAGATATGTATGATCATGCAATATATACATTTGAGAGGATTTGGTAAATGAAAAAATGTTTGTAATGGGTATAGAAATTTTTTAGATAATGGATATAGAAACTTTCTTTATGAAATTGAAGAGTTGGTAGAAAGTTGATGAAGAAAAGTGGACTAATGAGTTTTTTATTGATTTTGAAAATGGAAGGATACCATCTTGCCAATGTCTTGTAGAAGAGAATTAATAAAGAAGAGAAATGTGTGATCATGCAATATATACATTTGAGAGGATTTGGTAAACGAAAAAATGTTTGTAATGAGTATAGAAAATTTTTAAATAATGGATATAGAATTTTTTTTTTTGAAATTGGAGAGTTGGTAGAAAGTTGATGAAGAGGAGTGGACTTTTGAGCGACGAGAGAAAAAATAGACAATTCATTGATGGATAAAAGTGTAGGTTGAATGTAAGTAATGTCAATTCGTTGAATGTAGGCAATATCAATTTGTTGAATGAAGACAATATCAATTCTTTATAATTGAGAAATGATAAAGAGAAGAGATATGTGTAGAAGAGAGTTGATCAAAATGTGAGAAATATATTGTGATCGTTGATAAGATTTGGTAAGTGAGAGATTATTGTAGTAAGTTAATGAAGAAGGTTGGGCAAATGATACACGAAGAGAAAAAGGAGATAAAACATGTATTTAGGAAAAATGATATTATGTCTTTATGTAGTATTAATCTTAAATTAAAAAACGAGTAAAAGATTGTAAAATGTGTATCTATGAGATATGTTATATGGAAGTCAATGTGATGCCTCTATTATGAAATGTGTGTGTGATGTTTGAAAAAAGAGGAGATAAATTGATAAATTGAAGGAAGAAAAGGAAAATTGAAAAAAAAGGAGATAAAAGTTGATAGATTGAAGGAAGAAAAGAGAAAATTAAAGATAGTGAGAAATAGAATTTTAGGAAGTAAAAGAAATAGAGTGGAGAAAAAACATGATTTCCAAATATGTATCTTTATTGAAATCTTATGTAAACAATTGTGTAGAAGGATAATGAGTAAGAAAGGGTAGATTGATTTAATAAGTAGTCTAATGTGTAGAATGAGTATGAAAGGATAGATTAAGTGGTCTAAATGATGCATAGAGATTGTGAAATGAAAATGTGGCAGAAAAGTGCAAAAGGTTTGACTTCAAAAAAGTACTTTGAAAGATGTTTGCAAAGAGAAGGATTATAATGAGAGTAAAAAATGACATTGAAATTAAATCAGAGTAAAATTGTTATACAGAATAGATGTTAGGTTTATGTATCATGTAGAGTTTTGAATTGAATTGTAAAGTAATGAGAAAAACAAACATAAGTTTATGGAGGAAAAAAGTTCGATAAGAATGTTAGATTTAAATATGATGTGGAGTTTTGAATTGAGTTGAAAAAAGAACATAAGATATCATTTATGGAGACAAAAATGTGAAGAGTATATCTTCATAGAAAGAAATGTGAATGTGAAAAGAATAATTGTAGGAATATAAGCTTATAGATAACTTTTCTATTTTGAGATGTTTTGTGAATAAGTTTTATTATGGATGTATTAATACTTTACAAGAAGAGTTTCAGATAAATAGCAAATTGTTTTGTTTATTGATTTAATTATGTTTGTAATAACTAAATTGGAATTTTTTTCAACTTGATTTTATTGGTACTTTTATAATTATGTTGATTAATAATACAAAACAAGTCTTTATGCTTGGCTTAATTTGATTTTGTAGCATATAGTAGCAAATCATGTTTTTATTTTTATTTGAGAGGGGAAAAAGATCTTAGAATTAAATTGTTCGTAGTTGCCTTATCCTTTAGTAAGATGATATAAATTGATCTTTAGACTTGTGTTTAGTGCTTGTAGCATCTTTCATTTTCATAATAGCTTTTCGTCAGGTGTATTACATATGAGTGGCAAGGTAGGTCTAGATGGTTGAAATTTGTTCATGACTCTTTGCATAAGTTAAGCTTCCATTCAAGTTGAAAGTGTTTTACATAGTTGTAACACTTTTGAGAAACATTCTTCTTATGTCTCATATGTCCTTTCATCTCAAGGTTTCTTTGGTTGTTATGCTTCTAGCTAAGTTAGGTCTATTCTTAGAGTAGTCCAACAATGATATTTCTCTACTCTTTTCATTAATGCTTAGGACTTATCTATCAACTAAGTGACTTCTAGCTCATCTTTCACAATAGATCTCCATCTTTTCTCCAAGGGCTTGTTTCAAATGAAGGTTGTAATTTTTTTTTCAAAGCATTTTATGAGATGTGGCTTAGATTTAAAAATAGGTGTGAGTTATTTTTTAAAAAATTATCTTAGGTTAGAACTTTACATGAGTTTTTGATGATGATGATGATACTAAACATATATTTAATAGTTTTATTAGAAACTTTTGATGATAAAATATTTTTTTATTAATATTTAAAAAGGTATTTAATTATATTAGGTTGTGGATCAAAGAAAAAATACAATGGCCTTATATAGTTTAGTTCTTGTTTTATTTTATATGATGGCTTTAACTAATTTACTTATATTTAAAGATGAAAGTATTATTTTCATTGAAGTAGAAAAAGAGAAAAACGAAATTAGCATTGACTAGTTTTTTTAATATTTAAAAAGAAAGTTCTATTATTATGATTACTTATATATATTTATATAATATGTTATTATTTATATGCATCGACAAAGTCTTATAGATTTAAATCTTGGACTTGGTATGTCTCTTGGGGAATATTTTGATTGAGTAGTTTGGACTATTTAATAGAGTAATCAAAGCACTCAAAGGAAGAATGTCTCTTAAGAGATACCAAACGCTCTGCCTTTAGGTTCGTCCTGTACTTCGTATCGGGGCGGGCGCGATTTTTGAGGGGTGTTGGATGCGCCCCCAATATATGGTGCAACTATTGACAGTTGTCTATGGAATTCGGAAGACTTCCCTGTAAGTAGATATTCTGTGAGAAGGTGAGCCATTGAATTTGTGTGAGCTTTTTGAATCTCCTTGGCAAAGGACCCGTGAGGTTATTGCGCGATCTCTCGAGGTCTTGCAATTTGGTGCAGTTGGTGATGGAGAAAGGAATGGGGCAAGTGAGGTCATTGGAGAAGAAAATAAAGAGGGTAAGGTTGAGGAGATTCCCGTAGGAGGTAGAGATGATGTCAGAGAAGAAATTGGTCACGATGTTGAGATGGGTGAGGGAGGTGCAGTTGTCGAGGGAGCGGGGCAAGGGGTTAGAGAATGTTTGAGTAGAATTTGCAGAGGGAGGACTAATCGAGGGGGAGGAAGTTGGAAAGGCTGTTGTTCTGGAGGTCGACCTAGGCAAGGGAGGAGAGGTTGGTGAAGGAGGGGAGGGGACCAGAGAGGGAGGTGCTTCACATTTGGAAGAAATAGAGGCGAGAGGCGGTTGAAGGTTGGGGAAGGGGCCCTGGGAGGTGGTTGGTCGAGAGGTCGAGGAGGGTGAGGGAGGGGCAGGAGGTGGGGAGATAGGAAGAGGAGCCCGTCGGGTTTGACAGGACGTTCTTGTTGAGGTCGAGATATTGAAGGCGTGAGCAGTTGGCAAGGGATGAAGGGATTCGCGCGGAGAGGTTGTTGAGGTTGAGATCGAGGTGGGTGAGGGCTTGAAGGTCCTCTACGGCCGTTGGGATGTCCCCCGAGAGGTGGTTGGAGAGATTGAGGAAGGTTAAGGGCACCATCCCTCGCAACTGCTTCATGTTCAGGTCCAGTCTTATTAATTTTTGCATCCCCTTTGCGCATGTCACCCCCGGCTATCCGCAGTAGCTACTGCTCTCCTCCTTCGGCAATGACGCATTCCACCCTCGCAGGAATCCTGTGGGATCCGTCGTTATCACTCCTTGTATGCCAGCAGCGCAACCAGTGTGCTTTTGTCAAGTGTGGTCACTCCCCAAAATGTCGAAGCGCCTGTGGAAGCTTTCACTCAACCGCCAAGACCCACGGACTGCTTATTATTCAAGCGTTCCAAGCCGAGCACTAATGGCTGTCTCTCACCTAGTTGATGCGTTGTCGATCCTACAAGTGTAGTGAGTTTACCTTGATGCTCAATCGAGTACCCTTTTCTCTCTTGCACTCTAGTAGCTCCATGATTCTTCAAGCCTCCTCAAGCCTCCTTCATCTCCAAGCTCAATCCTCCATAGGCGCGTGCGCAAGAGAAGAGAAGAGAGGAGAAGAGAAGAAGAAAAGAGGAGATGGTGAAGAGCTTTACCCTCTTGATCCCTTACTCTTACACACACACTCCCTCACACTCACACTCCCTCTCTCAAGAGCACACACAAGCAAGAAGGAGAAGAAGAGAGGAAGAAGACTCTTTTTGCCACACACCAAAGAATGAGCTTCTCATTCACTTTTCAACTTTATATACAAAGCCCTAAATCTTTTTTGGGCGGTCATTCCCTTTTCCCTCTTTTACATGGTCGGCTGTAGCCTGGGCCCTTTTTCCCATTTTCCACCATTCTAATTTATCCTATTCACGGCTAATGCATACACTAGGCACAAGAGTGAGCCTGGCACTCTTTTACAAAGATTCGGGGGCGCTTCTGCATTTTAATTCTTTTGTTGCCTCGGGCTGGCATCGAAGCTCTTTGAGGGTCGTGTTTGAATATTTGAATTTTTCAGGGATTGGCTACCTGTCAAGGTGCCTTTTTCTGCTTTTATCATGCGCCTTTTTGCTATTTCCCTTTTTTCCATTTTTCACTGCTTTGTGCTGCGGAAACATGGTAACAGCGTCGAAGGAGAAGAAAAAGAAGAAGAAGAAGAAGAAGAAGAATGTCAGGACGCAACTTGAGGTGGGGGCTTCAAGTTGACTGGAGAGACTGTCAAATTGGCGCCCTTTTCGTGGTGAGGGGGTATTGGACGTTTGGCAACCCCGCGATAAAGTTAAGGGGAGGTCGGGGGCTGCCACGTGGCAGCAGCCCCCGACCTCCTCTTAACTAATAGTAGAGATTTGATAGAATAGTTTAGACTCTTTAATAGGGTAGGCAAAGCACTCCAAGAATGATTGTCAAATTGAGATTGAAATGTTTCTTATAGTTGTAAGGTAGACTTGTGATCAAGCTTTATGAATATTTGATATTGAAAATCAGTGGATGAGTTTGACCTAAATCTTGTAAAGTATATGCAAGATCTTTCAACTTTAGACAAGATTTAAAAGATATACATGATTATCATTTTGCTTTAAGTAATGACATATACGAAATTTATCTTGTAAATTTAAAATCAAGAGAATTTGCTTAATCTATACAATCTTAATAAACAATTTAGTCGTCGTTGGTCTTGGCTTAATCTATACAATCTTAATAACCATTGGAAAACTCTAAAAGTTTAACAAAAGCTAATATAATTTATTAAAAGATAATGTAAAAACATGTGTTGGGACAAAGTATTTATGAGAGTAATGACGAAAAGATTTAGTTTTTCAGTATATGCTTTATTGGTTAAATTAGTGATTTATAAAGATATGTAAGCTTAACTCCAATACTATGATTATTAAGTTTCTTTTGAAAAAAAAGAAAATACATATCCTTTTTGAGCATGGACCTTAAATGATTGTTTTATTGAGTTGTAAAAGAAGCTCAACAAAGGGTTGAATTTATAAGCTTTCTCAAGATGAATTGATGACATTATGAAATTATATTGATGAAAATCTAGCTAAGGGCTTTACACAATACTTAGTTAAGGATTTTACACAATACTCAATCATTGAAAAAACCTCTTATATTATTTGTCAAGAAAAAGTATGATCCTCTTTGTATATGTGTTAATTACGAAGGACTCAACAAGATAAGCATTAAGAATCATTATCCACTTTTTTAAATAAAAAACTCTTAGAATGACTTAAAAGATAAAAGATATTTACAAAAAGTAAACTTCGTTGAGCTTAAAATTTAGTTAAAATATATTTTACAGAGAGGGCTTTTAAAATATATCATCATATTATTTAATCTTATAAATGGCATAGTAATTTTTTTACTTTTAATAAATATTATTATTTGAGTATTTATAGATTGTGGGATTATATTTATATTTTATTTAAATATATATTTTAATAATTCAAAAAGGAGTATTATGTGCGGTTGGTTTTTAATAAGTTACGTGAAAAAGGTTGGTATGCTAAATTAAAAAGGGCTAATATTTTATTTTTAAATAATAAAAAAATAGAGTATTATGTGCGGTTGGTTTTTAATAAGTTACATGATTAGAGCTAATATGCTTAATTGAAAAAATGCACATTTCATCAATTGAAAGTGAAATTTCTTCAATATATTTGCTCTTAATTTAGAATCTTAATGAAGAAAAAGGTAAAGATTATTATTGAATTGTGGATACCAAGATTAGTTCGAGATATATATTGCTTCTTTGGACATGCAAACTTTTATCGAATCTTTATTAAAGATTATTTTAAGATAAATGCGATACTCATATAATTAATAGAAAAGTATAAAATTATGTAAAACTTGGATGTAGAGAAGGCTTTTTAAACTTGAGCAAAATTTAATTGTGGCTCTTATATTGATATACGTAGATCCATTCATACACTTGCATAATAATAAGTAAAGTTTTAGAATATTTTACATTTCTTTTACAAGTATATAAATTTCTTTCGAAGAATTGTATTACCCATGATATCAAGTAAAATATTTCAAGAAGAGTATCCATGATATTAAGCAAAATATTTCAAGAAGAGTATACAATTGTTGAAGATTTTTAAGAAATAGAAGGCTTGCTTGATTATTGAGATCTATTTTATACCATCTCGATTGCCTTATTTATATAAACTCTAAACAACGCAAAGCATTTCAACTATGTGACATTTTGAGGTGGATTCACCTTTTGAATAAAACAATAGAGCTAATCTCTTGAGACTATTGGTAGCCTCAAATATTAAATCTAGTCAAGCATATATAAAATAGACATAAAAATAATAAAAAACTTAAATTATCTTATGTAATAATAAAAAGTTAAAGTAGTTTATGTTTATGAATTTGTTTTTGAGTTCAAATACAATTGATAATATAAAGTAATTTTTTTTTTGATTTAGAATATTATGAACAAATATTTTCTATACTTATAATTAAATGTAATATAATAGTTAATGAATATTTTTAAAATTTTACATATTGAATTATTTAAATATGATATTTTAGTATAAACTTATATTATTAATGATAATAATAAAAAACTTTGATATTGTAAATAAAATTCATATTATTAATTATTTTGTTAGTATGTTATTATCATAAGTGAAATCTTATTGTTACTGTTAATAAAAAAGTATTAAGAGTTATGATTTGATAGGTGATTCTTCTTAATGGTAATTGTTGTATCATTTGATATATTTGTTTTTATAAAGTATATCTAGTACTATCTAGTGAAATACTGGTAAATCATTATAACAATAAAAATTAAGCTTAAATCTTTTAAAAATATTTTAATATTAATCATTACATATTTTATAATCTTTTTGAGTTTAGTAATCATATATTCATTCGATCAATATTAATATCACATAACTTAAAAGTAAATTAATATTTGAAAGTTTATAAATAATTTTAGTTTTTGCATTATAAATTTTATTTTTTAAAAAAAATATCAAGAAAATTGATGTATCTATATTGATTTTACAAATACTTTTAATCATATAAATTTTAAGCAAGTTAAAATCATGAAAAATCCAATTCATATATTTTCTTGGAGAATATATTAAATACTTTTTATTTACTACAATACATGGTGAAAGAATAATATTAGCATTATGAAGTACAACATGCATTAAATATGTAAATAATATACATATCAATTTTAAAAGTAATATTAATATCCATTTTAAAAGTCTCATGGATAACAAGAGTTTTAAGTAAAATGAATAACAATAAAAATCCTTATCTATATAGCATATATTTTTTAGGAGGTTTTAATATGTAGTATTATACGTTTTTAAAATCATTTCTATATTAATAAGTCATTTGTTTAATAAAAAATATAATCAATATTAAATATAAAATTATAAAAAATCAATGTTGAAGATTCACGAACTAAATAATGAAAGGTATTTTACGTTACACTTTTAAAATGTTGTACTACACATTAATATGTGTAAACTTTCTTAGTTAATTCTTTAGAGAATGTTAGAATAGACATTTCAACTTACATACATGGTGCAAAAGCACTTGAAATTAAAAACATTCTTATATACTCATTTGCAAAAGGTGCGAATAACTAGTATAATAATTATGTGATTATTTGGTACAATAAGTTAAATGTGAGAAGTAGAGGCAAAAATCTACTCAATTGTATTTGAATATTAAAAATCATTCTTTTAGTTATATTTGAGACTTAGTCATAATGTGCAACTCTCATTTGTTAAAAGTAAAAGGAAAAAAATACTTGATTTATGTTACAAGACTTGTGGTTTAATAGATTATGTTTTAATGATATTATACGAAATATAGTATTATAGTTGAATGTAAATATTTATACGTAATATATAGATAGTTAGAAAACATTCAAATTTACATGTACACATTGTGATTTTGAACATATATGTGTTTACAAATTAAATAATCCTTGTGATTGAAGCTATTCTTGTACAACAAAATTAACATGATGTTATGCAATAGAATAATTTTAAATATGCAAACTTAGTAGCACATCATAGAAAATATTTAAATATTCAAACATGTGCACGCACAACGTAGATTTGTATGTGTATTTTGTGTGTTTATTTATAAAAATTCTCTTGATATTTATACTCCATTATGTCCATTGAAATTAGAACTTTTTAACTTAATTTTAGGTTGGAGAGTGGTTTCATGAAGCAAATAAATATTAAATAATGAGTATGGCTACATATGTATGTATATATGTGCATACAATGTTGTTTGTTTATATGTGCGTGCGTGCACACACATACTTAAAATATTAAGTAACTTTTTAATTCAGTTTTGGGCTTGAGAATCATTGTGCTTTTCATGTTCATTATTTTGTTGTTATTCTTTCTCTTCATAGTTGGCCAATTAAAATTGCATTTTGTGGCTCTTATGGAGTTAAGAGTATGAAAAAATTATTGATTGGGGCTAGTAGCAAAGAGTCTTTATAGACCATAGTCTTACACCATGATAACTCTTATAGTATATACTATAATATTGTTGATTGCAAGAGAATGACATGGAATAGTTTATTGTAGGTGCTTTTAGTGTTGCTTATGGGGACAATTGAACAAAATGCAGGTATGGAGGGTTCTCTCCTTTGAAGTGATTTTTAATTAATTTGAACATAATGAGGGAATTGAAAACCAGTTTTTTGTAGCAAAAAGTATTTTTTTAGTGGGCGTACGCTCCCTCCTTTGAAATAATCTTTTGTTGTTTTCAACATAATGAGGGGATATCCAAACCGACGTTTGGTAGTCAAAAGTATCTTTTGTAGTGAGCATGCAATGGATATTTGCACATAGCTTTGGGTATGGCTTTAATTTCAAAACTAGGTGTTTACAAACTAGATTATGCATTATTACATGTCTGAGTTTTGGTATCTAGAGATGTTGAGACTTTCTAGTTTAGGGACATGTTAAATAACTTTTATAGTGTCCATGTGTGATAGTTGTAGCATATCCCTCAGTGAAAGATTGAACATCATGTTGCTTGAGAAGTATCTCTTGTTACCAAGAAAATCTTTAGTGAAGTTGTACTTTGGTGAACCAAGTATGATGGCCATGAATAAGATAAAAGCTTCCTCTAGCCTTAATGTTGTTCGTAGCGCACATTTTATAGGTTTTAGGGCACTTCATTTGTCTCTAGGGTGGATGTCTTTATGGGCAGTTAGACGACTCAATTTGGATTGGCATGTTGGCTCAAGTGTCAAACTAAGGTCTATATACGATGTCTCATTCACTTATAGAGAGGAAAATTGGAGGTATTTATGGTCATTCCATGTGTTGGTAGTTGTGTAGGATTATACTTTACATGTCATGCTTCTCTTTAGGAATCTCATTGCTTATTCATTGTTCATTCTTTGAGTTCTTTTGTTGTTCTCTCATTGTTCATTGGTTAAGTGTATATGCTTTCCATTTTCTTGCTTTAGTTCATTTGTGCATTCTCATATGGTATCAAAAGTCTTGAATCTTGGACTTTGCTGCTATTGCTATTTTTTGTTGCTTTCATGTCTTGGAGACGTTGATAGTTGCATTTCTACTCATTTACTCTTTAATAATCTCTATGGCTAGGTAGCCTAGTGGTATTGTCTATTCCTTGTCCATTCCTTATTGACCTTCATCAGGTGGATGGCTTGCCATGGTATTATCAAAACTGGTTGGCTCTCTATAACAACCCTAGAACATGTAAATTACCAAAAGTTTTATTAACCGGTGTGCAATCCTAGAGAGTTTTTGTGTCCCATAAGAAAAATGCTAATTTGGGAGGATCATTTTGTATATATACATATAGACAGACTGCCTACCATTCAGCCCATCCTTTTTTGTAGGTTACATCATTCCACATATCCTCTGTGGCTATTGTTGTCTTGTTTTTAGCCTTCAGCTGTCATCCATTTGCTGTCCATCATCGAGTGCAACCACATCATCTACAACACTTGGCATCCATTCTACTGCTGCTGCTCTACTGCTAGGACCTAGACATCTATGTTTTGCTACAAGCCTGTCCATATTGCCATGCCAACGTTCAAGCATTAGTAGACATCCTATGTCTTGCTGTTGTGCAAGCCGCCCTACAGCAGTGCACATCACTCTTCCTATTGCCCTGTTGTCTACAACTATGGTGACTAGTTTTCAATCTTTGATGGGTGATATACTATAGTGTTTACCAAATTTTAGCCTCCTGACCGGCCTGTTGCCCTTTCATCTTTAGCATTCTTAGCTCCGTTGGTGGTTATAGCACTTGGGATTTGACATTCGGTGGATGTTACACTTCGATTACATTCATTGCTTTGCCTTTGAGCATTCTGTACACCTTTTTCTTCATTTACAACATTGATTTGTTCACTTCAGAGTTTTCTTTTTTCTTTTGTTCGTATTTGTATTTTTGCATTTTTGTGTTTTGCGCTTAGATTTTTGAGTTATTGTGTTTTAATCAAGTTCATACATTTTGTGTTTTCGTAGTGCAAATCCTAGCTTATCTTCACATGGTATCAAAGTTGGTGCTCTTGTTAAGAGTATCTTGTGGCTATCGTGGAGAGCTTGTTTTTATGCAAGATACATGAACAGCATGTAATCAATACACAATGTTTGAGATGACTCCTTCTTGGGTCTACTTTGTCTTGTCAAGCTTCTCCCATCATTGGAGGCCCTAAGGAGACAATATGGCCAATGTTTGGTGTTTTCCTTGTCTTCCGCACTTGAATTAGTGGTCACAGCACTTGGGATCCATCTTTGGTGGATGTCACTCTCCTACACTCCATTGCTCTATCCTTGGGTATTCTGTACACCCTTACATTCATTTACAACATTCATTCACTTTATAGTTTCTTCTCTCTTTGTTTGTCTTTGTGTTTGAGTTTTTAGTTTTGCGTTTGCGTTTTGCGTTTTGCATTTAGGGTTTGAGTTTTCGACTTTGTCTGAGTCTTTGTGTTTCAGTCTTGGTTGTACATGCTTTGTTTCCTCAGTGTAAACCCTAGCATATCCTTACATGGCATCAAAGCCGGTGCTCTTCTAAAGAGTATCTTGCGGTAATTGTGAAGGCTATCTTTGTGCGAGATACACATGCGATTCGATTCTGACTCATTATGTCTCAAACACCTTCTTCTAGGTATTCTATGATGCCCTATTAGGCTTCTCCGTCATTGGAGGCTTGGAGAAGGCATTATGGTCTTGAGGAGGAGATACACACCTTCACCTTTACCATCTTCTTCTTCACATTTTGGTCATCTTATAGAGGAAGAGTTTGAGGAGTACTTGTGCATTACGTATAGTTCAGTTTACACCCCTCCAATGAGTGCTACTACTTTGTTTGCACCAATTGGTGAGACTGGCTATCTCTTTGATCTTGGAAGGGCCATGACATTCGGCGTGTTTGGCAATCCATCTCTTTTATCTCTTATGTCGGGTTCGTATAACCCTTTTGAGTTGCATGAACTGAAACCCTCTTCTGTTTCTTATTTTGTTTTGTAGGATTTGGATGATTTTTAGTATGTTAACTTTAATAGAGGAGACTCTTGAAGTATATACTCTTCATTAGGTATATCTTTACTATTTGTTTCATTTGGGCAAGTAAACCACATTTCTTAACTCGCTACCACCCCACCCACTATCCTCTCTATATTTTGATCTCCTCACATCTTCATTCCAAAATCTTGGATTACACTCCACTTCCGCTCAAAGCACACTAGGGTTTGAATCTTCCATCTCGTCTCCTAGCACTGCCACTCTTTTTGTAATAGCTAAGAATGCCTTCACAAATAAGACTTGTTTTAACGGGTTGAATTTCACCACTTGGTCAAACTTCATACAACAAGTGTTTGTATCTCAGGGTCTTTGAGACCTCGTCGTTGGTATTGAGCCTTTGTTGGACCTTCGATTAGCTCACCCTGATGATCACATTCGTCAATGATGAGATCGCAATGCTGCAACCAATGTTGAGTTAATGAAGGGGTTGCTTCTTAAATTCTACTCTTGGTTGTAGTATTTTCCCCTCGCATCTAAGCGTTGGAGTCATCTCATTGACCGCTATGCAGTAAAGATTGCACTCAACGTATTAATCTTGATTTTGAGCTTTAGGAGTTCTTCATTAAGGAAGAAGATCATCTAAAAGTCAAGCTAGCTGAGTATTAGCGGTTATTCACCGAGTTTGCCACTACTAGCTTTGTGAAGTCAGGTGACGATTAGGTCACACTCTTCTTTGTCTGCCATATACTTTCATTTTATCCATCACGTTATTTCACTACCTAGATTGTTGACTTTCTATGAGTTTGAGTGCTAGTTCTTGCGTTATGTAAGGCTAAATGATCAAGTCCACAAGAAATCCTCCACACAGCCTTACTTAGAGGGGTGAGAATTGGTTGCATCTTCTTCAGGAGGGAAAACCAATAGTGGCAAGAACTCACACGATGCAAAGGCAAGCCAAAACAAGGATGATCCCCTGCCTCTGATGGAACCAAAGAAACACAACTCCTTTGGTAGCAAAGTCCTAAGAAACATAGGTTTTGTACATTGCCTTAGGTCAGGCCATGTGGACAAGGAGTGTTGTACCAAGGCTAGGGTCTTCCACCTAGAAAACCATAGTAGATTGCTGCGATTGCCTCCCCTCTAGTTTGCTAGTCCAGTGGAGTTATGGCTCCTGCCACCACACCCTTTGCTCCATCTACCCAAGTGGCTATTGGACATGTGGCATGCGAACAGACTTAGCAACCTATTTTCTTCACTACTAAAGGATTAGCTGATTAGTCTGCTAGTGGCTCCCCTATTGCACTTTACATATCCATTCCTAGGGCATCCATTGTACCTTCTTGGACCACTTTCCCATCTCGCCATAAGCAATGGTGGCCACACACTTAGCCTTTTTCTTTTTAGACTTCCACTGCATACTTACATACTCATTGGATTGCACTTAGCTTTGCTTTCCTTTATTTTCAATTTTGTTTTTTGGAGCATCTTACTATTTACCTTTGTGCTTGCAGATTTTGATCTCTTTTATAGGGCTTTGTCTTTCAGTGTAGAGCTTACATGCAAGTTTGCACTAGTCTTGCTTAAGTTGGAGACATGAGCTGTGTACCATTTCTTTCATGGTTCCATCTACTTGGAGTTTTGCACTTCTACCAGTGTGAAGGCTTTCCCTCTCGTGGTGGATCATGCAGAATCTCTCTTGATGCTCTCATAGTGATGACTTTTATTCTTCCTCTCCCAACAAGGATGCTTCATCATTTTCATTCACAAGGTTCTTGGCACCACACGAAGCTCGACATCATCGGGCTCCTCTTTCTTCTTTGGTATCGACATCTAGGTTGAGAGGGGGTTTCTCCCCTTCTTGGTATTCTATAGGTTTTGGCACTTGTCTTCGACATCGGCCTTGCCCTCCCCCCTAGCGTCCCCCTAGTGTCCCCCCATTGTACCTTCTCCTTTGCATTGTATGATTTCATTATCGTTGT
The DNA here is from genome assembly GCF_053477565.2 of Lygodium microphyllum. Taxonomy (NCBI): domain Eukaryota; kingdom Viridiplantae; phylum Streptophyta; class Polypodiopsida; order Schizaeales; family Lygodiaceae; genus Lygodium; species Lygodium microphyllum. Next base: position 75,207,617 of record NC_141154.1, on the reverse strand, counting down.
AAAGGGCGCTTGGGTAAGTGAACAATTTTCCCACGAGAAACATTGTCCAAGTAGCACCTCTATTGCTTGAGCATTCTTTAGCATATAGCATACTATGCATCCCATTGTGTAAAGTACCATTGGACGGATCCTAGGCACTGATGGATTAAACCACCATCCTTCTTTGCATCATACTTCATCACCTTTCTCTCACCATTGACATCCTTGGGTGGATGGGTAAACTTGTGCTATTTTATGGTGTGTTGGATGTACCATCCCTACTCACGTCTTCTGGGTTACTGTTACTTAATTGGCCACCACCCATAAAATTAACTTTCCAAAAAAAAAAAAGTTCAATGTGGTTCCATCTGCCCTTGTAGGGCTTGGCAGGTCATTGAGTAGCCAACGAGCACCCTTTGTCCAATGCCTTGTGCTCTCTGGGGTGACTACTTGGACTCCCTTTATAAGATAACTATCGCCTCTGTAGTCTTGGTAGGCCATTGGGCAGTTGTATATCTTTTGTTCAATGCCCTGGCTGCTTTGGGGTGGGATATCTTGGGGTAAACATTCCAAGCCTTTCCTTTTCGGTTTAGTTTTGGGCCTAAAAGGGGGTGTTAAGCTAAAGCACACTTCATAGCTGATTAGCATTTTTAAACAGCCCCAAAACACAGTTAATTAGTGAAAAACACAAAATTGGTACGTGGCTTGCGGTTGTTTCCCAAATCCCTAAATTTTAGGGCATCCTTCAACATCTATAAATAGATAGGCTGTCCACCATTCAGGATCATCTCCGTTTGTGCAGGTTCTCACTCCTCTATTGTGTTTGATCCATTTTCTATCGCAAGCTCATGGACGGTCTCCTCCTACCTACGTTTGACACTCCATCAGCGAGGCGATAGTTGGTGGCAGCCCTTCCCAGCTCCAGGCGTCCTTTTGCTGTTGATATTGACTCCTCTCTTCACTTGGCGGCAGCTAGTGACCATCTCCATCTTCCTCGCGGCTGCATCATTGCTGCATTTGCAGCTTTCTGTTGCTGCTCACATTGATAGGCATTATCCACAGCCATTGTCTAAGTCTCCTAACTCTGGTGATCAACATTTGGTGTTTTCCTCGTCTTCCGCACTCTAATTGGCGGTCACAACACTTGGGATCTGTCTATGATGGACGCACTCTTAGACATTCCATTGCTTTGTCCTTCGGCATTTTGTATACTCTTACATTCATTTACAACATTCTTTGACTTCAGAGTTTCTTCTCTCTGCGCTTGTCTTTGTGTTTGAGTTTTGTGTTTGTGTTTTGCGTTGTGTGTTTAGGGTTCGAGTTTTGCTTGTCTCTATCTAAGTCTTTGTGTTTCATTCTTGGTCATACATGTTGTGTTTTCTCAGTGCAAACCCTAGCATATCTTCACACTCCACTCCCTCACCTTACCCACTCTATTTCTTATTCAATATTACCACTCTTGTCGCCACAGCCAAGAATGCCTTCATGGATTAGCCTAGTTTTAATGAGTCAAATTTCACCACTTGGTCTAACTTTATGCAACAAGTGCTTGAATCCCAGGGTCGTTCGAACCTAGTCATTGGTCAAGAGCCTAAACCAGATTGTCGATACTCACCTTGATTATATCCATCAATGGAGAGCTTGAAATGTTGTGTCAATGTTGAGTTAATTTAGAGATTGCTACGGGAGTTCCATTCTCAGTTACAACACTTTCCCCTCGCATTTGAGCGTTGGAGTCATTGCCTTGGCTGCTATGTGTCAAGAGATTGACTTGATGTATTAAACTTGACTTTGAGATTCAAGATTTTTTTAAAGGGAATGACTTAAAAGTCAAGCTAGCTGAATATAAGAAATTACTTGCCAATTTTGTTGCCACTGGCTCACTGAAGTCAGATGATAATCAAGTTATATTCTTTTTAAACAAGCTGCCTAAAAAGTACTTCGATTTTATCAAGCATATCAATTCATTGTCCTGATTGCTGACCTTCAATGAACTTAAATGTCAGTTCTTGTGTTATGCAAGGCTATATGATGAAGTCTAAAAGTCGTCCTCTTCACATTCTTATTTAGCAAGGGGTTTGATTGCCTCTTCTTCACAAGGAAAAATCGAAGGTGGCTAGAACTCTCAAGATGTAAAAGCAACTCAAAAACAAGGGTGAAACCTCTTTTTTAGATAGAAACAAAACCCATTTGGTAACAACTCCCTAAAAAGAATAGGTTTTGCAGAGATCAAGCCATGTAGTTGAAGAGTGTACTAAGGTTTAGGGTCTCTTAGCTAAGAAACCACAGTGGGCCATGGCTATATCCATTGCCTCTGGATAGTTGAGTGGAGCTATGCCACCTGCTACTACCTCATGTGCTCACTGGACATGTGGCACACGAACCATAGTGGGCCCTGACTACATCCATTTCCTCTGGATAGTTGAGTGGAGCTATGCCACCTGCTACTACCTCATGTGCTCACTGGACATGTGGCATCTTTTGTCTTTTAGTACTCTTGAAGGATTAAGCGACTGGTTTGCTAATTCCTTACCCATTGTGCTTTATGCATCCATTGTGGGGTCTACTCTTACATCCCCATCTAGGAGTATTTTTCCACCTCGACATGAGTTTCATTGGCAGAGACCTATTGATGGCCGTGAACGATGGTGGCTAGACACTTAGGCTAGCGCCCTTAGGGTACTCTACATTGGTCTTATAATGCTTAGCACTCTTAGTTCTTTAGGCAATGAGCTACGCCCATAGGTTACTTTGTCCTTAGGCTTTATTTCCTTTGCCTTTTGCTGCACTCACTCATTCATATACTCATTCACTTTCTTTTAGCTTTGCTTTTGCTTTGAAGCATCTCACTATGACCTTTGTTTTGCAAATTCTAATCTCTTTTGTAGGGTTTTGTATTTTTGTCCAAGACCAATATGAGGTTTGTACCGGTCCTGCTTGGGATAGAGATAGAGAAAGCTCATTGTTTCTTTGTGGTTTATCTTTCTTGGAGACTTGCTCTTCTACGAGCATGGAGGCTTTTTCTCCCAAGGCCAGTCTTGTGACATTTCTTGATGCTCTCACAGCGGTAGCTTCTCCAACTGGGGTGCTTCATCCACACCTTTCTTTATGGTGCTTGGCACCACTCAAAGACCAACATTAGATTCGTCTTCCTCTTGGGCATTGATATCCAGGTTGAGAGGAGGTTCCTACCCTTTCTTGTCAAAGACAAGTTTTCGCATTTGTCTTTGACATCGGCCTCCCTTTCCTGTCATGCTTCCCCTTTGCATTGCATGATCATCATCATCTTTGTAAAAGGGCACTTGGATAAGTGAACAATTTTTCCATGAGGCACACTGCCCAAGTGGCACCCACAGCATACACATTCTCCTCATGTAGCATTACTCTTTGTATCTCATTGTGCAGATCACCCTTGAGTGGATCCTAAGTCGTTTTCATCGGCGGTTCTTCTATCACCTTACCACCACATCTTTCATACTTCTTTACCCTTTTCTTGTCCTTGATACCCTCGAGCGGTTGGGTTAGCTTGTTTGTTTTGTGATGTGGTGGATCTAACCATCCCTCTTCATTCTCCCCCTGAAACACAATTACTCGACAGGCCGCAAGCAATAGCTTTTTTAAGAAAACAGAAATAAAAACAAAAACTAAAAAAGAAAAAAGCTTACTGTGATTCCATCTACCTTGACAAGTCTTGGTAGGCCACTAGGTGTGAAGAAAACTGCTAGGGCTTGCACTGAGGACACACAGAGTGTACGACCACGACAGAAGCACAAAGAGACAGACACAGATACATAGGGCAAAACTCAAACCCTAAATGCAAAACTCAAAACTCAAACACAGAAATTGAAACACAAACAGAAGAAGGGGGAGAGTGAACACAATTCGGAAGTGAATGAATGCTGTAAATGAATGTAAGAGTGTACAGTGCTCAAGGGCAGAGCAATGTCGGAGTGCGACGTCTACCGGAGACGGATCCCAAGTTTGTGACCACCAGTCGGAGTGTAGGAGTGCTGAATAGTGAATGGTAGTAGACTGGTCACCAAAATGCAGCAGTGTACTGCCAATCGGAGGTTGGAAACTGCGCATAGTCTGCTGTAAACAGCAGGTTGAAACAGTGTATGATGTGGCTGGCGATGATTGGATGATCAGATCGCAACAGTTGATGATGTTGTCAGCAATTGACGTCAGCATGGATAAAGGCGCAAGCAGCAAGAGCAAACACGGATGGAGTGGCAGCAGTCTCGAGGGCTGGACAGCCACGTGGGAGGAGGTTGATGGCTGAAATGTACATTCGGATGTCTGTGGGTCCATGCCTTGTTAGTCTATGGGTGGTGCAAAGTATTTTGTTACTTTCATAGACGATTTTTCACGGAAAGTTTGGGCTTATCCCATTAAGCTGAAATCCGATGTCTTAGCTGTGTTTCAGAGATGGCTTGCATTGGTTGAGAACCAGTTTGGGTATAGGCTAAAATGCCTAAGGATAGATAATGAGGGTGAGTATGTCTCACGTGCTTTTGAGCAGTTATGTGATGAGAGGAGTATTAAGCGTCAGTTGATCGCCCCCTACACCCCCCTCCCCCCTAGAATGGTTTGGCTGAGCGGATGAATAGAACCATCCAGGAGTGTGTATGTTGTATGCTTAGCCATGCAAGCCTACCACAGAGCTTTTGGGCTGAGGTAGTTAGTACAGCTGTGCATATCATAAACAGATTATCTTCTAGTGGTTTGGATTTCCAAGTTGCAGAGAAGGTATGGATTGGAAAACCTTCCTCTTATGCGCATCTCCGTGTCTTTGGATGTAAGGCATTTTGCCATGTGTCCAGGGAAAGAAGCGAGCTGGATCGTAAGAGTGTCAAATGCATTTTCCCTGGTTATGGGGATGCAGGCGAGATGGGTCACCGTCTTGGGGATCCGTAGGCGCGGAAAGTCATCCGCAGTCATGATGTAGTCTTCCATGAAGACAAGATGCATAGGCAACTTGAGAGAGTTGTTGAGATCCACATGGTCATATTTCAGGAGGAGCCGAGAGCTCCCGCATAGCTAGTTGGACAGCCTACAGTTGCAGCAGATGCTCATGGTCAGGGTGTTGGACAGACAGCTGGGCAGGCAGCAGAGCCTGCCGTGAGATGGTCTACTAGAGACAGACGTCCACCTGATAGATTTCAGCTCTCGATGCATTATGTCTTAGTTACAGATGTAGGAGAGTCTTTCACTTATGATGAGGCTATGCGCAGGGGTGACAGTCACTCCTGGGAGAGGGCTATGCAGTCTGAGATAGATTCCTTGCATAAGAATGAGACTTGGGATTTGGTTTCCTTGCCTAAGGGCAAGAAGGCTTTGCCATGCAAGTGGGTGTACAAGCTGAAAAGTACCCCTGGACACCCCAAGCCGGCATACAAGGCTAGATTGGTAGTAAAGGGTTTTAAGCAGGAGCATGGTATGGACTTTGATGAGGTCTTTTCTGTTGTGGTTAAGATGACCACTCTGCGCTTAGTCTTGGCTTTGGTTGCTTAGCTTGACTTGGATTTATACCAGATGGATGTCAAGACGGCTTTCTTACATGGGGACTTGCATGATGAGATTTATATGGAGCAGCCTAAGGGCTTTGCAGAACCTGGCAGGGAGCACCTAGTGTGCAAATTGAAGAAAAGCCTTTATGGCTTGAAACAGGCACCTAGGGAGTGGTATCATAAGTTTGATGCCTTTATGCAGTCATAGGGCTACAGCAGGAGTGCTATGGATCCATGTCTTTACACGAAGAAAGCTCGTGATGGTTCTTTATTGATTTTGGTACTCTTATGTGGATGATATGCTGATAGCAGGGAAAGCTCATGATGAGCTAGATGCTCTTAAGGCTTTAGCTCAAGAAGAGCTTTGAGATGAAAGATCTGGGACAGGGCTCTCACATACTTGTTATGCGCATTAGATGCAACAGGCATCAGGGACGACTCTACTTGTCACAGAGGGAGTACATTCATAAAGTCGAGTCGTGGGGTACAGTGACTCTGATTATGCAGGACATGCAGATAGTAGGAAGTCCACTTCCGGCTATGTATTCACCTATGCTGGAGGTGCTGTTTCTTGGATGTCCAGGGTGCAGAAATGCACGACTCTTTCTACTACAGAGGTTGAGTATGTTGCAGCCACTAAGGCTTGCAAGGAGGCCATTTGGTTGGGCCGTTTGGTTGCTGACCTTGGTATTGATGCTATCCCTACACTGCATTCGGATTCTATGAGTACTATTCAGTTAGCCAAGCATCCGGTCTTCCATGCAAAGACGAAACACATTGAGGGGAGGTATCACTTCATATGTGGGGTCGTTGAGGACAAGTCTGTTGACCTTGCCAAGATCTTGACTGACCAGAATCCTGCAGATCTGCTCACGAAAAGCCTCTCTACAGAGCGCTTTGCCTTCCTCGGGAGGTTGATGGGCGTGGGATGAGATGATGTCTTTTCTCATCCTGTTGTACATGTGTACATGTTGTACTGCCTTTTTTTCTTTTTTCTTTTCACTCCTCACTAGGGCAGACTCGCCTTTAAGTGGGAGGTTGTTGGGGGTAAAGGTGCCTTCGCCTAGCCGCCCGTGTATTACTACACTGACAATCACCGCCACTGCACACTGCAGGTTGCGGGCGCTCGTCACCATCACTTTATTCTTTATTCTTTTAGTGATAGTTTGAATAAAGGAAGGCCCGGTCACACATTGTGACTATTGGAGTTCCCATTTCTTGTCTCTCTCTTTCTTGCTCTTGCTCTCTCGCCATAGCTCTCACGTGCAAGCTTCGATCCTTCTCACCTTTCAATGGAAGCAAAAAAAAAGGTTTACCTAAACTTCTAATATTGACAAATCTTATTTACATTTGGATTTTTATTTCTATTTTTTTATTAAGTGATAGCAAACGCATGTGTTGTTGGCAATAACAGATTAGGGCCAAGCACAACCTATAGGGTGATGGCAATAGACTCGGCCGCTAGCAGGGGGAGGGGGGTGGACAATAGGCGCTAGTTATGGACAGTAGTAGAGAGTGGCTCGAATTGAGATATCCTTTGAAGACGGGGTGTGGACAGTAGAGACAGGTGCCATCATTATGTAAAATAGGACTACGACTGAGTGGTGGACAGGTTGCGTATTTATAGAAGTGTGGATTCTCCTAAACTAGGGTTTGAATTACGGGGGATAGACACTCTCTAGGAATGCACATTGTTTAATTAACTTTTGGTAATAATTGAATTTTGGGGTTGCAGTAGAGAGCTAATCAGTTCATAATGCACTTTTTAGCTCAATATGTTTCTCATACTTGAAATTGGAACTAGGAAGGGATTGTTAAGATAGCTCAAGCCCATAATTACCCCAAGGTATCCCATCCCAAATCAGCTAGGATATCGGGCAAAGGGTGGCGCACCCAATGACTTACCAAGACTATAGAGGCAATAATTATCTTACCAAGGGAGCCCAAAGGATTACCCTAAAGAGGCCAAGGTATTGGACAAAGGATGCTCGTTGGTTGCATCGCGACCTTCTGGAGGATGAAACCTCTTTGAACCTTTTTTTTTGGGTTGAGTAATTGGTTGCATCCTATTGAGCATGTGTGCCCCTAGGGAAAACAAGAAGGAATGGCTAGATCCAACACACCACAAAATAAACAAGTTATTCCAACCACTTGTGGGTGTCGATGAAGAAGAAAAAGTTTGGGGGAATATGTAGGGAAGCTTCCAAAGAGACTGCCTAGGAAGATTGCATGTGAGATACCACAAATATGGTGGATCTAGAGTTGACCACTCTTTGACAAAAAAGGGGCAAATGTGCATAGATGCATGTTTACAAGAACAAAATGCCAATGCATGGGGTGATGCAAAGGGCAATCCAAGATGTCATGCTTATGCAAAATGCTATGCAATGGTGTCACTTAGACAATGCTCTCATAAGAAAATTGTTCAATTTTGTTGCCCAAATACCCTTTTACAATCATAATCATCTCGATGATATAAATAATGATACAAAGTACAATACTAATGTCCATGAAGCAAAATGGAATCAAAACCATGTAAACACCGAGAGAAGAAAGGCGTCCCCTCTCACTACTAGACTATGGAAGGGAAGCTAGAGGAAGCCCCTCCTTGCATTAAGTTGAAGTAGAAGGGAAGGAGCACCCATATTCATCCTCGGTAGCAAGTATTGAAGAACCGCAGTCCACTTGGTGAAAATGTTTGCAAAGTTGTTGAATGATGGCACATACCCTAGGCGAGTGGTGCCTAGCTCAACATGCTCTCTTGTGGGTAGTGTATTTCTATGTGCTTTGTCTTCGGACTAATGATGGGGTTACCAACAAGGGCAATGACACTGTAATTGCTACAGAAGATCATGATCGAAATGTCACATGGGAATTGAAGTGCCACAATGAGCTTCTTACGTAGATGGCCTCTATGGTGCCATCGTAGAGTGCAGTTGTCACCAGGTGGTGATACTTTTTGCAGTTGCTTTCCTCATTTACTCGATATTTTATTTTTCTTTTCTTTAGTTATTGTTGCTTTTTACCCCTAGAGTTCTCTTGGATTAAGCCGGGATCTTTTCATGGCCAGAAGAGGTAGCCATTGGGACAAATTGAACTAATGGTTTGTCTGAGCCTTGGGACCGATTCCATATTGAATGGGCATTGAAGTATAGAATGCTAGTGGTTTGGGTTTGTGTGCTTAGCCACTCGAGATGGTGCAGGACAATGAGCTTGGTGAAGACAAAAGATGCACATGTGGGAATGCTCACAAAATAAAAGTCACCGTAACTGAGCCACATTACACTTTTTGATGTGGCTGCAATGATAAAAGTTGCTCGGAACAACTTGTGGAATACAGGGGTCACCATCCCTAAAATTTAGGGAGTTACTATTTTTGGACCCCAAAATTTGTTCGCTTCATTATCTTTGCTTTTGCACGAGGATTAATTCTCGGGTTGTGCCGAGGTCAAATTTTGCACCGATCATGGAGAATTTTAGACCGGAAGGTCTCTCTTTTGGGCACAAATTCCCAAAAGAGAGAGAGAGAGAGCATTTAAAAAAAAATTTGTAATAGGCAAGAGGGGTAGATTTGATCGTGAAGTTTTCAGGGGCTGAGGACAGATTGCTGCAAGTACATCAGCTATGGAGAGTACTTCTTCATCTCTGACTCATGTACGGAGGTAGAGCTTGCTTCCTCTGGTCAACTCTCTCTCTATTCTCAGAGGAAATGCTCTGCATGATGGGCTGATTCCATCGAATGTACAGTTCTGTGTTTTCTTTGCACTTCTGCTAAGGCAAGAGCCTCACTGTCCAGGTTCAGGAGCAATTGATTGCTTCTCCAATGCAGGAACTAAAGAAAGTGATGACCACGCCACACGGGAACAGGGATTTTCAGCTCTGATTTAGTGCTGTTTGTGGGACTGTTTTACTGCTGGAATGATGCCAGGGTCAAAGGGTTTGTAGTCCAACTGGTATGGAACAGATCTGGAATGGAATAAGGCTGAGAACAGGTTAAGAAATAGGTGAAAAACAGTAAATATAGAATTCTGCAGAATGCAATTTCACACTTGAATTATTGAGTTATGCTCACAGAAAGTGTTTTCCTTCTTGGGATATTGTTCTGGATATGTTGTACTGTCCTTATGTAGCTGAAATTTACTCAGAAGGGGATGATGTTCTGGATATGCTGTACTGTCCTTATGCAGCTGAAATTTACTCAGAAAAGATGAAAGCCAACTGTTCACAGGTTTTGTACTTTGGAACATTTCATTTTTGTTGTAATTTTTGTAACTGAAATTTACTCAGAAAGGATCGAAGCCAATTGTTCACAGGTTTTGTACTTTGGAACATTTCAATTTTGTTGTAATTTTCCATCTTTTAATTGATAAAGAAATACCGAAAGGGGCGTCGGACTTCGGGGCCAATCTGGTGTTGAGTGAGGGAGTGAGATCTCTATTTGTGTGTGTATGTGAAAAGACTAGGTATTAATTGAAGGGACTACCGCTTTGTGTGAGTCATATACTGGTTTCATGGTTCCATTGCCGGGATTTGAATTCTTTTCTGTAAGAATTTAAGCTCGGACAGTTTTGGATGAAAAGGCTATACACATAGGTTTTATAGAGATTACAGGTGAGAAAGACTGCGAGATTTTTTTTCTTGGATACAGTATTTGCTGAATCGGACTAGAGAGATGGCAGATATGAACAAGGGCAAAGGAAAACTCCCTCATGAAGAAGAGAGTTCTTCTTCTGCTCATAGACACCGAAGAGAGAGTATTGATGCACAAGTGTCAGCACCTTCTAGAATCGAGATTGAACCAGAGGATGAGGAGCAAGAATAGGAGGACTTGTTTATGGCACAACTCATCAGTATGGTTTGCTCTTTTGAATAGCTTGTAAAGAATCCTCGGATGCAAAAATTTTTGAAGTCACATAATGAGGATTCTCAGACTGAGTCATCACATCATACCATGGAGCGCTCAAAAAGGCAAACCTCTTATGTCTGAGCATGCGGAAAAGACACCAAATATGGAGACAGGTCTAGTGCAACAAGAAGCACAAGCACAGAACCAGGGAGTGAATGGTTAAGGCAGTAATGCACAAGTGGCACAACAAGCTTAGCAATGGCTGGATTACCCACTGGTTATCAGGGATACTTGCCCAGAGGGCCACCAGGAATGATGCTTATTGAGGCAGTGAATCCACTTTATGCTAATATTGGTCTACAGCCTCTACAGCCCGGTTATCAGACTTTGCGGAGTCATTATTTGATGCTTGGAGTACAAAATGCAGCGGCTGGTTTTTCTCAGTCTAGTGGGCATATGGCAGCTAAGACAGGTGAAATAAATGCTAATAATGCGCCTAAGGGACTCCCCTTTTTACAGCCATCTGTCTATGACAACCTGACACCAAAAAGTGCAAAGCCTAAAGACTATAAAGAGGGTGGTCAGGCATTAAAGTTTGAAACCTTCAGTGGTATGCAAGATAAGTTGAAAGCTTTGACTTTTATATAGCGGTACCACTTGGGTCCATTTTAAAAAGTTGTTTGTAGCTTCATGGTTAACTAACACGTTTGAAGTAGATGTCATGATTGCATGGCATAAATTGGATGCGGAAAATTGTGCGGATTTAGAAGAATACAATAAAAAATTTTGTGAAGCACTTTTGCCCGTGAGTTCTTACAGGATTGTGTCCCTGTCAGAACAAATTAAAAAGTATTGTTGCGGTTTTACCCAAAGCCATAAGGGATTATTGTACCAAGACCAAGGTTACAAATATGGTACAGTTAATTGAAAATGCTGGTGTGGTAAATGCATTGTTGAAAGGAAGGGTTGCCAGCTTTCAAGGCACTGAAAAGAAGGATTCTCAGTTTAAGCAGGATCTTGGCAAGAAGAAGAAGCAATTTCCAGAAAAAAACAGCTTTACAAAGAAGTCTTTTTGGAAGAAAAGTTTTCAGCAGCAACCTCATACTTCTTTTAAACAGGGAAAAGGACAGAAGAGGCCACTTTTTGGCAAATCATTTGAAGAAAGAAAGGCTTTAAGGATGGCTGGGAAATGCTTTATATGTGAACATAAAGGCCATATTGCTTCTAAGTGCCCACAGCGATCTTCTAAAGATGCGGAGGATAAAGATGCGCCAAGTAAAAGGAAGCCCAGCATTGGCTTAGTGCCTGATATGGTGGGAGATCAATCAGTTGATGATGCTATAGAATTGTGCAGAGCTTGGAGAAAGATCAGAGATTCCACAGTGCTTGTTTTTTTTGATCATGGAGCTCGTGTAAACTTTATCTCACCGGCATTGGCAGCTAAGTTGGGTATACGTCTTGAGGAAATGGGACCAGTTGGACAGGTTGATTTGGCATGCCCAGGACATATTGAACCTGTCACCCCCATTCTTGGCAAACTCCATATGCACATTTAGAGCTATGTGGATACAGAGGAGTTTCATATTATGCCTTTAGCGGGGTGTGATGTTCTGTTGGGTATTCCATGGTGCCACAAGAAGCATGCTATCTTGGATACTTACAACAGAACGATTACTCTTGTACATAGGGGCAAGACTCGTGTTAGATGTGAAGCTTAAAGGAGAGTTTGTCCTAGTTGTTTTTGCTTCTACAATTACTTCTGTAATGAAAAATCATATTTTTGCGTACTTGGTTTTTGCAAAGCAAGTTAATGAAGTTGACAGTAATGTGTCTGTACTAGATGAAAGTAGAAGGGCTTTCTTGGATAAATTGAGTGACTGTTTCTTAGATTTGTTACGAAGAGAGTTACCCCCCCTGAGAGGCTTGAAGATCATACCATAGATCTTATTCTAGGGACTAGTTCGCCCAATAGGCCATAGTATAGGGTTAGTGTAGTGTAGCAGAAAGAGATTATGACATAGGTTAATGAGCTTTTAGAGAAGGGACTAATTCAGCCCAGTACTTCTCCGTTTTGTTCCCTTGTGTTGCTAGTTCAGAAAAAAGATGGCTCTTGGCGAATGTGTATTAACTACAGAGCCTTGAATAAGAACATGATCAAGAATAAGTTTCCGATTCTGAGGATAGATGACATTCTTGATCAATTACATGGAACAGGAATGTTTAGCAGAATAGATTTGAAAAGTGGGTACCATCAAATCAGAACCAGACCAAAGGATATCCATAAGACTGCTTTTAGATTGACATTTGGTCTCTATGAATTTTAGTCATGCTGTTTGGATTGACGAATGCTCCTGCCACGTTTAACAAGATGATGAATAGAATTTTCCGCCCTTATCGAAGTTTCGTTGGCAGATTCTTTGATGATATGATTATCTTTTCAAAGAATGAAGAGGAGCATAGAAAACACTTGGTTACAGTATTTAATGAGCTTAAGCAAAATAGATTGCTCATTAATGGCAAGAAGAGTGAATTCTTTTTGGAAGAGGTTCACTTCCTTGGGTACATAGTTTCTAAAGATGGTGTGAAGATGGATCCTGCAAAGATAGAAGCAATTGTCTCTTGGCCAAACATGAAAACCGTTCATAATGTTTGCAGTTTCCCTGGCCTATGCTCTTACTACAGAAGATTTGTAAGACGCTTTGCAAAGATTGCTTCTCCTTTACATGCGCTTGAAAAGAAGGATGTCAAATGGCAATTGGCTGACTAAGAGAAATCAACATTTAGATATTTGAAGGGGAAAATGACTATATATCCAGTACTTATTTTGCAAAATCTGTCTAAGCCATTCGTAGTGCAGTGTGATGCATGTGGAAATAGCATTGGTGCTGTATTAATGCAGAATGGCCGAGTTGTGGCATACGAGAGTAGAGTACTCTCTGTCGTTGAAAGGACTTACCAAATTTATGAGAAAGAGTTATTGGTTGTGATCCATGCACTTTGTAGTTGGAAGCACTATTTGCTTGGTGCTGATTTTGTAGTGCAAACGGATCATCAAACACTTGGATACTTTCTCACACTGACTAAATTGTTAGAGAAACACATGCGTTGGGAAAATTTCCTATCTATGTTTCATTTTCAAATAGTGCATGTGGAAGGCAAGAAAAATGTAGTTGCAGATGCTTTATCTCGCAAACCACAGGTGTTAGTTGTGAGAGTGGAGGTAGGATTGAAGCTCAGCACAGAAAACAGTAGACAGTAGAGAGTGAAGCACGACACCCAACGCAATAGACTGAAAGAGTGTAGAGTGAAAGTACAAGGTATAACCCTTAAACCTTAGGGTTGTAGGGGGGTGTTCACACTCGAACACGGTAAGTGCTCGTAAGTGTGTGTCATAAGTACATACAAAATAATACCATAAGTCCGGGGGAAAAAACCTCTCCTACCGAGAGATAAAAGTGCCCCAGTGTCCTACTGATCACCGACACTCCGATGTGAGCGTATGCGCAAGTGAGGCATGAGTGAAATACCCAACAAATCCCCCTGGAGTGAAGAGTGATCAAGAGTACAAGGATTATCCGCCACCAAAGGAGATCGAATTTAAAGCATGGCGAAATGCTTCAAATTTGTCACGAGGAAGAGCTTTGGTGAAGATGTCTGCCACATTACTGGTGGTAGGACAATAGACAAGGCTGATATCACCTGCATGTAGCCTCTCTCTGACAAAGTGATAATGCATCTCAATGTGTTTCGTGCGTGCAGGAAACACTGGGTTCCGTGCCACTGCAATGACACTCTGATTGTCAGTGAACAAAGGAGTAGGCTCCGTAACAGATACATCCAGATCAGCAAGCAAGCGTCTAATCCATACACATTCAACTGTGGTAGTGAAAGCTGCCTTGTATTCAGCTTCACATGACGATGTGGCAATAGTGGACTCTTTCTTGCTAAGCCAAGATATGCAAGACGAGCCAAGAAAGAAACAATTACCACTAGTGGAGTGACGTGAATCATAATCACTGTAAGCATGTAACTGCAGTGGTCCCCCTTTGGCATAAAGCAATCCAAGAGATCTAGTACCCTGCAAGTAATGGAAGACACTTCTGACTTTTTGACCATAGAGTAGACCTAGCAAAATCGTGTAAAGTCATCAATAAAAGTCACAAAATAGTAACATTCTCCCAATGACTTCGTCTGCATAGGTCCACATACATCTGAATGCACTAACTGCAACCTGGCTGTTGCTCTAAAAGCAACATCACGGGGAAACGAAAAACGATGCATTTTTCCCAAAATACATCCTTCGCACAAGTGCTCAGGAGGTCTCTCCAGTAGAGGTAATCCATCTAGCATCTGCGTACGCTATAAGAGCATCAAGCTGCCAAAGTTCACATGCCCCATTCTAGCATGCCATAACTCTGCCTGTAGCATAGCAGGAGTAAGAGTGGATGCCAAGTACGCTGACTGATCAAGTGAAAGAGCATCCAACTCATATAACCCATGACATAAAGTGCCTGTCAAGACCAAAGTCATGTGTTCTTTGTCTCTGACCATGCATCAGTCATCATGCAATCCACAACGTGCCAAAGAAGAGATAGAGAGCAAATTCTTCTTTATTCCTGGCACAAATAAAGCATCCTATAGGCGGAGAATAGAGCCATCAATGGTTGTGAGCACAATCTCCCCAATACCTCTAACTAGGTATGATGCATTGTTGGCACATTGTACAGACTTGCCAACTGGAGCTGCATGAACAGATGCAAATAAATCTCTGCGAGATGTAATATGCCTAGAAGCACCACTGTGAAAAAACCAAGTGCCTGCATCCTCAGTAGAGCTGAATGCTCGATCTGCCTAAGAGGTGTCATAACTGCATGTGTAAAAACAATAGTCTTTGTCTGCAACAAAGGTCGCGGACTCAGTAGCAGTGGAAGGAGCATAAAGACAGACATTCCTGATTCCTTTTTCTTCTCTTTGGCAATGCGCTTTCTGTACTCAGTAATGTAGTGGCTTGGCTTATTTGGCTAGAAATTTGCATTCAATGTGTCCCAGACACGTTACTGAATGCTGTGCCTGCTGCGTAGAAATCCCCTCTTCCAGAAATTTATCTGGAATGAAAGAATAAAGAAATTTTTTTAAAAATACCTGACGTTTGACGGGCTGTCATTGACGTGGCACACGGCGGACAGGAGGCGTTTGACGTGGCGCTGTAGCACATGGCAGACAGGAGGCGTCAAATGCGGCGTAGCAGTACACGACAGACAGGAGGCGTTTGACGTGGCAGGAGCCGGAGTCACTGACGATGCCTGAACAGAGGCGTCGCAGGCAGGTGGTGCAGCACAGGGGATGTGCACTACTCCAGGCGGGCAGAAGCTGCAGGGGCGAGGAGCTCCCTAGCGGACTGGCGAGCTGCAGTCTGGTGACGTAGGGCAGTGGTGCTGGGTGAGGAGCTGCT
Organism: Lygodium microphyllum; assembly: GCF_053477565.2. Lineage (NCBI taxonomy): Eukaryota > Viridiplantae > Streptophyta > Polypodiopsida > Schizaeales > Lygodiaceae > Lygodium > Lygodium microphyllum. The sequence continues at coordinate 75,191,830 of NC_141154.1, read as the reverse complement.
GGAAACTAGCAGCACTAGAGCCACACCAAGTAGGGAACGGGCAGGAGGTGGACTGAGCTAGAAGCTCCTGGAGGCTGAGCGGAGTTAGGCAGGACTTGAGTTGAGCAGAGCCAATGCTCTGATACCAAATGTGAGAGTGGAGGTAAGATCGAAGCTCAACACAAAAAATAGTAGTCAGTAGAGAGTGAAGCACGACACCCAATGCAATAGACTGAAAGAGTGTAGACTGAAAGAACAAGGTACAACTTTTAAACCTTAGGGTTGTAGGGGGGTGTTCACACCCGAACATGGTAAGTGCCCGTAAGTGTGTGCCATAAGCACATACAAAATAATATCATAAGTCTGGGGGAAAACACCTCTCCTACCGAGAGTAAAAAGTGCCCCAGTGTCCTACTGATCACCGACACTCCGATGTGAGCGTAGGCGTAAGTGAGGTGTGAGTGAAATACCCAACATTAGTTGTTTCAATTTCTTATCACCATGAATTGGATGATATGAAAGAGCAGTATGTTGATGACAAAGATTTCTCTGAAATCTATGAACAGTTGATTAATGGCCAACATCATGATGATTATGTTTTCAAAGAAGGCTTTATCATGATGCATGGAAGACTATGTGTTACAAAACAGTTAAGGCCAAAAGTTTTATTAGAAAGTCATGCTCCACGGTATGCAGGACATCGTGGTATAGATGCTACAGTCAAAGCGGCAAAGACTTTCTTCTATTGGCCAGCCTTGAGATCTAATGTTGATGCATATGTTAGTTCTTGCCTTGTATGCCAAAAGATCAAATTTGATAGACAGACGGCACCAGGGTTATTGCAATCACTGCCTATTCCAAAAAGGCCTTGGGAAAGTATTGCCATGGATTTTGTTACATTAATAAGTTAAATTATGGGAAACGGGCGCGAGGGATGACCGTCCGGGGGCCTTGGGTACCCGAACGGGGTTTAGGAGAGCCTAGAGAGTTAGAGAGTGCGAGAATAGTAGGACTCACTTGAAGTTGACGGTTGGCAGAGGAAACGAGGAGAGAGGTGCCAGCAACTATCTAGGCGAGGTTGGGAGGAAAGAACGAACACTCGTGCCATTGTTTCTCAGGATCGTCAGTTGTTTCTGAGTGATTTGGCTATTCGTCAGTTAGTTTTATGTATCCACGTATCATTGGTATCAGAGCCGCCCGGTCCTGCTTGAGCTTGTCCTTGCCAAAGATTTCTTTGGCGTCACACGTCACACTGGCCAGGTGAGAAGACGGTGCCCCCTACATGTCACACGGGTCCGGCGAGAAGACGGTGTCTCCTACACGTCATATGGGTACCAGGTTTGGAAAGACGGTGCCCACACGTTATACGTTATGTTGGCCCGTATTTCGTCATGTACGATTGATTTCGTGAGGCAATAAGCGAACGGCAGTATTTCGGAAGCGTAGCAAATGAACGGCAGAAAGGGCGAGTCGGACGAAGTCAATTTGACGAATCTGACATAGTAGGCGTACAGCTGGTTCATGTGACCATTGGGAAGGGGTGTATTTAGTCCCCTCCTTACTCGGTGTTTCTGCCAATAAGCTTTATTTTCAGCGTGACCGGCTTAGTTTGGGAAAGACAAATTATTCCTCACTCTTCGGGGTTATTACTAAAAGCCAGCAATAGTTACCCTATCACTATAACCAGGGAAGTACTTCACTTTGTACGCAAATTTCTTATATTTGCTTTCCAATTCCAGTGTATTAATGGAGGGGAAAGGGAGAGAGGGAGTAATTGAGGGTTCTAGTTCTGGGGACCACCCTATGGTAGATCCCCATGAAACGGAGATACAAGAAGAACAGTGGGAAGAATTTTTTGCCACACGAGAACGATTTGATGATCTAACTGCTCGTGTGTAGGCACAGGGGGTTCAAATGGAATTTTTAACTCAAACACTCACCGAAATAAAATCTCAATTAACTTTATTACTAGAAAGGGATAAAAATAGGTTAGAAACCTTGGATATTCCATCTTCATCGAAAGATTTGGATGTGACTATGCGAGAATCTAAAGAGCCCCACCACAAGTTGAGGGATAATCCAGTTTTAAAAGATATGAAACCCCCTCAGTTTCACGGGGAGGAAAAAGATAGAAATAAAGACACTATCTTTAATTTTCTCCAAAAATGGGAGGATTTGCACAAACTTAAAAATACTCCACCACATCTCCAAGCGCTGGAGGCCAGTTTAACTTTGGGACCAAAGGCGTATAAATGGTGGCGAACTTTAAAGGAGGCAAATAAAATACCTGAAACTTGGGCTCAATTTGAATTGGTCTTTTTGAAAGAATTCCTTCCTGAAAATGAAATGGAAAGAAATTGGGAAGATTGGGATTATGTCAGACAAAAGGGAAGACCCCTGCTGACATATTTGGAGGAATATCGTGAGATAATCCTCAAATTGGAAGGAACAGATGAATTTCAAAAGACAAGAGGATTCATTAGGGGACTAGATAAGGCCTGTAAAAAGGAAGTGAAAAGGAGTTCACCTAAGACGCTTGAAGAGGCAATTAAATTTGCATTAATCAATGAAGATAGTAGGCATCCAGGTACACTCACTAGTCTCACTGATACGGAGCCCAAGACTAAAGAATTGGAAACCTCAAAATTTGTAAGCAAATTTAAAAGAAAAATGCCATTTCTTAAGGGCAAGAAACAACCTTTTGAAAAGAAACAATATGTAAGGTCAAAGTTAAGTCCAGATGACTTTGATAAGGCCAAAAAAGAAAAGCTGTGTTTCAATTGCCTATCCCCTAACCATGCTGCCTGGAATTGCCCTCAAAGGAAAAAGGGGGAAGATAAAGGAAAGGATAAGGACAAGGGCAAGGGAAAAGAAAAACAAATCCATGTAGTGCAGACCCTGGAATTAAAGGGGCATGAATAGTATAAATCTTTAGAGGTTTTACACAAGGATGTACAACATAGGTGTTGTATGTAAACTTCTATGTGACAGCCTACTTTTGGGCCACATGATTTAGTTAGAGTGCATGGATTGATAGCTAGAAAGAGGGTTAGAGTCATGATTGATGACTCCGCTACCCACAATTTTATAAATTATGCACTTGTCAAAAAGTCGAAACTTCCCCAACAAAAGAGTGGGCATCAATATGTTGTTCGTATGATGCAAGGTCAGGATAATAAAATATGGGATACAATGGTATCCAATTTGGAAATTGAGATCCAAGGATATAAAGATAAACTTGATTTTCAAATTATGAATATGGAAAGAGCCAATATTGCTTTAGGGAGGGAGTGGCTATGGGGATTGAAACTATCCTTAAAACGTAGTCATCATCATAATACACTGGAATTTGAAAGGGATGGTTAGACTTTTGTGATTCAAGGTGAACATGAAGTATCTGATAATCCTTTGTTGTGTTCCACTGAAGTTCAGAAGCTGATAAAGAAGGAAGCTTGTGAGGTATATATGTTATGGTCTCTTCTTGTACAAAACACTTTTACTTTCTGTAATATAAAGCAACAATTTTCTTATGTTTGTGAGTTGAATGTAAGCAATGAATTAAGTGGTTCTTTAGATGAATTTAAAGATGTGTTTCCTTCTGATTTACCAAGTGGCCTTCCACCAGATAGGGGTGATATAAATCACCCAATTGACACAAATAAGGATACACACCCTATTTCTAAACCACCTTATAAATTAAGTGAAACACAACACCAAGAAGTTGAAAGACAAATTAAGGATTACCTTGATAAAGGATTTATACAACCCATCAATTCACCTTGGGCTTCGCCAATTCTATTGGTAAGGAAAAAAGATGGTTCTATGCGACTTTGTGTTGATTATAGAGCTCTTAATAAGATCACGATGAAGAATAAATTTCCTATGCCCAGAATGGAAGATCTTTTTGATCAATTACAAAGGGCAAAATTCTTCACAAAAATAGACTTAAGATCAGGCTATCACCAAGTAAGAATTAAGGCACAAGATGTTCCTAAGACAACATTTCGTACTAGATATGGGCATTATGATTTTTTGGTAATGCCTTTTGGTCTCACTAATGCACCGGCTATCTATATGAAGCTGATGAATAGTGTGTTACGGCCCTATCTAGGACATTTTGTAGTAGTCTTCTTGGATGATATCTTGATCTTTAGTAGATTAAAAAAAAAACATTTGAAATACTTACGATTGGTATTTCAATTGTTAAGAACACATTTCCTTTATGCAAAGAAAACTAAATGTGAATTCTTCGCACAAGAGGTCAAATATTTGGGGCATATTATCTCGAAAGAGGGAATCAAGATAGATTTAGAAAAAGTAAGGGCAATTATTGAATGGCCATCTCCAGGGAACCTGGAAGAGCTGTAGATCTTCTTGGGAACATCTGGATTTTATGGTAGGTTCATTCGAGATTATGCCAAAATAGCTGTTCCAATGACAGACCAACTTAAAGGGAAAGGGAAGAGCTTTAATTGGGGAACAGACCAAAATGAAAGTTTTCAAAAACTTAAGGTAGATATTGCTACAACTCCAATACTATTAATTGTGGATCCCAATAAACCATTTGTGGTTGAAGCTGATGCCAGTGATAAGGCGATAGGCGTGGTCTTATTACAAGAAGGTCGACCTGTTGCTTTTTGAAAGCAAGAAGTTAGACCGTGCAAAACAGAATTATTCTGTTTATGAGAGGGAGCTGTATGCAATAGTACATGCAATGAAGAAGTGGAGGCACTATCTGTACGGTGCTAAACTTTTGATCCCATCGGATCATGAAAGCATTAAATGGCTTAATGACCAACCGGATCTACAAGGGCGTAAAGCCAGATGGGCCGAACTCCTCCAAGAGTTCGACTATGAGATAAGGTATAGAAAAGGAAAGTATAATATAGTGGCTGTTGCACTCAGCAGAATGCCCATCATAAATGAATTGAGTTTTACTCAGTTCACTTCCGATCTGCTTGAATCCTTAAAAGGAAAATGCCAGGTTGATCCGGCATATTCCAACATATGGGAAGCAATAGAAAATGGGGATCCAAATGGAAGGGCCTCCACTGAGGAAGGAATATCTGAGGATGTTCAACAAGGAAATGGAGCATCAGAGGTTGCTCAAATCGAATTCAAGTGGAAGAATTTTACCATTGATAATGGTTATTTACTCTACAAGGGTAGGGTATGTGTCCCAAAAGATGAAGAAATAAGGCGCCAGATACTCTTTGAGTGTCATGATACCCCTAGCGCGGGACATCCAGGAGTTAATAAGACTTATAGTCTTATTAAAAGGCAGTTCTATTGGCCTGGAATGAATAAGGACGTCCTTGACTATGTGGTCAAATGTAGTAAATGCGAGGTTAATAAAGCTGAAAGATTGAAAATGGGAGGACTTCTCCACCCATTAGAGATTGCTTTGGGAAAATGAGAGAGTATCTCCATGGACTTTATTGTTGCATTACCCAGAACACAGAGGGGGCACGACTCTGTGTGGGTGATTGTGGATAGGTTAACCAAAATGGCTAGGTTTATTCCAACTTCAACTGATGTTAAAACACGAGATTTGGCTAGATTGTTCGTAGAGAATATATACCCATTGTATGGCCTTCCAGCAAATATAGTTTTTGATCAGGATAGAAAATTTGATAGTCAATTTTGGCGTGCAGTATTTAGCAAGTTGGATACTAAACTTAGCATGAGTACGGCGGACCACCCGCAAACTGATGGGCAAACTGAATGGGTTAACCAAATCCTTGAAGATATGCTCAGGGCATATGTAAGTAAAAGGCAAACTAATTGGGAAGAGTATCTACCGATAGCAGAGTTTGCATATAATAGTGCTAAGCACTCTTCCACTGGATATAGTCCATTTATGTTAATGTATGGGTTTCAGCCCAGAGCTCCTCATGCAGTGGGACTGCATAAGGAAAAGGTTCAGGCAGCCAAGGACTTTTTGGAGGATATGAATAATATGTTAAAATTTGCTCAAGAAAATATTAAGAAAGCTCAAAATCGAGCTAGAGCTTATGCAGATCCTCACCTAAGAGACATCTCCTTTGAAGAAGGAGAATTGGTCTATCTTAAAGTGCCTGAACAAACTAAAACCATGAAAACGGGACGATGTCCAAAGCTTTCACCCAAGTATTGTGGTCCTTTCACAATACTTAAGAAGGTGGGAGAACAGACTTACAAGCTCCAACTACCTGCTGGTAGTAAAATACATCCAGTTTTTCATGTAAGTAAGCTAAGGAAGAAGCTGGGTGATTTGGATAATCTAATCTTAAATGATAAACTTGAGGAGCTATTAGATGACCAATCTAATCCACATGAACCAGAAAGAATATTAAATGTTCGTAATAGACGAACAAGGAATACTATTTATCAAGAATGTTTGGTTAAGTGGAAAGATTGTTCAGAAGAAAGCTCAACATGGGAGCGAGTAAGTACCCTAAGGAAAAGGTTTCCCAATTTACAGTTGGACCTTCCAAGTATCGTTTTCGAGGACGAAACCGATTCTCAAGGGGAAGGAAATGTTACATTAATAAGGTAAATTATGGGGAAACAGGCGCGAGGGATGACCGTCCGGGGGCCTTGGGCACCGAACGGGGTTTAGGGGAGCTTAGAGAGTTAGAGAGTCCGAGAATAGTAGGACTCACCTGAAGTTGACGGCTGGCAGAGGAAACGAGAAGAGAGGTGCCAGCAACTATCTAGGCGAGGTTGAGAGGAAAGAACGAACACTCATGCCACTGTTTCTCAGGATCGTTAGTTGTTTCTAAGTGATTCGGCTATTCGTCAATTAGTTTTACGTATCCACGTATCAGATTTCATTTTTGATCTTCCAAGAACTTCTTCAGAGAATGATGGAATCTGGACTATCATTTGCAGATTCAGCAAATACGCATATTTCATTCTTGTAAGGAAAAATGTTAAGTTAGGAGACATGGTAAAGATATTTATGCATAATATCTTCAAGTACCATGGAATGCCACGGTCAATTATGAGTGATAGAGACCCAAGAATGACTAGTTTGTTTTGGAAAGCATTGTTTGAAAACATGGGCATTACGCATCTTCTTTCCATCCACAAACTGATGGATTGTTTGAAGAAGCAAATTCGACTGTTTTAGATCTACTGAAGTGTTATGTTTTAGATCATAAGACCTCTTGGGAACACTACTTGCCATTGGTTGAGTATGCATACAATAATACAATGCACTCATCTACTAGCAAAGCACCTTTTGAGATTGTGGAAGGTGGAAAGAAACTACCTCTCATTTTGCACACAAAAGATAACATTTTTGAAGTAGATCATTATGTAAAAGATTGGAAAAAAGCATATAAAAAGGTTAAGTATGCCTAAGAAAAGTCACAAGCTAAACAGAAAAGAGCTGCTAATAGTCATCGTTGGGAACTTTTGTTCGAAAAAGATGATTGGGTCTTATTGCGTTTTGAAAAGGCACGTTTGAGAAAATAGAAGGGCAAGGAACGTTGTTTCCAAGGCTGAGTATGCGTTACTATGGTCCTTTTCAAGTCTCAGAGAAGATCAATGATGTGGCATATAGGCTATGTAACCGGTCTATGACTCACATAAAGTGGTAGTTCCTTCAATTAACACGTGGTCTTTTCACACACACACAAAAATAGAGACCTCACTCCCTTGCTCAACACGAGATTGGCCTTGAAGACCGGCGCCCCTTTTGGTATTTCTTTATCAATTAAAAGATGGAAAGTTACAAAAATGAAATGTTCCAAAATATATAACCTGAGAACAGTTGGTTTTCATCTTTTCTGAGTAAATCCCAGCTGCATAAGGACAGTACAACATAACTAGAACAACATCCCTTTTGGGAAAGCATTTTCTATAACCATAACTCAATGATTTATGTACAGAATTGCAGTCTGTAGATCTCTGAATTCTCTGTTCTTACTGTCCAACATGTCCAGAACAACATCCCTTTTAGAAAAGTATTTTATGTGACCAAAACTCAACGATTCATATGCAGAATTGTAGTCTGCAGATCTTTGAATTCACTGTTCTTATTGTCTAGCATGTCCAGCATTTCTGTGATCAAATCTCAATAATTTACGTACAGAATTGCAGTCTGCAAATCTCTGAATTCACTGTTCTTACTGTCCAGCATGTCCAGCATTAAAACAGTCCCACAAACAACACTAAATCAATGCTGAAAAACCTTGTTCATGTGTGGCATGGTCATTATTTCCTTTAGTTCCTGCATTGGAGAAGCGAACAACTGCTCATGAACCTGGATAGTGAGGCTTTTGCCTCAGTAGAAGTGCAGAGAAAACACAGAACTATACCTTCGATGGAATCAGCCCATCATGCAAAGCATTTCCTGTGAGAATAGAGAGAGAGTTGATCAAAGGGAGCAAGCTCTACCTCCGTACATGAGTCAGAGACGAAGAAGTACTCTCCTTGGTTGATGAAACTGCGGCAATCTGCCCTCAGCTCCTCCAAAACTTCATTCTCAGATTTGCTCTTTTTTTTAATGCTCTCTCTCTCTCTCTCTCTCTCTCTCTCTCTCTCTCGGGAATTTGAGCCACATGGCATACATGTAATAGTTTTCCCGTTTAAATTTTCCGGTCTAAAATTCTCGATGATCAGTGCAAAATTTGACCTCGGCATAGACCAGATAATTAATCCTCGTGCAAAAACAAAGATAATGACGCGAACAGATTCTGGGGTCCAAAAATAGTAACTCTCTAAATTTTAAGGATGGTGATCCCTGCATTCCTCGAGTTGTTCTGAGCAACTTTTATCATTGCAACCACCTCAAAAAGTGTAATGTGCTCAGTTATGGTGACTTTTATTCCGTGAGCGTTCTCACATGTGCATCTTTTGTCTTGGCTAGGCTCATTGTCTTGCACCATCTCCAGTGGCTAAGCACACAGTCCCAAACCATTGACATTCTATTCTTCAGTGCCCATTCAATATGGAACCGGTCCTAAGGCTCAGACAAACCATTAGTCCAATTTTTCCCTATGGTTGTCTCTTTTGGCCATGCAAAGATCCCGGCTTAATCCAAGAGAACTCTAGGGGTAAAAAGCAACAGCAACTAAAGAAAAGAAAAATAAAATATTTATATAAGTAAATAAGGAAAGCAACTGCAAAAAGTATCACCATCTGGTGACATACCTCCCTCCTGAGTGAAGCAAGTGACCTCAATTGCATGTCACACATGCTAACAGATGATATAGGATGATAACAAGATTCTCAATGTTATTAGTGCCATCGCATGTATCTCTTGCTAACAGATGACACGCGGCGATGGTAGGAGTTTCCCCACTACCATTTGTGTCATTGCAAGCTCAAGTCTCACATAGGTGGAGGATCACATCCTGTATCCAACTATGATTACTAGGAGCCTTTCTAATATACATGTTTCCGGATGCAACACAGGGCAGTAGCACGTATCCCCGAACTATTAGTGTCACAACATGTATAATCATTCAACTGAAGTGTTACAAATACAGCTTTAAAGCACTAAGATTTCATTCAATGATACACATATTAATGCTAAGTGTAAACCATACATTGCGCATTATTCAATGAGATGTAGAATGCAACTGTACAATAGAGAATGTACATTGCTTCAAAAAGCATTGTAAGTCACTGTAGATTCCAGTAAAAAAGCTTCTCGGTAAAATTGCAATAATTGAGGTGAATCTGTCAATTCAACCTCTTCCATCCATTTGGCATCCATTGGTGAATAGTTCTTGAACTTCACTAAAAATCTTCTTATAACTCCACCTTTCACTTTCCTATTCTTATGTGCCAGGATTTGCTCAGGAACTAGAATCTCATCTAATTCCTCTACTTCAGGTTGTTCCTCTTGAACCATATCTTCTGGCACTTCACGAATAAAAGACCTCAATAGGCTCACATGGAATGCATTATGAATTTTGCAATTCTCTAGCAATTTCAGTCTATATGCCACGTCTTTGATCTTCTCTGAGACCTGAAAAGAGCCATAGTAACGTATACTCAACTTTGGAATCAAACGTTCCTTGCGCTTCTATTTTCTCAAATGTGTCTTTTCAAAACGCAATAAGACCCAATCATCCTTTTCGAACAAGAGTTCCCAACGATAACTATGAGCAGCTCTCTTCTGTTTAGCTTGTGACTTTTCTAAGGCACACTTGACTTTTTTATATGCTTCTTTCCAATCTTTTACATAGCAATCTGCTTCAAAAATGTTATCTTTTGTCCGCAAAATGGGAGACAATTTCTTTCCACCTTCCACAATCTCAAAAGGTGCTTTGCCAGTAGATGAGTGCACTGTATTATTGTATGCATACTCAACCAATGGTAAGTAGTGTTCCCAAGAAGTCTTATGATCTGAAACATCACACTTCAGTAGATCTAAAACAATTGAATTTGCTTCTTTAGACAGTCCATTAGTTTGTGGATGAAAAGAAGATGAAAATTTCAGCGTAGTGCCTATGTTTTTAAACAATGTTTTCCAAAACAAGCTAGTCATTCTTGGGTCTCTATCACTCACAATTGACCATGGCATTCCATGGTACTTGAAGATATTATGCATAAATATCTTTGCCATGTGTTCTGACTAAACCTTTTTCCTTACAAGTATGAAATGTGCCTATTTGCTGAATTTGCAAATGATAGTCTTGATTCCATCATTCCCTAAAGAAGTTCTTGGAAGATCAAAAATGAAATCCATGGCAATACTTTCCCATGGCCTTTCTGGAATAGGCAGTGGTTGCAATAACCTTGGTGCCTTCTGTCTATCAAATTTGACCTTTTGGCATACAAGGCAAGATCTGACATATGCATCAACATTAGATCTCAAGGCTGGCCAATAGAAGAAAGTCTCTATTGCTTTGATTGTAGCATCAATACCACGATGTCCTACATATGGTGGAGCATGGCTTTCTAATAAAACTTTTGGCCTTAGCTATTTTGTAATGCTTAGTCTTCCATGCATCATGATAAAGTCTTCTTTGAACACATAATGATCATGATGTTGGCCATTGATCAACTGTTCATAGATTTCAGAGAAATCTTCGTCATTAGCATACTGCTATTTCATATCATCCAATTCATGGTGATAAGAAATTGGAATAGCTGACACCTTTTGGTTTGCGAGATAAAGCATCTGCAACTACATTCTTCTTGCCTTCCACATGCACTATCTGAAAATGAAACATAGATAGAAAATTTTTCCAACGCATGTGTTTCTCTGACACTTTAGCATGTGTGAGAAAGTATCTAAGTGTTTGATGATATGTTTGCACTACAAAATTAGCACCAAGCAAATAGTGCTTCCAACTAGAGAGTGCATGGATCACAATCAATAACTCTTTTTGATAAATTTGGTAAGTCCTTTCAACAACGGAAAGTACTCTACTATCGTATGCCACAACTCGGCCATTCTGCATTAATAGAGCACCAATGCTATTTCCATATCCATCATACTGCACTATGAATGGCTTAGACAGATTTGGTAAAATAAGTACTGGACCTGTAGTCATTTTCCCCTTCAAACATCTAAATGCTGATTTCTCTTTGTCATTCCATTGCCATTTGACAATCTTCTTTATAGTCTTTAGTCTTTGAACTTTTTGGTGTCAGGTTGTCATAGACAGGTGGCTATAAAAAAGGCAATCCCTTAGCACATTATCAGCATTCATGTCACCTGTGTTAGCTGCCATATGCCCACTAGGCTGAAAAAAACCAGCCGTTGCATTTTGTACTCTAGGCATCAAATAAGGACTCTGCAAAGTCTGATAACCGAGTTGTAGACCAATATTAGCATAAAGTGGGTTTACTGCCTCAATAGGCATCATTCCTTGTGGTCCTCTAGGCAAGTATCCTTGATAACCAGTGGGTAATCCAACCATTGCTTGAAAAACTGACCCACCACCAAAGTAACCAGGATAAGTAGCAAAGTGAGGAGGAATAGTCTACTGTGCCACTTGTGCATAACTGCCTTGACCATTCACTTCCTGGTCATGTGCTTGTGCTTCTTGTTGCACTGGATCTATCTCCATGTTTGGCGTCTTTTCCACATGCTCACGCACTTTAGAGGTTTGCTTTTTCGAGTGCTCCATGGTATGATGTGATGCCTTAGCCTAAGAATCCTCAATATGTGACTTCAAAATTTTTTGCATCCTAGGATTCTTTATGAGCTGTTCGAAAGAGCCAACCATACTGAGGAGTTGTGCCATAAACAAGTTCTCATGTTCTTGCTCCTTATCCTGTGGTTCAATCTCGGTTCTAGAAGGTGCTGACACGTGTGCACCAATATTCTCTCTTCTTCATGAGGGAGTTTTCCTTTGCCTTTGTCCATGTTTGCCGTCTCTGTAGTCTTGTAATCTCTGTAAAACCTGTGTATGGCCTTTTCACCCATTAGTGTTCGAGCTTAAATTCTTAGAGAAAAGAATTCAAATCCTGAGGATGGAACCATGTAACTTGTCTATGACTCACATAAAGCGGTAGTTTCTTCAATTAACACGTGGTCTTTTCACACACACACACACAAAAACAGAGATCTCACTCCCTTGCTCAACATCAGATTGGCCGTGAAGACCGGCGCCCCTCTCGGTATTTCTTTATCAATTAAAAGATGGTAAGTTACAAAAATGAAATGTTCCAAAATACATAACCTAAGAACTGTTGGTTTTCATCTTTTCTGAGTCAATCCCAGTTGCATAAGGACAGTACAGCATGACCAGAACAACATCCCTTTTAGGAAAGCATTTTCTGTAACCATAACTCAATGATTTATGTGTAGAATTGCAGTCTACAGATCTCTGAATTCACTGTTCTTACTGTCCAGCATGTCCAGAACAACATCCCTTTTAGGAAAGTATTTTCTGTGACCAAAACTCAATGATTCATGTGCAGAATTGCAGTCTGCATATCTCTGAATTCACTGTTCTTACTATCCAGCATGTCCAGCTTGACCAAAACTCAATGATTCATGTGCAGAATTGCAGTCTATAGATCTCTGAATTCATTGTTCTTACTGTGCATCATCAAAACAGTCCCACAAACAGCACTAAATCAAAGCTGAAAAACCTTGTTCATGTGTGGCATGGTCATTACTTCCTTTAGTTCCTGCATTGGAGAAGCGAACAACTGCTCGTGAACCTGGACAATGAGGGTCTTGCCTCAGCAGAAGTGCAAAGAAAACACAGAACTGTACCTTCGACAAAATCAGCCCATCATGCAAAGCATTCTCTCTGAGAATAGAGAGAGAGTTGATCAGAGGGAGTAAGCTCTACCTCCGTACATGAGTCAGAGACAAAGAAGTACTCTCCATGGTTGATGAAATTGCAACAATTTTCCCTCAGCTCCTCCAAAACTTCATTCTCAGATTTGCCCTTATGCCTATTACGTTTTTTTTTAATGCTCTCTCTCTCTCTCTCTCTCTTTTTTGGAAATTTGTGCGACATTGCATACATGTAATAATTTTCCCGTTTAAACCTTCTGGTCTAAAATTTTTCGTGATCAGTGCAAAATTTGACCTCGGCATAGACTAGAGAATTAATCGTTGTGCAAAAACGAAGATAATGACGCGAACAGATTCTGGGGTCCAAAAATAGTAACTCTCTAAATTTTAGGGATGGTGACCCCTACTCCTCGAGTTTTTTTGAGCAACTTTTATTATTGCAACCACATCAAAAAGTGTAATGTGACTCAGCTGCGGTGACTTTTATTCCGTGAGCATTCTCACATGTGCATCTTTTGTCTTGGCCAGGGTCTTTGTTCTGCACCATCTCGAGTGGCTAAGCACACAATCCCAAACCACTGGCATTCTATTCTTTAGTGCTCATTCAATATGGAACTAGTCCTAAGGCTCAGACAAACCATTAGTCCAATTTGTCCCAATGGTTGCCTCTTCTGGCCATGCAAAGATCCCGGCTTAATCCAAGAGAGCTTTGGGGGTAAAAAGCAACAACAACTAAAGAAAAGAAAAATAAAATATTTATATCAGTAAATAAGGAAAGCAATTGCAAAAAGTATCACCACTTGGTGACAAGCTGGAATTGCCAAAGAATTGGAAAATTCATAATGCATTCCATGTAAGCCTATTGAGGCCTTTATTGGTGAAGTGCCAAAAGATATAGTTCAAGAGGAACAGCCTGAAGTAGAGGAATTAGACGAGATTTTAGTTCCTAAGCAGATCTTGGTACATAAGGATAGAAAAGTGAAAGGTAGAGTTATAAACTTATAAGAAGATTTTTGGTGAAGTTCAAGAACTATTCACCAATGGATGCCAAATGGATGGAAGAGGTTGAATTGGCAGATTCGCCTCAACTATTGCAACTTTACCCAGAAGCTTTTTTACTGGAATCTACAGTGACTTACAATGCTTTTTGAAGCAATGTACATTCTCTATTGTACAGTTGTATACTGCGTCTCATTCAATAATGCACAATGTATGGTTTACACTTAGCATTAACATGTGTATCATTGAATGAAATCTTAGTGCTTTAAAGTTGTATTTGTTACACTTCAATTGAATGATTATACATGTTGTGACACTAATAGTTCGGGGATACGTGCTACCGCCTTGTGTTGCATCCGGAAACATGTATATTAGAAAGGCTCCTAGTAATCATAGTTGGATACAGGATGTGATCCTCCACCTATGTGAGACTTGAACTTGCAATGACACAAATGGTAGTGGGGAAACTCCTACGATCGCCCCGTGTCATGTGTTAGCAAGTGATACATGCGATGACACTAATAATATGGAGAATCTTGTTATCGTCCTGTGTCTTCCGTTGGCATGTCTAGTATGCAATCGAGGTCGCTTCCTTCTTTTAAGAAGGGGGTATGTCACCAGGTGGTAATATTTTTTGCAGTTGCTTTCCTTTCGTATATAAATATTTTATTTTTCTTTTCTTTAGTTGTTGTTGCTTTTTACCCCAGAGTTCTCTTGGATTAAGTCGGGATTTTTGCATGGCTAGAAGAGGCAGCCATTGGGACAAATCGGACTAATGTTTTATTTGAGCCTTGGGACCGGTTGCATATTGAATGGGCATTGAAGAATAGAATGCCAGTGATTTGGGATTGTGTGCTTAGCCATTGGAGATGGTGCAGGACAATGAGCTTGGCCAAGATAGAAGATGCACATGTGAGAATGCTCATGGAATAAAAGTCATCGTAGCTGAGCCACATTACACTTTTTGATGTGATTACAATGATAAAAATTGCTTAGAACAGCTTGAGGAATGCAGGGGTCACCATCCCTAAAATTTAGGGAGTTACTATTCTTGGACCCCAAAATCTATTGGCGTCATTATCTTTGTTTTTGCAGGAGGATTAATTCTCTGGTCTATGCCGAGGCCAAATTTTGCACCGATTATGGAGAATTTTAGACCGAAAGGTTTAAATGGGAAAATTGTTACATGTGTGCCATGTGTCACAATTTGGGCACTAATTCCCGAGAGAGAGAGAGAGAGAGAGAGAGAGAGAGAGAGAGAGAGAGAGAGAGAGAGCATTTAAAAAAAAAACGTAATAGGCAGGAGGGGCATATTTGAGCGTGAAGTTTTCAGGGCTGAGGGCAGATTGCTGTAAGTATATTAGCTATGGAGAGTACTTCTTCATCTCTGACTCATGTACGGAGGTAGAGCTTGCTTCCTCTGGTCAACTCTCTCTCTATTCTTAGAGGAAATGCTCTGCATGATGGGCTGATTCCATCGAATGTACAGTTCTGTGTTTTCTTTGCACTTCCGCTAAGGCAAGAGCCTCATTGTCCAGGTTCAAGAGCAACTGATTGCTTCTCCAATGTAGGAACTAAAGAAAGTGATGACCACGCCACACGGGAACAAGGATTTTTCAGCTCTGATTTAGTGCTGTTTGTGGGACTGTTTTACTGCTGGAATGATGCTAGGGTCAAAGGGTTTGTAGTCCAACTGGTATGGAACAGATCTGGAATGGAATAAGGCTGAGAACAGGTTAAGAAATAGGTGAAAAACAATAAATATAGAATTCTGCAGAATGCAATTTCACACTTGAATTATTGAGTTATGCTCACAGAAAGTGTTTTCCTACTTGGGATGTTGTTCTGGATATGTTGTACTGTCCTTATATAGCTGAAATTTACTCACAAGGGGATGTTGGTCTGGATATGCTATACTGTCCTTATACAGCTGAAATTTACTCAGAAAAGATGAAAGCCAACTGTTCACAGGTTTTGTACTTTGGAACATTTCATTTTTGTTGTAATTTTTGCAACTGAAATTTACTCAGAAAGGATGAAAGCCAATTGTTCACAGGTTTTGTACTTTGGAACATTTCAATTTTGTTGTAATTTTTCATCTTTTAATTGATAAAGAAATACTGAAAGGGGCATCGGACTTTGGGGCCAATTTGGTGTTGAGCGAGGGAGTGAGGTCTCTATTTGTGTGTGTATGTGAAAAGACCAGGTTTAAATTTAAGGGACTACCACTTTATGTGAGTCATAGAGCAGTTTCAGTGGTGTACTCCACCTTGCTAGTGGAGACAGCTATCATCTCTTGTTTATGCATTGATCAAACATTGGAAGCTGTTCCTAGAGAGAATATGTAACTACTATGAGAACGCTGTGTGTCGGGATCACTTGCCCAATCTAGCCCTACAAAAGCAAACTAGGACCATATGTCAGTCCATAAGAATAGATACAATGAACATATCTCGGCACATGTATGTGCATGCAATCCAATGTGACATCTTTGGTGTATTAAAGTATTGATTGAGCAAGGACCAAGGTTGTCATGTATGATATGGTATGGTACGATAAATATAGTACTAATTGGTACCTTAAGATTTTACAAGATACAATACGATATCTGTACTAAACAAAAATTTAAATTGGTTGTTTTGGACTATAGATGATAGAACACATGCTAAGAGCTAAAATAGCAATGTCACTTGTGTTAATAAGATGAATGCATGAGGTAACAAGGCAAAACCTCATGTGTAACATGCGTAACACACTACAAGTAGATAGATGGGAGTGTATATGTAATACATTATATAAAAAAGTAAAGTATAGGGTGGATAGATAGAGAGGTTCTTCAATCTCTTTTTTTGTGTATGTGAGAGAGGCTTGGCATTTTTTTGTGTGTGGAGAGAGAGAGAGAGAGAGAGAGAGAGAGAGAGGCTTGGAATTGCATATTTATCTTGGAATTTGGGGGGGAGAGAGTGAGAGAGGCTTGAAATTATGATAATAAAGTTCAAACATAAGGCTTTGAAGTTGGAATATATTATATGGTCCAATCTTCATGGGCAAAAAATAGCCTGTTTTGTGGTAGGAATTGGTACAAATCCATATTGTACGGTATGGTATGAATCGCATGAAACTAACCAATCCTTATGTACCACAAATGCAACTATGGCAAGGACATTGAGTAAGCTAAGGCTAGCCAAGTATGAATCAACCAACCATAGATCTATAAGTGTGCTTGTCAAAGGGTTGACCTTGGAAATCCTTAAGAGAGTTTCGTAGTGGGATCTAGAGGGGTGGTATCATGGAGACGTGAAATTTTGAGATGCTTTAATCTTGCTAATAACATTTGATTAAGTTATTAATCAAATGTGCGAGGTTGTTTAGCACATGCAATGCATATGGCAGTTATTTCATGGTAACAGGCCAAAAACCCTGAGGATGTAGTGGGTGTCACAGTAGACAAAAGTTTTGATAAGCTATGCCAGTTGGGTTTTTGAGGTCGGTTGTTGTCAGTTTTGACCTTAGGACAATTATTTGGCCAATAAGTGTTGGTAGTGATACTAGGGACTAGTATTAATTAATTAATTAATGCCAGTCTAAGGGTCAATAGAGATTGGGGACCACTCCAAGTTGCAAATGGCCTAGCTAATTTAATTATGGATAGGCACATTTAATTTTGGGCAGGGTCAGAAGGGCTGAAATAAATTTTCAGGATTATGTGCATTATCCAACCATTTAATTAATTTTCAGATCTGACCACTCTAGGTTGCAAATGGCCTAGCCAATTGAATTATAGATGGGCACATTTAATTTTGGGCAGCGTCAGAAGGGTTGAAATTAATTTTCAGGATTATTTGCATTACTAAACCATTTAGTTAAATAGTTGGATAATGCAAATAATCTTGAAAATTAATTAAATGGTTGGATAATGCAAATAATCCCGAAAATTAATTAAATGACTGGATAATGCAAATAATCTTGAATGGTTGGATAATGTAAAAAATCTTGAAAATTAATATCAGCCCTTCTGATCATGCTTAAAATTAAATGTGTCCATCCATAATTAAATTGGCTAGGCCATTTGCAACCTGGAGTAGTTCCCAATCTCTCTTGACCCTTAGATTGACATTAATTAATTAATTAAAGCTGGTCCCTAGTGTCGCCACCAACACTTATTGGCCAAATAATTGTCCTAGAGTCAAAATTGACACCAACTGACCTCCAAAGCCCACCTAGCAGAACTTATCACAACTTTTGCCTTTTACACCCACTATATCTTCATGGTCCTTGGCCGGTTACCATGAAATAATTGCCACATGCACCACATGTGCTAAACAACCTTGCACATTTGATGAATAACTTAATCAAATGTTTTCAGCAAGATTAAAGCATCTCAAAATTTCACGTCTCCGTGACATGTGGCCACAAGCCATGTCCGATTAGTGTAAAATTGCTCAACTAACTAAAGGGCGTATTTTCGTTGAGAGAGAAAGATCTCATCCTTGGATCGAACAACTTCGATGCCCAAAAAATAGGATAACGATCTCATCATCGCAAATGTGGTGCGAAGCCAGGCCTTTATATTTGCAATAGTAGTAGAATTTGAGCTTGTGATGAATAAATCATCTACTACAAAAGGATGTAGCTGACCTCCTTTGAAGTAGTATTCTCCACTATTTTTTAAATTATAGAATAACTGGTTTTTCTTTTTGGATTTTTCTATATTTGTTCTTTTTTTTCTGAGCAAGGGTTCAAACATAGCTTCAAGCTTTTCTAGATATTCAATCCGATTGGTGTGTATGCATAGATCATCCACGAACACCTCCAACCATTTATGGAGCTTGTGGTGGAGATTGCTACATGAGCCGTTGAAAAGTGACAGGAGTGTTGATTAGTCTAAAGGGCCATGAGTAGTGTTGTGGGGCCCTTGTAGAACCTACTTGCCATCCAATCCCACTCAGCCCTTCTCTTGCCTAATACAAGAGATGTTTTTATGAAAAAGATTTTTTCATTTGTTTTATTTTTACTTATATTTTTATCTTACATGATTTGATATTGAGGTCTTTTGTTTTTTTCCAGGAAAAGACTTGGAGAGAGAGAGAGAGAGAGAGAGAGAGAGAGAGAGAGAGAGAGAGAGGAGAGAATGCATGTTGTGCTATAGCATTGCCTTCTTCCCCTTTTCCATTACCCCCTTATCCTCTCCTTAAGGTTGATAATCTTAATTAGGTTTTTTATTTTTAATTAATTAATTAATAAATATATTTTTTCCTCTCTCTTTCTTTTATATTATGAGGGGCATGTATGCATGTGCTTAAGATGTAAAAGGATGTGATGCAATGCCTTGTGTAGAAAGAGCTGATTAATGTTGCCTATACCTTTCTCTCTATCTATGCACACTCTATTTCCTTTCCAAATTGAGGTCATCCATTCAAGAGAGATGCAACTTGGAGATTGTTTTTAAGTTGTTACGAGGTTTCTTTAAGGTTATTTAGTTCCATTATGGACTTTTGGCAAATTGCGTATGCTCTCTCTTTAAGTTTAGCCATGGGACATAAACCTTTTTGTTTTATTAACATTATGTGCTAACACTCCAGCCATATGTTTCAACAAATACTTAGAGATTCATGCTTCTCTTGCCATGTTAACCTTGTAGATGGTCAATGTTGGAGGGGTGTTCTTCTAAAGGATGGAAAGCTTATCTGCGACATTCAAGGCTATAGGGTTCCCATATTGCTGTAAGTCTAGCAGTTTTTAGAATACAAAGTTCATTTTGATTAGATGCTCATATGCTGAGTTGTAGTCATGACATGTTTAAGAGATTTGTATTCATGCAATCTAACCTTATGATATTGATGGTATTTTACAATAGTTGTATGTTTGCAAGTGACACACACAAGCACGTTTTTGTGTATAATGTATGCTATATATAGTCCTTAAAGTAGCTAGTGTTTGCAGTTATGACTTCTAGTCAGGCACTTCCTTGCTTGCTCTATGTGGGTTTTTATAGACACTTTTCTTTGTGTTCCTAATAGGACTGCATCAAATTTTTTTATAAAAATTCAGCTGATATAATTTCTCCTTTTGTTTTGTCATGCTTGGGTTGGAATCTTGTTAACAAGAGCATATGACGTCAAGACTATGGATCAGTAATGTTTCAATGTGGACAAGGGTGGCGGATTTTTTCCCCTTGAGAAAAGAAATTTTCTATGAATGACACTTCGAAGAGATCCCCTTGAGGTAATCATACAAAGTACAAGAAACTCTGTAGGGAGACGCCATATGAAAGAAAGTGCCTGAGCCCTAGGTCCACAGGAAGGCCTCTCTCCTTTTCCTCATCCTTCAGAGCTGCCTCCCATCTCTGCAAGGAGTCTGGATGATTTGAATTCAAATTCTTGAAAGAGTCTCTGTTGTGGATACATCCTGAAGGTCTATAGCATGTCTGCACCTCATAGTCCAGATATGCCAGCCTATAATACTAGCGATCAGCTCCCATTTGTGATAGTATTCTTGGGTCCAATGTACCTACAAGTAATCTGGAGTGGGGATCCTGCACAAATGCTGTCCAATGATGAAGAAAGAAAGGCTCCCCTGGACATCCTCATAACCACATGTTGGGCCTCTATTTGTGATGCAAGCTACACTCGACTTGGTTGCAACCATGGTCTTTACTGTGCCATGAAATTTTGTCTTGAGAGCTCTCAGCCATGCCTCTTGAGCTCTAGGACAATACTATATCGGTACAACCACAAAATTGGTTTTTTTTTTTTCCTTGGGATTTGGGTGGGGGGGTGTACATGGGCAAGAGCAAGCGATAGAAGTCTTAGATGATTGGGACCTTGTGCTTGAAAGGTTTGTTTCAAAGGTTTTCAAGTGTAGATTTGATCAAATCACAATTGGACCAATACAAGAACAAGCAAGGAGAGTTCGAGTCAATAGATGCTTAGAGATAGAGAATTGCTGTAGTTTGTGTTCTATGATAACTACAAAGACTTTGAGTCAAAATGCTAGCTCCTCACCTATAAAGCAATTACAAACTACTTTTATCTAGAGGGAAAAAGAAAAGATTGAATACGAGTACGGCCAATGATATGAAGGTCTTGATGATTATAATAGATGCATGATTCTCTAGCCTCTATTGTATTTTTTGGACTTTTATATCATGATTTTGGAACTTTCAAGTTTCTTTCATTTTTGCAGAATATTGAATCTCAATATTATTCACTTGTAAATGTTAGGTTTTGTGGGTTTATATCTTAATAAATGAGTGCATTGCTTATTTTGGGAGTTGTTGGTACTCGCTTTTATTCCATGAATAATGGTTGCTCTTATTCATTGTTCCAAAATCACTAGGCTTCTTTGGACATGTGTTGGATAACAGTCTACCACACACATGTGGCTTGGGGATTCCTTGATCCATTGAAACTAGGCTAATAGACCAAATCAATTTCAAAACTAGGAGCACAGTTATGTTGCGTAGGCATAGTTGTCAGGTACGATATGGTACAGTACGATAAAATACGATACTAAATGGTACCTTATGATTTTATAAGGTATGGTACGATATTAGTATGACAAAAAAAATAACTTGATTATTTTGGACAAAAGATAATAGAATAGATATTTCAAGTCTAAATAGCAATGCTATTAGAGTATATAAGATTAGTACTTAAGGGTAACATGCCAAAACCTAATGCGGAATGCACAACATGCGCTACTGCTACCTACAACTTATAACTACATAAATGGGAGTGGATACATCATACATTCATGATCATACAAATAAGAGAAGTGTGGGCTTGAGAGAGAGAAGGTTGAGAGAAATTGTTTGAATCTCAAATAACCTAATCTCATGGGAGAATCATATTAATATAAGGAGCATTTAGCTTGTCCCAAAGTGCAGTTCGAATGGGAAAGATACATCCATTAAGTTGGTACCTTATGGTACTAATACGTAAGGTATGGTACCTAAAGTATGGTATAGTATCAAACCTTTCGTACGTGGTACTAGTGCAACTAGAGAGAGGAAGAGGCTAGAGAGAGAGAGAGAGAGAGAGAGAGAGAGAGAGAGAGAGAGAGAGAGAACCTCTTCACATGATGGCTTTGTGTCATCATGTATCTTGTAATCCAGTAATCTTGTATTTTTTTTCGTAATTAATACAATTACCTTTTACGAAAAAGAGAGAGAGAGAGAGAGAGAGATCTTTGCCATGACCTTGTAACTCTTACAACTAGAACTGTTTCACATGATGGCTTAGTGCCATCATGTATCTTGTAATCAAGTAAACTTGTACTTTTTTCGTAATTAATACAATTACCCTTTACGAAAAAAAAAAAAAGAGAGAGTGAGAGAGAGAGAGAGAGAGAGAGAGAGAGAGAGAGAGAGAGACTTCGGGGAGAAATAAGAAAGAAAGAAGAAAAAAAAAGAAATGAGAAAGAAAAAAAAAGTTGTAGACTTAAAGTAGAGTGGCCGAAAAGTGTCCATTTTTTCGTACTACATCGTACGGATACGTACCGTACCGTACCATACGGATCGTATTGTACGGATTAGTCCGTACTACATACGGAGACAAACTTGTGTGTAGGGAGCTCAAGAAAGATGAGCAAGAAGCAATGCATTAGGTTGTGGCTAATGACACCCAATCAATTATAGACATTTACTATTGAGATTCAAATTGTTATGTGGCCATAATATTAAGATGACAAGTGGGGCCAATGCCCCAAGTCACCCACCAAATATGCATGCGCTCTAATCCAAGGTTATGCCTATCCCTTGCTCAATCTAGATGATTGGCTTCTTGTATATGACTTGCTCACTTTGATAGTCAAATTTAATGATTCCCAAGCTTGCCTCAGGTCTTGCCAAATAATAGGCTACCTTAGCACCTTGGTTGGAGAACTTAATTCAAGGAATCAAATTAGATTCAAGTCTAGGTGGCACAATTGTGCCGTATAGGCAGCCTAGAACGCTAAGAGGCATCAATGCAATGGATAGCTAAGAAGGCCCTAGTTGACTACTAGTGGTCTTCTTGCCATGGAGATGTAGTGTTCATAGCAAGGAAATGTAGCTTCAATTGGGGGGAACATTGTTTCAAAACCATAGGAATGGGAAGTGTGTTACTAATTAATGGAATGTTCTTGCTACCATTGAAGCTAGCCTTCCTTCTTGGATAGGGTGGTAAATAACCTGATTTAACACATATTACAACAAGCATAAAATTCACATAAATTGAAAATGCACACTTTACCACTTTAATCTTGGATATTGGATACCTTGTTGGCCCCAAAACTGGCGTCCCTTAGGTATTTCTTTATCTTATATTGCAAATGGAAGGAATACAACTGACAACCTCTGATCTCCTCCGCTCATCCAAGTGCCAGCTGCAATCAAAATTGACCAATAAGCCTCTGAACCAATTTGCCCCTTGGTTTGCTTGGGGATTGCTCTTTACCCTACTCCTTGAAAGACAAATTCAGCCCCAAATTTGATATTGACTAGGGGTCTCTTGAATCTCCCCGAAATTCCTCAATTTCAGCTGTCGGAATTCTAGTCCTAGGCCCTCAATTCTGAGCAAGCATCCTGAGGTGGCTATCAAATCCTAATTTCTGTTGTAAATTAGGGTTTACAGCAAAGATCGACTGAAATCTCTTCCTCTGATGGCTCAATGAAACCAGACTTACTCCTCGAATAGAGTGGTAAATAACCTGATTAAGCACTATTTATAGCAATTAACAAATTCACAAAACTGAAATGCACACTTTACCATATAATCTTGGACATTGGACACCTTGTTGGTCCCAAAACTGATGCTTCTTTGGATATTTATTTAACTTAATTGAAGAAGAAGTTGATGTATAGTGGGATTCTCCCAATTCCTTTTGGTATTCCAACCCCCCTTGCTATCCAAAATGACCAGCAAGTCTTCAATCTGATTTGCCCCTTAATTCGGGCAGTCAATTGACTTGCACCTGCTTTCATTGATTTGTTGGTCCCTCCATCTGAATTTGATCGAAAACAACTTCACTTCTATTGAATCCAAGTCTTGGAGCTTCCAATTTCTAGCACGCTTCCCGAGACTGTTGCTAAACCCTAATTTCTGTTGCAGATTAGGGTTTACAGCAGAGAAATCTGGAATTCCTCGACCTCTAGTGATCTCAATGCTGTAATCTTCGGAGCAAGACTATAGAAAGGCTAGGAGATGAGAGAGAATGCTGAGGAGAGAGAAAATTCAGACTTCCTCGCGAAGAATTGAAGAAAATTTGTCATTTACTGTTGGTACCCTATCTCAACAGCTTGTAGATGCAAAGAACTGAAAAAAATCAATCATTTATTGCTGTTTTCTTGTCTCAATAGCCTGTAGATGATGTCACATGTTGTTGATTGATCTTCTCCTACCCCTGGTTGCCTTAGAAGGTCCTTCAATGGTTGCAAATTAGACCAGTAGTATCTCTCCCCCTCTCTTGCAGGTTGAATATACTAAAATGCCTCTCTCCAGTCTCTAAAGATGTTTTTCAGTCTTGTATGGGCATATATGACAAGTGGCAACCTTCCCAAATGGTTTTTCTAGCATTATTCATAATTAAATATTAGTTTTCAGTCTTTAAATACTGAAAATTAATCTTATAATTATTTTGATGCCTTGAAAAATAATCTGATTGGCCAATAATTAAATTGGCTAGGCAACTTGCATTCCCGAGTGTCGCTGTATCATCTTTGACCATTAGATTGACGTTAAGTACCATTAAATGCAACTTCTCTAGTGTCACAAAAAACTGACACTTATGGCCAAATGAATGACCTAGGCCAACAATTGGCATCAGATACTACCAAGTATCCGTGTGGCATAACTTATAGCAACTTTTGCCTTTGACATTCCATGGTTTCCTTGGGTTTCGGACTCGTAACTTTACTCTAATCTCGATTACATCTTATATGTGCAATATTCACTTAATCGTGTGATTAAAAATTGATTCATATGTTAAGTGAGGTTTTAAAAATACATGTCCTCATGACACTGAAACTACTGAAAAATGATGAGATAACTTGAGAAATCGTTGGGGGAACGAGAGAGAATATTGTAGAGAGAAATTTCAGAGTTTCATCGTGAGAAACATTGAAAAGCTATTGTTGCCTTGCTCAAACAACCATGGTAGTTATCACCTTTAGCTTAGGACCACCAGAAAGATTGTTGCCCCTTCTTGTATGCTATTATTTGCAGTAGAAGGAGCTTGAGCTACTGTCACTTGCTCTTGGAGGGCTTGAAACTGCTATCACATGTTATAGGAGTGATCCTTGGTGGCTGCAAATCACATCAGGAGTCTCTCCTCGATCTCTAATAGCCTTTTTCTCTCTCACATTGGTTGGAATAGACTTTCACCAGCCTCAAAAACGTTTTTCTCACTTGCATGTGCAAGTTTTGCCAAGTGGCAGCCTTCTAATCCCATTTTTTAGCATTATCTATTTAATAAGTATTCTATGTTGAAAAAAATAATTTTAACTAGTCAATAATTAAATTGGCTAGGCCAATTGTCTTCCATGTATCTTTGAGCAATTATTGACCCTTAGATTGGTATTAATTAATTAATTAATGCCTAGTCTCTAATGTCACCATTGACATTAGTAGTCAATAATGTCACCATTGACATTAGTAGTCAATAAATTGGTCTAGGCCCAAATCTGACATCTGTTACCACCTCTACCTATTAGACATAACTTATTACAACTTTTTCTTTTGTCACCCATTGTATCCTCAAGGTCCTTGGTCTATTACCATGAAATAACTACCATGTGCATCACATGTACTAACAACCTTGCACATTTGATTAATAGCTTAATCAAATGCTATTGGCAATATTTAAGCATCTCAAAATTTCATGTCCTCGTGACCACCACTCTTGATAGGCGTTCTGTATTAGGATTGTTCTTGTGCCATTGTTCCTTTAGGTAACAGGTTGTCTAGGAACAAGTAAGCTAGAAATAGAACATTTTTACATTCTCCAAACTCGTGTTTTGTCACTTTTGACTCCTCTTTTCTCTTTGTTTGATGTAGTTTTTTCACATTCATACACAGTCTCTCAATGTGAAATAATGCAATGATCATTTTTTCTTTACTAATGTATTATTGCCTCTTACTTCATCCTTTTGAAGTGTCTTTGTACACTTGTTAATTATTTATTATAAAATATTGAGAAAATTTTAAAACCTATTCTTAATACCCCATTTTTTCCCTAGGCTCCTAATGGAATCTCCTTGCTTCTATGCCATTTCCTATTCTTGTTCCATGTTTACCTTTTTCATTCGTGATATCTATGTTAATGGTGTTTTGATAGAGTGTATTTGAATGGCTTGTTAGAGAGAGAATATATACTCTAAATACAAAAAACACAAAACATGGTTAGAGAGAGAATAAATGCTCTAAATATAGAAAACACAAAACCAATTGTACGACAAAACACGGAGTGATAAACACAGAACATAGTTAGGGTTAGGGCTATGGTAACTCAAGAGATAGTGAACACAATGAATAATAAAGTGAACAAATATTGAATATATAGTGCTCATGTATTAAACATACTATGCAATGAACTCTGAACCTCGAACTCTTGCATCTCTTGGATCAAGGTAGAGGTTATAAGCTGTAAAGTGTGTCGTACATTGTATGGATCTTGAATCCTAGCAAAGGCAGACTATATGCGACAGCTCTAGGGTACTAGGCGATAGCTACAAACATGTGGCGAAGGTTAAAATTAGGCGCCAGATAGTAGTCACAAGTGATGCAGCAATGGAAGTATAGACAAGTGTTGAAATAAATTGCTGAACACAAGACAAAATAGAAAGGAAACAAAAGAACACTCCAAAAGAAGAGAATTCAGAGATGTGCTCGGGATATGGAATCCATATACCCAACATGAGAATGGCGCGTATAACAATGAGTCATTGGTTGCGTGGGCACTGGCACTGGCTCCTCTCTCCAATAGGAAAACCACCTAAAGAATGATGATGTCTAAATGAGAGGAGGAGGAGCCACTGAATAAATGGGCCTAAAATATGCAAAATATGGCAGCTGGTTGGCCAGCAATAAATGCCTAAATAATCACTAATATGACCACTATAAAATGCCTAAATTACCCAATAATATTAAGCATAGCCCAGACTCACACATGAGCTGACTAGATTGCTAACAAGATCTCCCGCCCAGTCAGAATTAATAGTCAGAACCAGTATATCCTTGCAAACATAAACCATGACCATAAGTTAGTCCATAGTTATAGGTACACCTTAAATATCTCAACACATGAAGACAAGCAATCCAACGAGACATTCTAGGTGCATGAAAATGTTGGCTAAGCAAACTAACTAAGAATGCAAGATCTGGCCTAGTATGAATCAACCGGAGTGATTTTCCTACAATAGAACGATATGTATGAGCATCAAAAGGTTGACCTGAGGTATTCTTGTGTAGATCTGGCCTAGTATGAATCAACCGGAGTGATTTCCCTACAATAGAATGATATATATGAGCATCAAAAAGTTGACCTGAGGTATCCTTGTGTAGATGGACTATAGATGGACAGTGGGATCTAGAGACGTAGCCATGGGCCATGTTTTATGAGTGCAAAATTGTTTCACCAGTTGTAGGGCGTATTTCTACTATGACAGAAAGATACTACCCTCGGATCTAACAATCTCCATCCCCAAGATATAAGACAATAGTCCTAAGTTTGACATCTTGAATATAGAGCAAAGCTATGCCTTAATTTCTGCGATGTCTCATAATTTGAGCCAGTGAGTAATATATCATTGACGTACAGAAGAATTTAGCTAACCCTTGCACTAGTGATGTGCGCGAATAGATTTGGATCATAGGGAGTAGAATGGTATCTATGAGTCCGTAAGAACTCATCAGAGGAGGAGAAGCCGGGAGGTTGCTCCACATAGACTTCCTCCTCCAAAAAACCATTCAGAAAGGCACTTTTGACGTCCATCTGATAGATCGGCCAACCATGGTGAGCGGTGAGCACAAGGAACAAATGAAATGATGTCAATTGAGCGGTAGATGCGAAGGTTTCCTCATAGTCAATGCTGTGCGTTTGCCTAAAACCTTGCACTATAAGGCGAGCCTTGTATTTGTCTAAAATACCAACAGCCTTTAGCTTGGTTCTAAAAATCCACTTCATCTGGATGGCTGGCATAGAGGGTCCTAGAGAGCCTCCTATCGACTGTCCTACTTAGAATGTGCAATGTAACAAGCTATAAGCAGTGATGCAAATGAAGCCTGGGGGGTGAGCCGAGCAGACCTTCTAGGGCCCTCCGGAGTGTAATTTGATGGAAGGATCCCTGAATCTTGCATGGTCTAGTAGTATCAACAAGATAACGGATCTTGCGGAGGAGGCTTGGGAGTTGAAGTATTTGCAGGAAGGTCGGGAGTGGGCAATAGACCCAGCTCAGTAGGCATGATCTCAAATGATGTGAGTGGAGGTGAGGATGAAGAGTCCGGTGTAGAAGATTGTACGATGTCCTTCTCATCAAAGACGACATCCCTCCTAACGATCACCTTGTTCGTTCTAGGATCGAATAAACAATAGGCTTTTGCTTTAGAAGAATAGCCCACAAAGATCAAGAGATTAGCTCGAGGGGTGAGCTTTCCTATCTTGTCATTAGGAGTGTGTGTATAAGCACGGAGTCTTTTCAAGGACCACCGCAGTTGGACATCGGTTGAGGATGTACATTGAAGTGTTAACAGCCTTGACCCAAAGACACTCAGGGAGCTCTCTGTTGCGAACAATATAGAGCGTGCCATATTTAGGACTGTCCAATTCCTATGCTCTACGACTTCATTCTGTGCGAGGGAGTTGGTAGAGGTGAACTGTTGTGCAATGCCTTGCGGTTGTAGAAACTCAGAGAATCGTGGGATATAAACTTGGCACCAGAATCACACCTCATAGTATCCACACAATGATGATGAGGCTGGTTATGAATCAATAGCACCCAAGCACTAAAATAAGTGAAGGTATCAGATTTGTGCTTTAGGAAGTACATCCACATGTATTTAGAGAAATCATTCACTATCAACAAGAAATACAATGCGCCATTCAAGACACTAGTGGATGTGGGACCACAAAGATCTACATGAATGAGCTTCAGGGGTTCTGTAGCACGAGTGATAGACTATTAAGGAAAGGATGTATGATGTTGCTTATCTAGTTGACAAGCTTTACAGATCTCTCGAGATAGTTTTAGGCATGGAAGGCCCTTAGCCATCCCCTAACGTGACAGCTCATAAAGAGAGTTATAGCCCAAATCTTCGAAGCGAAAATGCCAAAGATGCTTAGAGTCCATGGGCTTTTGGGTAGTGGCCAAAGTTTGGAAGCGATGGGACTCTGAATCATCGGTAGTTGGCTTGGGAAAAGACGTCTTTTTACAAAGATGATAGGAGTGCAACAAGGGCGAAGCCAGCATGCCTCATCAAATTTGACCAAGTGGTGTAGTTCTGACAGAAGAGAAGAAGTAGAAGCCTCAAAAACATAATGATAAGTTAAGGACATAAAAGCAGTGACTTACAATTAGAGGGGAAAACTTATTGAGTAGTCCCAGGAGGTAACTTCAAGTCCTTCACACCATATACTTGTTGAACTGATGCAACAAGACCACCATCTCAAGCCTCCCGAAACCCAAGTGCTCTACCCTTCCAATGATTTTGTGGTACACCACGACGACGAACTCAATGAGGCCCTATTGTTGAAGGTTGCATGTAGACCCATGAATCCTCCTTGAACAATGCTCCGTCCCATTTGCCATGTTCATCCTTTGTGTTATGTACATAGACAACAGATATGGAATCACAGGGTCGCCTTTATTGACATGTAGATGCCATTGGAATGGTAATGAAAGTAAGGAGGATTGTGTGGCTATGGTTGTGTGACCACAGAGAGATGAGAATTTTTGTGGAATGGAAGAAATAAAATTATCATGGAAGAAAGAACCTGTTGAAGCGAGTCTTGTGATTAAATGCATGCTTGGCGGTTGAGGAGCTAGAATCATGAGGTGTTTGGAAAGATGGATAGATGGGATAAGATGATGGTGGGGTGATGGATAAGAAGGGGGAGGGGGTAGTGATGGATAGGCAAAAATAGACTGTTGATGTCCAACGAGTGCCAATTGTTGCAGAGGTACCAAAACGGACATAGGTCCATATGATACCATAGGTATAGGTGGAGGCATTGGGACATGATAGCCCTGTCCAAATATCGACAGGGACACAACAGAATGACCGGATAGTCTACTAGGTAATGCCATAGAGGCAAACTTCGATACCAAATGATCCACACTCGAGTATGTTTGGAATACACTCCTAGAGGGATAACCCGAAATTGTGTGTGTGGAAGGTCGAGCCTCCGTCATAGGCACACCACCCAGAAATGGGTATGTAGAGGTCTAAAGGATGTGCCTACATATGCAAAACCCCTCGGCGTGGTGTGGAAGCGGAAAGGAAGGTGTAGTGGAAGATGAGGGAGGGATGGGTGTAGTGGAAGATGAGGGAGGGATGGGTGCAAGCCCAAGTGGATTTGTGACGGATGTTGTTGTGGAAATCATGGTTTGTCCATTAAATGCATTAGATGAAGATGCATCTACTCCTAATTGACCATGAGAAAGAAAATCATTTGAAGGAAAAGGAAGGGATGAAATACTTACAAGTTCTTCTTTTAGCTTCTTACCTAGTTTTGAGTTCATAAAGAAATACTTGTCTTTCTCATAATTCACAAACCAAAGTCTGTTTTGAAGAGTTCCTTCTTGACAAGCATCCCAATCCAATAAAAAATACAGAATCAATTGCCATAAAATTTGAAATAATAGGGTTCGTACTTACATTGGAGAAAAAAATTAGTGTGGAAGTGATGTGTAATCCAAGCTAGGTTCCACTTGCGAATGGCTAGTCCATAGTGGAGATTTCGAAGGTCCTACAAGATCATTCGTTCTGTGCACCAAATCTAAAGGAGAAAACTCAAGCTCAACTTCAACCTCCTGCTGAGCCCTATGCATAAGGATGAGATCATACTCAATGGCGGAAATTTGATATGTTTTGTGGACTCCACGGTAGTCGGATGGTTCTTTGCCCATGGTAGATTAGGGAGTAGCAAGCTGAGAGGCCCACTCTTGATCGTTGTTGTCCATGGTTGGCTGTGGAGACTGGAGCCGTGTTGTGAATGTGTTTGAAGTCATCTGACTCGTCTGTTGTTTCTGCTTTTGTGAATGAGCTTTCCGGACTGATAAACAGAACAGAGTTAGGGTTAGGGTAACTCAGAGACAATGAGCACAATGAATAATAAAGTGAATGAATATTGAATATAGAGTGATCATGCAGCAAACACACTATGCAGTGAATACTGAACCTTGAACTCTCGTATCTTTGGGATCAAGGTGGAGGTTTTGAGCTGTAGAGTATGTCGTACTCTGAACAGATCGTGAATCGCAGCAAAGGCAGATTGTAGGCTGCAGCTCCAGGGTATTAGGCAATAGTTGCATATAGGTAACGAAGGCTGGATTAGGTGCGACATGGTAGTAAATAGCTGGGGGAAGGTTTTACCGTGATATTCTCCACAAAGGGGGTGTGGGTAGTAGAGATACGGCTCCTGAGACCTGCAAAAAAGAGATTAAGGGAGAGTGGTGGGCTGCATGCCTAATTATAAAAAGTTTGGGACACCCAAATTAGGGTTTTGCATGTGGGACATAGTAACTCTCTAGGATCGTGGAGAGGTTCGTTCAATATCTCAAAATTATCTAGTCTCACGAAGATTACAATAAGAATGAGGGGGACTTTTTTTTCCACTCCACCCGCTAATCTCTGTTTCTTTTTAAAATAAGAAGGTTTCTTTATTATTTAAACATGTTTTGGAGCTATTTAAGGCAAGCTAATGCATTTTTAGCTCAACAACAATGAAAAGTGCTTTATTTAATAAGATGCCGTAGATCACTCTAGGAGCTGCCTTGATATCATGATACAAAGCCGCTTGAAACCTTAGGTATCTAATAGTTTTGGTTTGTTTTTTACCCTTGTGAAATCCAAGTGAGCTCTCAAATCCATTTTGGGATTCCCAACCGTGGGAAAACCAAGTTTCTTACACCCATTGATCCTCATATTTGTTGTTGTGCAAAGCACCTCAAGGGCAAGCCAAAATCCTCTCCCAATATCATGATTAAAACAATTTACATTTATACTCTAAATTTAGAAGTCAGAGGGGCTATGCCACATACAAAACAAGAAGTTTCAAATCATCTATGCACAAAATTGAAAGAAAACCCACACTCTCAAGCAATACAAAAACAACACCCTCAAGCAATTCAAAAATAACGTTTTATGACTGCCCTTAATGTCTTTGTGTGCTGTTTACAAAGCTTTTAAAAACCTTAAAGCCTATGTTTGACAATGAGACATTAGTCTTCTTCCAATCTCTATACTCTCTTCTCTTGTATGCATGTGCATTAACAATGCATCCACTAGCAAGATTGGGGTTCTTGCGACATGGTGCACTCAATGAGTCCCCTTTTTGTTCCCAAAAAAGAAAATCCTATAAAATAAATCCTAGCTGAAAAGAAAAGGTAAATTTACATGGCAAAAACCATATATAATAAAAGAAGTGGGAGGAGAGGAAAGACGTTTTTTTTTTTGAGCCAATGTGGGCCTCGAAGTGGGGGGGGAGGGGAGGGGGGTGGGTTTTATGGGTCTCATGGCTCCCAAACCTTTGGAGTAGTGGAAGCACGATAGCCAATCTAGTGTTGAGGAATTCATCCAAAAAGTCACAATTGACCTCGTCAATAAACTTTCTAAAAGTTCAAGAGCACTATAGCCTAACCTCCCTATTGGGTTTACCCTAATCCTTTTGTTGGTACTAATTGTTGGAGATCAATGCTCCACCCCTCATGTTACTATGTTGGTAATTGTGGATTGAGGACTCTTATCTTTATGAGCCCCTGATATGAGGAGAGGACATTTAATGAGCAGCACAATCACATAGTAGGTCCGAGTTTCAACACAGGATGGTGGCTGAGTGTGGCTAGATAGCTAAAGGCAACTCATCGAGGGGGTCGCGCATTGCTAGCTTGTTTATATGCATGTGTAGAGCCATTACTATACTAGGTCCTTATTTGGAGGTCATGTTGTAGCGTAGTTTTCCCACTAGACTTCTTGGGGGCATGTGCGGAGGGGGGTAGAGCCTCTCTCTGCAAGGGTCTCGAGAAAAAAAGGGGGTGGGGGGCAGTCACCCTACCCCGAAGGGCCATTATGTTAATTACCATGCATAATTCATGGACTTATTGAAGATACATTTGGTGGTCGGTTTTGCTCACATGGTCAAAAGAGCATGCATGCAATGCTCTATTTAGCATATCAATTTGCGGCTCATTTTAGTTGCTGCAACCATGCCCTTGTGTATACAAAGCCTTTGCTCTCGTGTGTTTTCTATATGTCATCAATGCTTTCTAATAGAAGCACATGGTTGGGAAGCATCAACTATCTATTATACTCATCTATAATAATCAAAGTTCTTGATTCTCCATATTCTCTCTTTGTCACATGCTTACAAATTTCCTGTACTTTGTTGCATTGTATTTTCTTACACTTTTGTCACGTCAAAGAAGGTGAAGGTGTCCAAGTTGCTCCATTTCTTTGATGGTAGGTAAAGCCCTTTTGTGTGTCTTGAAATATATTTGGGGATATTTGAGCCTATTCATGCTGATAATCTTTGCAATGACATTCCCCCCCACTTGAATACCCTATCCGGAGGTACACTAGCATTTTCTTGTATTGAAAACTCTAATTAAAAGCTGCTAGAGGAGAGATGCATTTATCTCCTCTAGAATAAAGCTTTGGAAAATCATTTGTCCTATTTTGGAAAGCCTGCAAAAACACATGCTTAGTAAAAGGCAAATGTAGGGAGCTAACCATCTTCGATGTACTAGAGAGGGGATGCACCCCCTAGACCTCCTATATACGTCATTCTCATGTTGAGAGCAGCTACTACTTGAAGAGGTGTTGGGAGAAGTTGGCAGTCAGACCTATCAACTCCTCCTTAGGGTAGGTCCACTTTTTCTTGTGGTCCTAAGATTGCAGAAGGGACAAGATGCCAATGAGCATGAAAAAGTTCTCTTACACATTATGTCCTCCTCGTGAGCCAAAATTTTGCTAAGGCTTGTAAGAATTAAATTCAGTCTCCTATCTTTATTAGCAAGGGCTAATCTAGCATGAAGATCTTGCATTGGAAGTGTATACTCCCTTGGAGTGACATGAATCAGCCACTAGGTGGAGGCTTGATCCCATACAGTGTCATTTCCTACTCTAAGCACCAGTGCGTAGCTTTCAAAGGGCTTGTGGCACATCCTACTCCTCATTATTCACTTGCACCACCATGTTGATGATCCTTGCTAGGTGTATATATATATGTTTGCCTATTGTGGAGTAGGAACTAGGATTGAGTCTTGTCTCTAAGATTCGATAGAATAGGCTAGGACTAGGACTGAGTCCTCTCACTGAGATCTGACAGGATAGGCTATCCAAGTGTGTGGCTAGAGCATCTAAGGCAAGGATATTGGATATGATTTGAGAGGATGATACTTACAAAGTGGCATCCTTTCCTTGCTTGTGAGCAACCCCAACCCCCCACATTGAACGGATCAGGATGCACCAAAATGATACCATCCAACTACTTATAAACCACCAAGAGACAAATGTTCCTATTTCTACAATTTCATTGAACTGTACACCTTGTCTGTGCCGATCCTCAAGAGCCTTTCGGTGGTTAAGTTTTGTCCAACAATCCAAAACTTCTCCCAAGGAACTGTTTTGTTATGACTCAGTTTGAAGACTCGTTAAAGGAGACCATTACAAGCTAGACAAGCAGCACATGCTGTCGTGGCTTAGCATGTGCTTTCATGGATATAGCCAGCTGGGCCCAAGGCAACCCATAACTCTGCAAGAGGCATGGACTCCGTTTGGGCCAATCATAGGAAATAGATGTGACCCTTTGAACCAGCAGTCAAGCACCATTGTGGAGCACAACCACCCATCCTTTTCCTCATCTTCGACCATGTTGAAGAAGAACGTATTGAACTCATCCATCTCATCCTCACGAGTATTTGCTTGGCGCCCTACAATGTTAGTTTTCTTCACTATGTGGAGTGCATGGGCCCAGAACCTGACACTTTAGTTAACTCTAGTTGGGCAGATTTGTGTTCTCTTGTTTTATAAGCCAGCCTCATTGGCAAGTACTTCCACAAGGTGTTTTTATATAATGATTGTACCCTATCGGTGACCATGGTGAGACCAAGAGAGTGTACATTGATAATTGTGATTCTTGTTCTCAAAGATCACAACATGTTGTGAGCATGCTTGATATTGGGATTTCTTGCACAGGGATCCTCAACATTTTGCAGAGGCAGAGATTTATGTGAACCCTATGTTTGGTCATCAATGATGATGACCCTTTCCAAACATGGACTCTGAACACACATTCTTTGAAGGCCTGGCTATACACTGAGCCATGTGCCACCTTACCTCTGCAACGATCTGTTGGATTGAGGTCAATCAGATAAAGTGCATGTAGGTAAATGCCAAATCCCTACAGAGAAAAACTTTAAGTAAAGGGAAAAATGGATGACCTTTATGGAATTACATGTGCTTGATTTACTTTGCTTGGTTTATATACAATATCACATTTTCCTTTTGGTAATAGTCTATGGGAAACCCCTTGATTTATATACAATATCACATTTCCTTTTGGTAATAGTCTATGGGAACCCTCAGAAGAGATGAAAACCTACAACTTTATCACTTATAATCTGTAAAAATCTTTACCACAAACAAGTTATAAGCATTTCAAAAATACACCTAGTTAAAAAAGCATGTCAAACACAATTGATTGAAATCTAAAACAGTGATGATGAGAGAACCTAAAAAA
Organism: Lygodium microphyllum; assembly: GCF_053477565.2. Classification (NCBI taxonomy): domain Eukaryota; kingdom Viridiplantae; phylum Streptophyta; class Polypodiopsida; order Schizaeales; family Lygodiaceae; genus Lygodium; species Lygodium microphyllum. The sequence goes on along the minus strand of NC_141154.1, from coordinate 75,155,715 downwards.
ATCCTGGAATCCTGAAAAAAAAAGAGCCAAATATCTTTCTGGAAATTAAAAATCATCTAAGCATGCATACTATCGGCCAAACACCCAAAATTATTTGTGAATGGGCACTCTGGTCATCCGAGTTGAAGAAAAGGAGAGAATATTCACAAAAAATTCTCGAGTTGGTAAGTCCAAAGAAGAGTTTGCACTATTTCCATGCAGGAAGAACACCTAGAACAATTGGATGTGATCCCCCTGTATCCCACCTCAAGGACTCTATTTCAAAAGCAGCTTATCTAATCATTTTCAAGTTCAATTTCTAGAGGCTACCATTTTGGCTGCCTTAGGCATCCTGCAGAGCTAATTAGCATGCTTCAAAATCCAAGGTCTCAGAATGATTAAATTATAAACATCAGCTGTTGATATATTGCTTAAATGCATTGTAGCAAATGACATCAGCCTCATTTCTAATAAGAATCCCATCTTGCTGTCTATCTTCAAGAGGGTCAATGTGCAGAAACAAAATCTTTTGATAAGAAAGCTGCCATTCCCTAAGGACTCAATCCAATGTTAACACACAAGGGGGATATTATGAAAGTCCAATGTGGGACTTGCAGCAAGAAAGGACTCCCTGAACTTCAGATTTCCAAACTTCTTCAAAGAACATGATAGTGTATGTTACCAATAAATGAACAGTCGTGTGCTGCAGCTTCTAGACCTGGCCAATACCATTAGTGGTTTAAAGAAGATGACATTAACTCTTACCATTGAATATCAACAAACCAAGGCATGTAAATTGTGCTGTTTCTACTGTGCGTAAAACTTGCTTTCTGGTGTTTGCAGGTTACGCTTTTGTTTTGTTATCTTGTCAACAGGTACTTTACATGTAAAAGACGATAGAATTCTAATGTTGAAATATAATCAGAATATGGCTGTCTTGTGGCTTCGCACAGGCCATCAAAGCTCGTTATTGAAAGCTTCGATTCTGAATCAATCTTTCCATTATCAAGACTACCAATCCTTCAATTCTCTCCTCTGGGTCCTAATCCAGCTCGGCTATCAGAATGGCAAAGATTTCTGGGCTTTCTTGCAGCTAACCATAAGGTGAGGTGTGGTAAATATTATGACTGCCTTATTTGGCCATAAAGTAGTTTTAAAACCTTTCTAGTTGCTGTTACAGGTTGCAATTGTGAGGTGTGCTGGGTGGGAACTACTTATCAACCCACCTGTCGGTGGACTTGTGCATCCAAAGCAATCTGTATCAGTGAGCTACCGTCAACGAGGTCATGTGCAGCCATTATATCTCACTTCCCCATCAGTGCATTGTAGCCAAGATACTTCTAATGGTGAGTTGAGTTTGAGTTTTATTTGTAATATCAGATGATCACGATTTCTCTCATTCGTTATCTGACAGCTTTCAGAGAATTGTCAAATGCATCTACGTATTCAAGGGACTTGACAGTTTCGGTGCAAAAAGACAAGCCAAGTGAGGGGCAAACAAAATTTGCACAAACCCACCCAAGCTATCTTGAAACACTCGGGCAAAATCATGCATCCTGGATTTTTGGTGCACTGGCAGAGCTGATAGATAATGCACGGGACGCAGGGGCAACTAGGTATGCTTTAGCAAGTCTTATTTGAAAGAAATAAGATATTGCAGGTTTTTTGTTGACAACAAATGTTACGCATGATATCCCATCCATATTTACTGAATTGCATAATATGGTGTCTCTTTTTATTTTCTCTAACTATGCATCTTATAATGGTTGATTTTGGCTCACATTTTTGAGGGTTTTTCAAATTTGTACAGGCTTGACATTATGGTTCAGGAAGAGTATTTTAGAGCAGTGAAATCCAAGATACCTGTTCTATCTGTGACTGACAATGGAACAGGTATGACTCACTCGGATATTTTGCGAATGGTTTCATTTGGACACAAAAAGCCAGAAAGTGATGATGAAGGGCTTATAGGTCGATTTGGAGTGGGTTTCAAGGTGTGTAAAATTGTGTCTTACACACTTTGTATTGTGTGTAGGATTGGTTTCCATAGCTCTATTAATCATTTATTTTCCTATATATATCATGGCTATTAAGACACATTTATAGAAAGGTAAATCTTCTTTTTATGAAAACCTTTCTCATCTTTCAACAGACAGGGGCAATGCGATTAGGGAAGGATGCAATTGTTTTTACTCAAAGCAAGCGGACAAGGTCTATTGCTTTTCTGTCACGATCTTTCAATGAGGGAAAGGAGGTAAAACCCTTAAATCTAGAAGGGACCATTGTGTTCACAATCTGCACTAAGTACTTCACCTCGCCAAGTGTCATGTATTTATGAAAAGAAAATTATGATAATTGCAGTCTGTATCCACTTAATGTTAGGTGTTCAAAGCTTAGTTGGCAAATTGTGGGAAAATTAGTAAACTGTTTTCAGATAAAGTGGAAGTGGGCAAAAAGAGCATCAACAGTGCAATTAACTGCAGAAAACTTCAAAAGTGACCCTCCCTCAGCGGCCTTTGCATGTTTCTTACTCTTTTGTGTGTACAGGAATTGGAAATTCCCATAATAACCTACCAGAAGGATGAAATGGTCTTCGACTTAAAATGTCATAGCGAAGAAGAAGCAGAAGCGAGGTTGAAGGTTATTGGAGATTACTCTCCTTTCAACATGTACAATATGTGCCTGAAATTTGCTGCTTTTGGTGATGAAGGCACAGGAACAACTGTGTGTATATATAATCTTGACCAGTGGGGTTCAGATTATAGTTTGCAGTGGGATTCCAAAGTGAAAGGAGAAGGTGGACATAAGTCTAGGTCTGACATCACAATACGCTCCCGTCGTGTGCGCTCACGGCCAGCACAAATGACGAGAGAGGTAATGATTTTGTGGTTTCACTAACCCTATGAATCATGCCTAAATGTCTTCTGTGACTCTATTATCTAACTATATGAGACATTTGAAGGCTTTGACATCCCTTTTAAAGAAAACTTTTGTTTGAATTTAGCTCTACACTTGTATCATGCAATCCATGTAGTTATGAGCTCACCTGCTTATATACCTCTTCCATTTCTGCTTTAGTTCTTATTCATACCATTTGTGGTTACTTTTGTCAGCTAATCTTTCTGCTTGTTGATGCTTGAGTATATCTGATTTCTCTTTTAATTTGAAGGCACATGCATGATTTTTATAACCCTTATTTAAATATGACAAATGTTCTTCATTGCAGGTTCCTTTAGATTACTCGCTCCATGCTTATTTAGAAGTCATGTTTTTAGAGCCAAAAATGAAGATCTATGTGCAGGGTACACTGGTGAGAATTGGGTTCATGCACTTTGTAAACTGGTTCTAATCAGAGAGAATGCATTTATATATGCATGGATAGATTCATTGTTGCGTTTTCTTGTGGGGTCGTTTTTCTGTGTGAAAGTTCCATCTTATGCATTTATATAATGCATGGATAGATTCATTGTTGCGTTTTTTTGTGGGATCGTTTTTCTGTGTGAAAGTTCCATCTCATGATGCTATAGTGAATTTTAGGCTTGCAATAAATACATTTATGGTGGTATTCTTTCTGAAGGTCAAAACACGGCGGCTTCATAAATCTTTGAATAAAACGAGAGTTTATAAAGATGCACTACTTGGAAGAAGTGTTGAACTGACACTTGGACGTAGCCAAGCTGAAAGAGACCGCGGGAATTGTGGAATTTTTCTCTACTGGCATGGTCGATTGATTGAGGTATACATTTGACCAAAGTGGAATTGTCTTGTCAAAGTATGTGTAATTATTAACAACTTTGTCTAGAACATGAAATTGCCAAGTGCCTCGTTTGAAATTGCCACTAAAATGACAATTTTACCTGTGACCTGCAGTGTCATGCCTGACCTTCCCACCACAGATTTGCCCTACTGTCACCTTCATTTGTGCAGTCACCACTTCACCTGACCTGCACAGCCACCACAGATTCACAGATCCGCCCTGCTTTGCCACCGTCCCTGCCTGCCACCATCTTGCCCTCGTCAGCCCTCTCTCGACTGCCACGCCACATGCTACACATGGATGCATCTTTAGCTTCTTCATCCACCCTTGCAACCTTTGTCTAATTCCTCGCTCAAGCCGCAAAACCCCCCACCCCCCGGGCCCCGTTCACTGGAAAGGGCGGTAGTGTACAACCAAAATATTTAAATGCTTTCACCCAATTCACAGTCTCCCACTTTACCTGAACTTAAAGACACAGAATCAAGAAGACATATAGGAAGCTAGAATGCTCCTGTTGTGACATAGACACCCTGTTGGCCCCTAAGTTAGGCGCCCCTTGCGGTATTTCTTTATTTTTAAAAAGAGAGAAAGTACAATGAGCTGTCTTTCACCTATTCTGGGTGAAATTTGGCAGCATAACAGTACAATTACTGACCCAAAACAAGCTGACCAGGAGGGGAAACTCTGCCCAAGTCTGAAACTTCTGGTTGGAGTGCAGAATTCACCATTTCAGTCTGCTGTAATTACTGGTTCAGACCTGTTCTGAAACTTGTTTTCAACTCATACTGTTCCCTGTACTGTTCAGCCCACTGTAATTACTGGTTCAGACCTGTTCTGAAACCTGTTTTTAGCTCATATTGTTCCCTGTACTGTTCTGCATCATCTGTGCCAAGTGCCCCTTGACTCTGACATCAATTGGGCTCTGAAATAACCTCTGAACAGTCCAAAATCTGTACTGATTTAGTGCTGTTTCAGACACCTGCTTGGTGAGATTACCACCCTCACCTATTCCTGCTTGGGAACAACAAACAACTGCTCATGTTCCTTAAGAAAGGAGGCTCTTGCCTTATGCAAAGACAGCATATTCCCACACAACTGTACATAAATCAGAAGAAAGGCCCTTAATTCTGAAGCATAACCATACTGTTAGGGAGAAAGAGAGAGAGAGAGTAGGGAGCAAGCTCAAGCCTCTGTGCATCATGGACAAGGTAGGTAAGCTCTCAAATCTTCTCCATCAGCAACTGTTCCTCCATCCTCTTCAAATGAGCCCCCAAAGACCCAAAAAACTGCACGCCAGCACCTCTTTAAAGAGGTAAGTGCACAAATTTGTGCCAAATGGCAGCACTGGAAGGTATTTCCCGTTCTAGCCTTCCGGTCTAAAATTCTCCATTCTCGGCGCAAAATTTGACCTCGGCACAGACCAGAGGATTAATCCTCGTGCAAAAACAAAGATAATGACGCGAACAGATTCTGGGGTCCAAATATAGTAACTTTCTAAATTTTAGGAGTTGCTTCCATTGGATCCCCACTAGTCTTCTGACCATCTTTGCAGACTATGGCTACATCCAAATTTGCAATGTAGCTCAACTAAAAGTGAATTTCCACTGATAACCCCGCATGGACTAATCTCTTGAAGATTTGTCCATCATCACTTTGAACTAGGCTCTTCCAGGCTAGTTCTTCAACACACTTTTCCATATACACTTTCACAAGTCTCTTCCAGGCTTGCCAATCTACAGTGCCATCAGTCTCTTCCAGACTTATACTGGACCTTAACTGTCCAGTCTTGACTCACTAGATATTCCTGTCCGTTTCACATTCTGGCCATGCAACTCAGGCGTTTAGATTTCAAGAGGGATTCTTCCAAAAAGAAAAACCAAATAAAGTATGTAATAAAGAAATCAACAAAAAAGGTAATAGTTGTCACAGTCTTGTGACATACCTCTCTCTCGAAATCGCAAACGTTCTCGTTTGCATGAATGTCATGCATGCTTCCAGCTAACCCAGTGAACTTACACTTGGCAGCACATGTACAACACATACATGCTATCAGTCAACATTGTGAATTGAACACACTGTTAACACATGTATGTTCTAACTGTGAAACATGGCAGACTATCATCATGTGACTCCACATCACTGTTTCCAGATATAGTGGCCGGTACACCACAATGATATCCCCATAGTGGCAGATTCTCATTTGATGACTCCACATCACCCTGACTAGAGATCTAGTGGCCGGTATATCAAAATGATATCCCCACTTAGTCAATTCACAAAATACATGCCAAATCGAGTAACCATTGTTACAACATGTATTCAATTCAATAGAAGTAAAAACTGTATTTTTGCAAGCAATACTTACTTCTTTAGCACTGAGAAAACCATATGGACATAATAAGTGTTAACCTGTACAAAATCTGTTTCTGTACATAATTTCTTTCTTAAGCAATTGTCACTTTGACAATCTATTTCAGCTTAGAGATACAAGGGGTCAAGGTAGGTTGCAAGCGAAATGCTTCAAGGTAAAGTTTCAACACATTAGGTGACTCTGCAAGTTCACCTTCGTCCATCCACTTAGCATCTATAGCTGGATAGTTCTTGAACTTAACTAAATACCTTCTAACAACCTTGCCTTTCACTTTCCTTTCCTTGTGTGCCAGTACCTTGAAACTTTACCCACATCACCCACATAGGGTCTACCTAATGTGTTGGCATATCTTCTGGCACATCACCCACATAGGGTCTAAGAAGACTGACATGGAAAGCATTATGAATCTTCCAATTGTCAGGCAATTTCAGCCTATAGCTGACATCACTAATCTTCTCTGTTACTTGAAAAGGCCCATAGTATCGCATACTAAGCTTAGTGAAAAGACTTTCCTTGCCTTTCCACTTCTTTAAGCGCGCCTTTTCAAACCGCAATAGTACCCAATCACCAAGTGAAAATATCAATTCACGACGGTGATGATCAACACCTTTCTTTTGCTTTGCCTGAGTCCTTTCAAGGGCATGCTTAACTTTCTGATACATTTCACCCATACTCTGCACATACTGATCTGCCTGAAAGATCTTATCCTTTGTATGCAAAATGGGAGGAACCTTTTTACCACCTTCAACAATTTCAAAAGGGGCTTTGCCTGTTGACGAATGCACAGTATTATTGTATGCATACTCGACCAAAGGCAAATACTGCTCCCACTTTGACTTGTGCTCTGACACATAGCACTTAAGCAGATCCAAGACAGTAGAATTTGCCTCTTCTGACTGTCCATCAGTCTGTGGATGAAATGACGATGAGAACTTAAGCGTTGTGCCCATGTTCTCAAATATGCCTCTCTAGAATAGACTTGTCATCCGTGGATCACGGTCACTGACAATAGACTGTGGCATACCATGGTACTTGAAGACATTGCACATAAACAAACGTGCCATCTGGTCTGGTTTTATCTTCTTCCTGACAGGAATGAAATGAGCTTGTTTACTAAACCTGCAAATAATAGTCCATATCCCATCATTTCCTGTCTGTGTCCTTGGAAGATCAAAGATAAAATCCATAGCTATGCTTTCCCATGGTTTATCTGGAATAGGCAATGGCTGTAAAAGCCCTAGTGCTTTTTGCCTGTCAAACTTGACCTTCTGGCAAATCAAACACTGCCGCACAAAAGCATTCACGTCTCTTCTCAAAGTAAGCCAATAAAAGAATGTCTCTACTGCTTTGACTGTTGCATTAATACCACAATGCCCTGCATACGGTGGAGAGTGACTCTCTGTCATAACTTTCCGTCTCAATGGCATAGTCACACACAGTCTACCATGCATCAACATGAAACCATCCTTGAGAAGATAATGCTCATGATGTTATCCATTGACAAGCTGATCAAAGATTCTTGCAAAATCTTCATCATCAGCATATTGTTCCTTCATATCATCAAGCTCATGATGATAAGGAATTGACACAGCTGAAATTTGTGGCTTCCTTGACAAAGCATCAGCCACAACATTCTTTTTGCCTTCCACATGCACAATCTGAAAATGGAACATTGACAAAAAGTTTGCCCAACGCGTAATGCTTTTCTGACAGCTTAGTCTGAGTTAAGAAATAACGCAATGTCTGATGATCTGTATGGACAACAAAATCTGCCCCAAGTAGGTAGTGTTTCCAACAAGAAAGCGCATGAATCACAGCCAGCAATTCTTTCTCATAGACCTGCATAGTCTTCTCTGGCCCTCGCAGGATTCTGCTTTCATAAGCCACTACCCGGCCATCTTGCATTAACACTGCACCAATGCTATTGCCACAGGCGTCACACTGGACAACAAATGACTTCCTAAGATCTAGCAGAATGATCACTGGACTAGAAGTCATCTTTTCTTTAAGAAGATTAAAAGCTAAAATCTCTTTCTGTGTCCACTGGAAAGAGACTCATTTTTTCTATAAAGCATGTAAAGGTGAAGCAATCTCTGCAAAATTGCGAATGAACCTCCTGTAGTAAGAACACAAACCCAAGAAGCTTCTAACATCATGGACAGTCTTCAAATGTGGCCATGTTCTAATTGCTTCAACCTTAGCAGGATCCATTCGGACACTATTCTTTGACACTATGTGCCACAGGAACTGGATTTTTTACAAGAAGAACTCACTCTTCTTGAGCAACCTATTACTGCAAAGCTCATCAAAGACTGCTTTCAAGTGTTCTCTATGCTCCTGTTCATTCTTTGAAAAGACAATCATGTCATCAAAGAATGTACCAACAAACTGCCTGTATGGACGAAAAATCCTGTCCATCATTCGATTAAACGTAGCAGGAGCATTAGTAAGTCCAAATGGCATTACCAAGAACTCATAGAGACCAAACGTGGTCCTAAATGCAGTCTTATGCACATCCTCTTGCTTAATCCTGATCTGATGGTATCCACTCTTCAAATCTATCCTACTGAAAATTGACACTCCTTCCAAACGGTCAAGGATGTCGTCAATTCTTGGAATGGAGAACCTGTTCTTGATGATACTCTTGTTCAACGCTCGATAATCTATGCACATGCGCCAAGAGCCATCCTTCTTCTGTACTAAGAGCACTGGTGAGCAAAAGGGAGATGAACTTGGCTGAATCAGCCCTTTTTCTAAGAGCTCATTCACCTGGCTCAATATCTCTTTCTGTTGGGCTGCACTAACCCTATACGGAGGTCTATTTGGTGGGCTACTACCTGGCACCAAATCTATCGCATGATCCTCAGACCTCTCTGGTGGCAACTGTGATGGTAATGAGTCAGAAAAACAATCACTGAACTGAGACAAGAAAGCAGACCTGTCTCTATCTAACATAGAGAAATTTGACTCATCATTATCCTTGACATCACGTGCAAAAATCAAGTACGCAGAAGATGATTCTTTATTACAGATGTAATGGCAGAAGCCGATACAACAGGTACAGACTCTCCTTTAAGCTTCACATCAAGCACATGAGTCTTTCCCCTATGTTCCAAAGTCAGTGTCTTGTTAAAGGCATCCAACACACAATGCTTTCTGAACATCCATGGCATTCCCAACAAGACATCACAGCCTTCAAGTGGCATGATATTAAATTCTTTTGCATCAACATAAGACTGTATATGAAGACGCAGCTTTCCAAGAATGGGTGTCACAGAATCTGGTTGACCAGGACATGCCAACCCTGCCTCTGTTGTGTAGCCCATCTCATGTGCTTTGATGCCCAAAGTAGAAGCCAACTCTGGTGAGATAAAGTTTGCCTTAGCTCCAGGATCAAAGAAAATAAGTACATGTTGATCCCTAACTTTACCCCAAGCTCTGCAAAGCTCATTAGCATCCGAATGTGGCTTGTCTCCCAGCATATCTGGCACTAAACCTGCTGAAGGTTTGGGCTTCTTTCCTTTCCTGTCCTCTTTATCATCATCAGCTGGTCTCTTATTCTTGTCCGGACAATTAGACGCAATATGACCAATCTGCTCACAGATAAAGCACTTCCTCTCAGCCATTAGAGCCTTTCTCTCTTCAAGAGACTTGCGCACAAAAGGTTTCTTCTGGTCCTTTGACTGCTGTCCAAAGAACTTGGCTGGCTTCTTCTTGAACTGCCAAGATTTACCTATGCTTTGAGAAATCTGGGAAACCTGTTTACGGAATGGCTTCTTTGCTGAAAATTTCTCAGTTTTGTCGTGTTTAATGCTGCCCCCAAAACCACTTGATTGTCCCAACAATAATGCATTTCCTGTAGTGGCATTCTCAATTAACTGAGTCAAAGTGGTGACCTTTGTCTTTGTACAATAATTCCGGAGTTCCTTGGGCAGCCTGCAGCAATATTTCTCTATCTGCTCAGTCAATGGCACAACCGTGTAAGAAATGACTGGAAGTAAAACCTCCCAAAACTTCTTGTTATAGTCTTCCAGATCCTTGCATTTAGATGCATCCAAATTGTGCCAAGCTGACATAACATTGATCTCAAATTCATTGGTCAACCAAGCAGAAGCAAATACTTACTTGAAGTAAGTCCAAGTGGCAGGAGCCTGTCCTTGCATCAACAGTGTACTCCACCGCTAACTAGCATTGTCCTTAAGAAAAGTGGCAGCTTTCCGGACCTTAGAAGGCTCTGTAAAGTTCCCTCTTGCAAATGCGGCATCAAATTGCTATAAGAAAGAAAGAGCCTTAGTCCTATCTTCAAATCCTCGAAAGATGTCAAACTGTACGGCTGCACTACCTTCCTTGTATGGCTTTGGCTTCTCATGAGCCATCAAAGGGTCCATAGGATATGCCTGTAACATAGGAACACTAACAGGTGGCATAGGAGTTGCCTGACCACTGACTACAGGGCTTGTAGACACAATACTTGCTTGCTGATTTTGATAACCAGCCATACCAAAAGTGCCCTGTGGCATGCCAAAACTGCCCTGAATACCCTGAAATCCAGGCTGCATGCCTATATTGCCATACATGGGGTTTGGCATAAAACCCTGTGTACCCCCAAACACTGTTCCTGGTACATAAATCTGGTTTCGAGGCGCATAACCAGCCATACTTTGAAATACAGATCCACCTCCAAAGTACCCAGGATGTACAGAGGTTGGTGGGAAAACCTGTGGTAAAGCCTGAAAACTGTTTCCCTGTCCATTTAAACCAACATTTGGCTGCTGTAAAGTGGCGAGCTGAACTGGCAATGCCTGTGTAACTAGCGTTTCCTCCACCTGTTCCTGGACAGTCGGAACCAATCTTGGAGTCTCCATTGACTCCGCAAGCTACCTTGGTGTTTCCATTGAATCTGCAACATGCTTACCCTTATCCTGGACCTCTACTAGATCTGAAATCTTTGCAGATTGCCCAACTTGCTGTAAAGGAAGGGAGGGCTGCAAAAATGCCAAAAACCTTGGATTCTGCATCACTTGAGTAAACATACTCACAGCAGCAACCAACTGAGTCTTGAAAATGTCTTCATCCATAGAAGAAGCCGTAAGAACTTGTGGCTTAACCATAACAGGAGGAGTAACAAACTGTGGAGGTCTAGAAGACTCTCCCACCTCATGAACAACAGGGATCTCTTGTGATGAAGACACTTCCTCTCTGGTGTCTTCCTTTCTATCAGCCATAATGCACAATTCTGTGTCTTACACCCAAACAAACCCTGGCTCACTCTTTAGGGAAAAAGTGATTCGATCCTCGCAATGGAACCATGTAACCGGCCTGTTCACTAGAAAGGGCGGTAGTGTACAACCAAAATATTTAAATGCTTTCACCCAATTCACAGTCTCCCACTTTACCTGAACTTAAAGACACAGAATCAAGAAGACATACAGGAAGCTAGAATGCTCCTTTTGTGACATAGACACCTTGTTGGCCCCTAAGCGGTATTTCTTTATTTCTAAAAAGAGAGAAAGTACAATGAGCTGTCTTTCACCTATTCTGGGTGAAATTTGGCAGCATAACAGTACAATTACTGACCCAAAACAAGCTGACCAAGAGGGGAAACTCTGCCCAAGTCTGAAACGTCTGGTTGGAGTGCAGAATTGACCATTTCAGTCTGCTGTAATTACTGGTTCAGACCTGTTCTGAAACTTGTTTTCAACTCATACTGTTCCCTGTACTGTTCAGCCCACTGTAATTACTGGTTCAGACCTGTTCTGAAACCTGTTTTTAGCTCATATTGTTCCCTGTACTGTTCTGCATCATCTGTGCCAAGTGCCCCTTGACTCTGACATCAATTGGGCTCTGAAATAACCTCTGAACAGTCCAAAATCTGTACTGATTTAGTGCTGTTTCAGACACCTGCTTGGTGAGATTACCACCCTCACCTATTCCTACTTGGGAACAGCAAACAACTACTCCTGTTCCTGAAGAAAGGAGGCTCTTGCCTTATGCAAAGACAGCATATTCCCACACAACTGTACATAAATCAGAAGAAAGGCCCTTGATTCTGAAGCATAACCATACTGTCAGGGAGAAAGAGAGAGAGAGAGTAGGGAGCAAGCTCAAGCCTCTGTGCATCATGGACAAGGTAGGCAAGCTCTCAGATCTTCTCCATCTGTAACTGTTCCTCCATCCTCTTCAAATGAGCTCCCAAAGACCCAAAAAATTGCACGCCAGCCTCTCTTTAAAGAGGTAAGTGCACAAATTTGTGCCAAATGGCAGCATTGGAATTTATTTCCCATTCTAGCCTTCCGGTCTAAAATTCTCCATCCTCGGTGCAAAATTTGACCTCGGCACAGACGAGAGGATTAATCCTCGTGCAAAAACGAAGATAATGACGCGAACAGATTCTGGGGTCCAAAAATAGTAACTCCCTAAATTTTAGGAGTTGCTTCCATTGGATCCCCACTAGTCTTCTGACTATCTTTGTAGACTATGGCTACATCCAAATTTGCAATGTAGCTCAACTGAAAGTGAATTTCCACTGATGACCCCGTATGGACTAATCTCTTGAAGATTTGTCCATCTTCACTTTGAACTAGTCTCTTCCAGGCTAGTTCTTCAACACACTTGTCCATATACACTTTCACAAGTCTCTTCCAGGCTTGTCAATCTACAGTGCCATCAGTCTCTTCGAGACTTATACTGGACCTTAACTGTCCAGTCTTGACTCACTAGACATTCATGTCCGTTTCACATTCTGGCCATGCAACTCAGGCGTTTAGATTTCAAGAGCAGCTAGTCCCCCTCCACCACTAGGGGCCTCTAGTGCAGCCCCCCCACACACTCTCATCCGATGCCTTCCCGCCGATTTGCTTCACTCCAAACATTGGGCTGGCACTTAGAGATAGAGTGATAGCCCTAGAGGGGTCTTCTTTGGCTTGCAGATTGGTTGGAGATCGCCCGCCATTCGCATTCTCAAGGACTCCATCCATTCAACGTCGCACCCCAACCAGGGTCACACGAGTGGTATCCGTGGGGAAGGGGTGTTTCAGGCTCAGTTTAGCTTGTCCAAGCAGACGGAGGTAGCACTTGCTACTAGCCTGCTTGATGCCAAATCTTCAGTGTTGGGAATAAAGGCCTCGTGCCTTTAGATGTGCTTGGGTGTGAACACACCCTTAGCACTTGTACTTACACATAGATATCTATCTAAAAACCTAGAAGTACACACTCATCATTGTACCTACAAACTGGTATCAGAGCGTAGAGTGCACGCTCCCCGAGGTCAAAGGTAGCTCGTGTACAGCTGCTGAGTGTGTGACCGTCGGCAGACAAGAAACGAGTAGCAATTCTAGGTTGCAGGCATAGGTCAAGAACGTCAGTAGATAGTCAAGCAGTCGGTTGAGACAGGCAGGATCACTGTAGGTCCAACAGGCGACAGCAGGTCCAACATGGATCAGTGGGCGTGACGGACAAGAGCGGGGCTAACGGACGGGACCAATGGGCAGCACAAGCGACGTTCGTAAGTGACGTCTGCAAGGAGCAACGACCAGGCGCTAGCATGTCGGGCAGCAGTCGCGATGAAAGGATCGTGGCAGGTAGGCGCAAGCGATGACGGCTTTGTAGCGGGCAGGCATAGGCGACGTCATGTCACGCGACCCCTTTCTCCCCCCCAAATCCCGGGTCACTTTTTTTTTTTCAAAATCGTTTTTTAAAAAAGAAAAACAGAAAAAAAAAATTAACTTCTACCCCCCCTTTCTTAACAAGGTTTGGTGCGCCAGGCACAAAAGGCCAGATTTGTGCAACTGTGGTCCAGAAAATTTGGGGCTTTTCTGAGATTTGGGGAATGTGATGCAGGACAAACAAATTTGTCTGAGAAATTGCAGGAATTTATGACATTTTGTCCCCGACATTTGAGGCTTTTCATGTACATGCACAAATTGGGCTGAAATTTTTCCAATTTCTCAACATTGATGCACACTGAACCCCGTGCAATTTGGAGCTTTTGCAGTTTGGGCAAAATCTGTGCAGCATTTGGTCACTTTATGTACATGCAGGTTGAATTCCACGCAATTTGGACATCAACACCTCGTAAAATTTGGGGATTTTGCTGAAATTGCTCTATTTTGGCAAAATTGGCCTATTCTGTGCATAACAAAGAAAATGCAGATGTGTGGTTGATGCTTTAAGCACAAAATTTTGGGGCTTTTGACCGTTCGTGTCAAATTTTATGCCCGTGGATACATGTACAACAGAAATTACAGCTAAAATTTAGGATTTCTCATGTAATGTGATGTACATGCCCTTGGAACAGCTGTAATCAGTTGTGGAATGCTGTAGCACATGGTTTGGTGCTTCTGAAAATTTAATTACAGATCTGAAATCTATGCTTCTAAGTGGTCATTTATTACTAGTTGGTACTTGTTTGTACCTTGGTCACTTGGGTGACAGTTTGGGCCTGCATTGCTGATTTTTTTGTCATATTTGGACTGAAAATCATGGCTGGCAGCAATGACAGCAGTAATCTCATGCACATAAAGAAGCTTGAAGGAGCACGTAACTTTGCAGTTTGACAAAAGCAATGCTACAATATCCTGTTGCAAAAGAAGCAGACAAAGCTGATCAAGACACAAGGGGCAAAGCCCGCAGATATGGAACAGGAAGATTGGGATGAGTTAAATGAGCTTGCACGCTCAACCATTGAGCTATCGATTTCGGATGCCTTGTTGTTTAAACATTGAAGGTTAGGATTCTGCATATGCTATATGGACTAGATTGGAAGAACTGTATGCACAAAAAAGTGCTGCAAGCAAAGTGTATTGGCTGAAAAAGCTGATGGATTTGCGTATGAAAGAGGGTACAACAATGTCTACTCACTTGAGTGATTTTAACTCTATTTTCAGCCATCTGGTTACCTTGAAGTTCATGATTGATGAAGAATTTAAGGCTACTTTCTTGCTTTGCACTCTACCAAAGAGCTGGGATACATTCAGGACTTCTATGAGCAATTCTAATGTGATCCTTTTGTATGTTGATGTAGAGAGTGCTCTACTCATGAAAGAAATGAATCGGCAGAACAATGCATCCAATAAGTCTTCCAATGCTTTGCATACTAGGGGTAGATCACAGCTGAAAGGCAAATATGATAGCAAGGGACATAGTAAAACACGTGGCAAAGATGTTGAATGCCATCATTGTGGCAAGAAGGATCACTTAAAACATGATTGCTACAAATGGAAAAAAGAGAAAGAAAAAGGCAAGAAGAGAGATGATAGCAAGGAAGAGAAGAAGGACAGTCAGTCTAAGAAGAGTAGTGTAAAAATTGAAGTGGTGAATGTAGTCACTCATGACAGTGATAGTGGGAGTGACGTACTCTTTGTCTCTTTACACTTTGGTACACATGCTTTACTTGCAGATACAGATGATAACATGCATACCTGGATTCTCGATTCAGGTGCTTCCTTTCATGTCACCCCTCATCATGAGTGGTTCTCTGCCTATACAAGGTGTCGATATGGTGTTATCCATCTTGGGGACAACTATGCATGTGAGATTGCAGGTATTGGCAGTGTGCAGTTACAATTTCAGTATGGCTCTGTCTTTACACTTCAACATATTCAACATATACGGCATGTACCTCAGCTTGAGAAGAGCTTGATTAGCACAGGGCAGCTAGATGATGATGGTTTTTATATCACCTTTGGTGATGGAAATGGAAGATCTGTAAGGGATCTAGGGTTATTGCCAGAGGTTGCAAGAGTGATACTTTGTATCCAGTTCATGTATCTAGTGTGTGTCACAATGTTGTTGCCGTGACCGAGCAGCCAAGCGTCTCTTTGTGGCATGGCTGGTTGGGACACACATGAGTCAAACATGAATGAAAGTGCTTTCTCATTTGGGTTACTTGCCTTATCTTCGTTATGCTGATTTTGAGCATTGTGATCATTGTATTTATGGCAAATATGCACAGACGTTTCATAAAAAGTCTCTTTCTTTGAAATCTTCTCCTCTGGAGTTAGTACATTCAAATGTATGTCAAATGCCAGGATTATCTTTAGGGGAAAATAAATATTTTGTTACCTTTGTCGATGATGCTACACGAAAGGTATGGGTTTATCCTATTCGTAGCAAGGATGAAGTGCTTGACAAGTTCAAAAAATTCTTGGCATTGGTTGAAAACCAGACTGATAAAACACTTAAGTGTCTTCGCTTTGACAATGGTGGGGAATATGTGTCCAAGGCCTTTTAGGCATTTTGTGACAGCAAAGGGATAAAGAGGGAGCTCACTGCCCCTCATAATCCACCCCAAAATGGAGTTGCAGAGCGTATGAATCGGACAATACAGGATAAGGTCCGTACGATGCTGTCTCATGTTGCATTACCCCATGGTTTTTGGGCAGAGGCTGTTATGACAGCCATTCACTTGATTAATCGGTCACCAAACAAGTCTTTTGGGGAGATTGGGGGGGGGGGGGGGGGGGGGGGGGAGTTCCCCAAGAAGCGTGATCGAGCAAGCCACCTTCATATGATCACCTGAAAGTGTTTGACTGCGAGGCTTTTATGCACATTCGTAAAGAAAAACGCAGCAAACTTGAGCCAAAGTTCTGTAAATGCATTTTCCTAGGATATGGTAACAAGGGTGAAATGGGTTATAGATTGTGGGATCCCGAGAAAAGGAAAGTAGTACGCAACAATGATGTTATCTTCCGGGAAGATCGCATGCATAAACAACCCAAAAAGACTGAGGAGGTCTGTAGGGTTGTATTTCGGGAAGAAATACCTTTTGGACAGCAAAATGTGTCCATTGTACAACAGCAACAAATACTTGTTGTAAATGAACTTGTAAATGCAGGAAATGATGCTGGAAATGATCAACCAGCTATTGCCCATGATAATGAGCCACTACATGTGCAGGAATAGCCAAGACAACAAGCTGTCAATGCTGATTTGCAGGCTGAAATGCCAGGACAGCATGCTAAAAATGGAAATTTGCAGGAATAGCCAGCAAACAACGACCATTGGATTAGGAGATCGTCTAGGGTTACTAGACAACCTGACAGATTTGTTCCTGGTGCAAACAATGTGGTTGATTATGTCATGTTGATAGACTGTGGTGAAGCAATGGACAGATAGAACAGCAAGAAATGGTATAAAGCCATGTTGTCAGAGATGAAATCTCTTGAGAAAAATGGCACTTGGGACTTGGTGCAGTTGCCTAAAGGGCAGAAAACACTTCGATGCAAATGGGTTTACAAGATGAAGGTTACTTCTGGTTCCTCATCAAAGTACAAAGCAAGATTGGTTGCAAAGGGGTACAAGCAGCAGCAAGGAATTGACTTTGATGAGATTTTCTCTCCTGTAGTCAAGATGACTACATTGAGAATCATTTTGGGCTTGGTTGCAGTTGAAGATATGGAACTCATACAGATGGATATAAAGACTGCATTTTTACATGGTGATCTGTATGAAGACATATATATGCAGCAGTCTGAAGGGTTTGTGAAAAAAGAGAAAGAAAAGATGATATGTAAACTCAAAAGGAGTTTGTATGGGTTGAAACAAGCGCCAAGAGAATGGTATCATAAGTTTGATACATTCATGCAGTCCCAAGGCTTTCATAGAAGTCAAGTGGATTACTGCTTGTACACCAAGAAGGCAGCAGATGACAGCTTGATTATCTTGGTTTTCTATGTTGATGATATGTTGATTGCTGGCAAGGATACTCATGCCTTGGATTCACTGAATCAAAGTCTTCACGGCAGCTTTGACATGAAGGATCTTGGTGATGCAAATCACATTCTTGGCATGCGAATACTCAGAGATAGATCAAAAGGCTTACTCTATCTATCTTTGCAGGAGTATATCTCCAAGGTTTTGCAACATTTTAATATGGAGGGGGGGAAAACAATTGGGGTCCATTGCCTCCATATGTGAAACTCAGTGCAGAGGACAGCCCTATATCTGATGATGAGAAGGCTGAAATGACCAAGATACCATATGCTTCAACTGTTGGCAGTTTGATATATATTATGATTGCTACACATCCTGACATTGGCAAGAAGCATTGGGATGCAGTGAAAGATATTATGAGATATCTCAAAGGCACAAAGGAGTTGTGCATTTGTTTTGGGAAGCAGAAGGCATCTGTTGTTGGCTTTACGGATGCAGACTATGCTGGCCATGCGTTGGGATGCAGTGAAAGGTATTATGAGATATCTCAAAGGCACAAAGGAGTTGTGCATCTATTTTGGGAAGCAGAAGGCATCTGTTGTTGGCTTTACGGATGCAGACTATGTTGGCCATACGGATTGCAGGAAGTCCACTTCTGGGTATGTGTTTACTTTCACAGGAGCAATCTCTTGGATCTCCATGCTACAAAAGTGTGTTGCATTGTCTACTATTGAGGCAGAGTATGTGGCTGCCACTGAGGAATGCAAGGAGGCTTTATGGCTTTCACGTCTGGTGGGATAGCTTAGTATCACAAAGTTACCTGTTCTCCATTGTGATAGTCAAAGTACCATCATGCTAGCATGGAATTCTGTCTTTCATGCAAAGACAAAGCACATACATATGAAGTACCACTTCATTAGAGATATACTTGACAACAAGAGCATTGAGCTTGTCAAATTGCATACAGATGATAACCCTGCAGATCTTCTCACGAAGGGACTTCCAGCAGAGCGGTTTGCTCATTGCTGACAAATGATGGGAGTTGGATAGATATATGTATTTCAGCTTTGTACACACTTAGACTAAGCTGATTCTTTTCTCCTCTTAAGGCACATTGCCTTTAGGTGGGAGGTTGTTGGGAATAAAGGCCTCGTGCCTTTAAATGTTCTTGGTTGTGAACACACCCTTAGCACTTGTACTTACACATATATATCTATCTAAAAACCTAGAGGTACACACTCATCATTGTACCTACATTCAGTGGCATACTTCGATAGATGGATCGAGGATGGAGACTGTTCATCACTCGAAGATGGCACTTCCATCACCATCTCTTTTCCTGGCCTTGATGTGTACTTCATGCCGTATCTTTTCGAGGCAAAGTATGATTCTTTTCTCCTCTTAAGGCACATTGCCTTTAGGTGGGAGGTCGTTGGGAATAAAGGCCTCATGCCTTTAAATGTGCTTGTGTGTGAACACACCCTTAGCACTTGTACTTACACATATATATCTATCTAAAAACCTAGAGGTACACACTCGTCATTGTACCTACATTCAGTGGCATGCTTCGACGGCTAGATCGAGAATGGAGACTACTCATCACTCGAAGACGGCACTTCCATCACCATCTCTTTTCTTGGCGTTGATGTGTACTTCATAATGTATCTTTTCAAGATTGGCAATGTATTTGGCCATGTTATATATATATATATATATATATATAGCGAGAGAGAGAGAGAGAGAGAGAGAGAGAGAGAGAGGGGGGGGCCCACAAATGCCCGTTGGCTGGAGTTATAGTTCACACAGTCCTTACATTCCCTCCCTTGGACCATCAAGATTCCCTTTGTCCATACCCCAAGACTCGCTAGTGTCAAGACCTCCAATAGAGAGAAGGGAGGTGGTAGACCTAGGGCATGAAGGAGTGATGTAGAGTGCAAAAGATGGTGCAATGCTAGATAGAGGAGGAGGCAATGCGAGCAACATTTAGAGCATGCATATAAGCGACGGGGGCAAGAGTAGAGAGGCCCAGAGTTGAGACGGGGGCAGTGGAGAGTGGTCGAGGACCTTCGACCACCAGCCTAGATGCTGCCATCTCAGCCTCCTACGGCTCCCACAGTCACTTCCATGGTTATCTAGGAGATAGAGACTCCATAGCAGTTGACTACGACAACACCATAGATTACAACAGATTACAAGAGCCATGCCAGTTTGAGAGGTTGAGATGCACTCCATGAGGATATTCTCATGGAATGTACGAGGCTTGGAAGGATGACACTTCAGGCAGGGTTGAAGCCTCATGAGGTAGGACTTACATAGAGCATTAGTAGTAGGAGGAGTTGATTTCCTCATATTGCTGGAGCACCAATTCTTGGCAGAGAGGATATCGTGATGCTACGGGAAGCTGTTGCCAGGCCAAAGTCACACTTATTGGGTAGCAACCATGGGAAAGACAGGGATACAAGTTGGAGTAATGCATTTGCATTGGGGAGCAGTGGACCCAGTCGACACAAGGCTAGGGTATTGTGATTCCAGGGAGAGCTATGTGGGTCTTAGTGAGAGCGGAGTCGTCACTTATTGGTATGTTGGTCATTTATGCCTTGAATGGCCAATGAAATAGGAGACAATTTTGGACCAAGTCCCTACCATAGGTGGATCATTGGATAGTAGGGGATGACTTTAATATGGTGGAGGCTCTTGTGGACATGAGAGGCAGATACACGAAAACTATTAGAGGAGAGTATGTTGCTTTGGAGGAGTTACTATTTCATATCAAAGGTTAGGACCCATAGCTCAGAGTAGAGTTTGGCAAGTCCACAAGCTCACTCTAGTTCTCCAAGAGAGACA
Source organism: Lygodium microphyllum (assembly GCF_053477565.2). Classification (NCBI taxonomy): domain Eukaryota; kingdom Viridiplantae; phylum Streptophyta; class Polypodiopsida; order Schizaeales; family Lygodiaceae; genus Lygodium; species Lygodium microphyllum. The sequence goes on along the minus strand of NC_141154.1, from coordinate 75,135,112 downwards.
AGGCAGTAGGAGCTAGGACTTTCTCTAGGATTGACTGATTTTATGTAGACGATTGGGCTTGTGACAGGGGCGGCCTAATGGGCATCATACTTGGCAGGACTCTCTTAGACCATTCAGTGATTCAGCTACTTCTCTAAGAGAGAGTCTGAGGACCTCACTCTAGTGTCAAGATTCTTGAGCACTTGCTCTATGAGGATAATCTCAAAGAGACAGTCACACAGTTGTGGACATCCAGACTCTTCTCTGTTGGTGGACGAGTAGCTACTGGCTTGGATGAGAGCTTATAGGAAATTAGCTCCTTGTTAAGGGAGGAGGCCATGAGGAGAGAGGGCCTTCTAGAGAAGGAGAGATCTGCCAGAGCATCATTGGCTACCCTACCGAGGGGAAAGGAGAGATAGCTAGGGTGCAGATGGACAACTAAGAGGATATGCATTGCCAGAGTAGGGATTGATGCTATGAAGGAAGCTAGATCAGAGTATAGGTTTCACACAAGAGCTTCCTTCTGGACTCGATCAAGTGACAAGGTTAACAAGGATTTTTTCCGTACCATAGGGCCAAAACACTCTGGACAGGGTGTTAGGAGACTTAGGAGAGGAGATGGATCTATTGCACAGGGCCCTTTGGAGGCGAGACATGTGGCTACACAATACTACACAGCTTTTCTTGGATCCACTACTAGGCCCTTAGGATACGAGAGGGATAGATAGACATTATGGTAGAGCACAAAAAAGGTGATTACAGATAGAATCAGCAAATATTTGATGGCCCATTTTACAGAGGAGGAGATGCAGAAGGTGCTTCTAGCATTGCCCTTAGGCAAGTGTCCAAGAGAAGACGAATTGGATAAGTCCTTTCTAAGCTATTGGGATCTTATCAATGTAGGCCTCATATCAGCTTTCCAAGAGATCATGGCATCATGGGTTAGAGTGAGTAGATATTTGATGGCCCATCTTACAGAGGAGGTGCAGAAGGCGCTTTTGGCATCGCCCTTAGGCAAGTGTCCAATTGGATAAGTCCTTTTTGAGCTATTGGGATCTTATTAGTGTAGGCCTCATATCAGCTTTCTAGGAGATCATGGCATCATGGGTTATGCTAGAGAAGTACGTTTCTTTGGAACACATAGCTTTGAACTGCCTATAAGATCCTTGCAAAGGCAATTAGTCTAAGATTAGCCCCATTGATGCTAGATATCATTCACCCCGCACAGAGAAGTTTTGTCCAAGAATGCAGCATCTTGGACATTATCTTCACTTTCTAGGAGTCCACAGCTTGGACTAGATCTAGGAACGAGGAACTTATTGTGCTACTTCTCGACTTTGAGAAGGCAGATGACCGTGCCAACTAGGAGTTCTTAGAGGGCACGATACCGAGGATGGGATTTTGAGAGTAGTGGATCAAGGGAATAGTGGCTCTTTACTCCTCAGCACACAGCTAGGTTATGATGAGTGGGACACGAGGAGACAGATTCAGCATTCAAAGATTGGTTAGATAGGGGTGCCCACTAGCTCCCTTCTTGTTCTTGTTTGTAGCAAAGGCCATGAGCTCTTTCTTGAGAGATAGATCTACGGGTGTCAGAGGCATTTGGTTACCCATCCTTGAGCTTGAGGAGCTTCTAGATGTGAAGTTTGCAGATGACACAACAATCTATCTGGATGGGGTTGAGAGTAACTTTAGGTCCTTTGTAACAGCCATGGAGATATTTTGTAGAGCAACAGGTACCTTAATTAATTGGCACAAGTCTTATGGATTTTGGATATGCGACACTAGGCAGCCAGAGTGGCGACCACATGAGGATTTCACGTGGGTTCTCTGCGAGACTGCAGTGAGATATCTTGGTTGCCATGTGAGGATTGACATTACCTCAAAACAGCAGCAGTTGACATCCCTCCTCTTGAGCACAAGACAGAAGTTTCTTTACTAGAGCTCAGCGCAACTATCACTAATAGGGAGAGTAGTAGTCACCGGCTAGGTCCTTGAGACTATGTGGTATATCACTTCCTATTGGTCATGCATCGGCCCAGGTGAAGTGCCTTATTAGGAACTTTATTTGGTCTAGAGGAGATGGGAGCACGGCTAGGGCAAAGGTTGCTTGGACGTCATCATACACCTTAAGGCTTAGATCTAGGGGAGGGTTGGGGATCATAGACCAAGATAGCCAGAGTAAAGCCTTAATGGCTAAGCTCATTGTTAGGGGTTTTCTTCTAAGTGAGGAGCCCTAGAAGAAACTTCTGATAGGGAGGGTACAAGCTATGACACCTGTCCATGAAGGACTGTGGCAGCCCAATATCCATGGGATTTTCTAGGAGATTAGGACCAGGAAATTAGGAAGAAGCTTTGAGGTGAGATGAGATTCGTGGTTTGAGTTCTGTAGTACTAGGGCTTCACTAGCTACCCCCCACTACAGCTGAAGATAAGAGAAGGCAGCCTTTGCTCTTCCATCACCTTTTGAGATTAGACTCCATCCACACTCTTGGACAAAGGATATACTTATCGTGGGGGAGGTTCTCTTTACATGTTGTTGTAGCAATGGGAGATTGGTTTGCATTCTGGGAGCTATGGCAAGAGACTAGAGATAGAGACTATAGGGGCTCAAGGGAGCCAGAGTTATGATCGCGGCTGTGATGACGGAGGAAGTTCCACCAGATTGGAGGACAAATACATGCACCTCTCAGACTTGGATCGGTCTGTTCTCTAGAAGGGACATTCTTCTAGTAGTTTTTGCGACTAGCAGAGATAGGACATTTACTTTTACAGTTGAGGAGGATGGCTGTCTCCAGTGAGAGGACTTGACCGAATAGCATTCATTGGATGCTCCAGATAGTCAATTAGAGGAGACCTTTACAGAGATTAGAGTGGGATCCAGGAGAGTGGGTGTGGAGGGATTGGTTCATTGATAGACCTTGTGATGTGCCTTCTTTGGCTACACTATAGATGAGCAGGATCAGGCCACAGCTAGCAGCCTCTTCCCATTGGCTTAGAGAGGGGATCACAGAGTTCCTTTGCGACTTTTGGAGGGGGCTGCATGATAGCTTCAGGCCTAGGAAGATCTCTCTCTTCCTATGACTTGTAGCTCATAGGGGTCTAGCAGGTAGCATGTGGCTTGGATACGGCAGGGACCCAGTAGCATGCACAAGATGTGATGAGCCAATGGAGACATAGAGACATTGCCTTTTGGACTTCCCTAGAGGTTTGGAGAAGAGGTGCCCTTAGGATAGTATTTCACGGCACAACAGAGACCATGGTGGCTACCAAGGCGGCTGTAGCATGGGTCACAGATAGAGACCCAACATATGGCTATGAGGATGTTCATGGGCTCTTCTCTCATTATTAGACAGCATCTGAGAAGGATTCTCGCTCCAGATTACTCACAGGCACAGTGGACTCAGGGACACTGCCACATATGGGAGTTGATTGCCAGTATCATAGCCTGGTATATTTGGACTGTGAGATGCAGCCACGCCATTGACCTTTTGGATGTATCCACAGCGGAGACTCTATCAAGGATTTGGACAGAGATCATTCACCCCCTTCGAGGGAGACGGGAGAGGATGCAGGGCAGCTTTGAGAGGATGAGGAATAGAAGAGAGGCTTTTTTGCAGATATGGGATTTAGGCACTTTCTTCCACACTGTCCCTCGTATTAGTTGTTCACCATTGTAGTTGTGATGTACTTAGTTACTCTTTACAGAGTTCCTTGTACTTTTTACCTCAGGTTATTCGCCAAGGTGTTATTAATAGAAATTTCTTTTCTTGGAAAATAAAGATCGTTTTAGCATTGCTGTTTACATTGACCACTTCTACCTTGGAAGCACTGGTCTAGCGTTGATATTATTCTACATGAACAACGAATGAGGATGGATTGCAATGACAAACTGTTAGATACTAGTAGTCAATGTGGCCATCATTTAGCAACATGACAATTGATGTGAAATGCTAATCCTGAATGGCCGGAATGAATTTGATTTGGCACCTGAAAATGATATTTATTAAGCATTGCATTGTACGAATGCAATTGAGTAGCTGTTGGGCAGTCCTTATTTGTGTTTGTAGAATGCTTTTTGTGTCAAAACTTGCTAATGTTAGCGAGGAAGAAAATCAAGGTTGTCATCTTTGTGAAAACTGGGCTACACTCCATGAGCTTATCCACATTATAAGCTCTACATATACAAATCTAAGGTCATGCTTTGGGAAGGGTATGACCTTATGTGCTGAAAATTTCTGATTTTGGAATTTGTTCCTTAGAGATGTTTCTAAGAAATTTTTTATGTGAAAAATGCATTCCATCCAATTAATTGTGTTAACGGAGCCTATCTTTTCAAACTCTCTAGTTTCATATAGTGTTGATTCACATAATATTTTTCCTGGCTAACTGGGACTACATCCTTTTCCTGAAATATAAGAGTAGATATTATATCCAGACAAATATTTATCAGCTCATATAACTGGATCATAAAGTCACTCATATAACACGATGGGAGGGGAGGGGTAAGCCACTCCTATGGAGTCGTTGCATCAATCTCCAGCTATCTGGCCCCAACTCCCCTCCTGCATCCCACTGCCTATCGAAGGATCTCCAAGTCCATGTCCCTACAGATCTCTCTCCACAACCTGATAGATTGGGAAGCTATGGCCTCCCAGGAAACTCATCAAATGTGTTTGCACTCTTTAAGCTGCAGCCTATCTCAATCCCAGATGTGGGTTCCAGATGACTGGCTGTTATGAATCTCCTTCTGACGACCCTGAAGCCTTGGCTCTGGAACCTTCCGCAAGCTCTGTCAAACTTGTAGCAAAGGAAGAATGATCTGCAGAGGGTGTGGAAAAGGTCACTTCAGAGATGGTCTCCACTCTCCTCCAAGATGGGGACAACGTTTTTGAAAGCCCTCCTGGAGGAGAAGCTTCCAAATCTGCCCACTTGATGTGAGCCCTTGGAACGCCAGCTTGCCCAGAAGGACCTTGATTTGGTATTTTGGATCAACAATCCCTAAGCCTCCCTCTGAGCTGTGTCTGATGATGGACTACAAGGCCACCTTAGCTTGGGAATTGCTAGGCCTGTCTGAACCAGACCAGAAGAAGTTCCAGACTAAGCAGCACAATTGCGAAACACAGGATGGAGAGATGCATTAGCAAGAAGCTATATGCCAGGCCATCACCAATAGGATTTGGCTAACCACTAGAGTTTGGAGCATGCTCTGATAGGTAAGCTTCCACCGGATGGTCTAACATAGGCATTAAGTGCAAGGCTGTTGTGACGTCGAGTTCCCACTTGGAACGCAATGTATGTGACTATATGTCCCCTGCTCACCCAGGTGAATCCCAAGTGAACACCATCAGTGCTAGAGTCAAGATCTGTAAGGAAACTAATTGGCTTATACTAGTTGATTTTGGCCCCTGCTGCTAAGCAAAAGACCTCCAAAGATTCTCTCTCTCTCTCTAACATCAGCTCAATCTGTGCTAGAGTCGATCTGTAAAGAAACTAGTTGACTTATGCTAGTTGATTTTTGCCCCTGCTGCTAAGCAGAAGACCTCCAACGCTTCTCTCTCTCTCTCTCTCTCTCTCTCTCTCTCTAACATCAGCTAATTATTCTCAATATACAAGGCAGTGTCATTTGCATATTTGGAGTCCAGAAACTTTGCCTCCATCCACATAGATGCCCTGAGGAACTCTCACTTGAAGAAAATAGGACATTGTGTTGATAAAGAACAGGACAAGGGATGGAGCAAGGGGCAGCCCATCAGACTGGTCACTTCAATCAGAGCTCCTCACCTTTCCACCCTCCTATGATCACCTTGATGCTGGCTTACGTGTAAAGTGTTGAGACCCCCTTCATCCACTGTTGAGGAAAGCCTAACCAGGCCACGGTCTCCTCTAGGAAGTCATAACCAACCCTGTCATATGCCTCCTCAAAATCTAGGAGAACCAATTGCCATCCTTTGCCCCCTATGTTGGGTCCACTTTGTATTCTCGAAGAAGGTAAACATGTTATTGAGGATGCTCTGGTCTTAGACAAAACCTGTGTCATGAATACTGTTTAGATAGAGGGGGTGAAGTCCGCCGCACCTTTGCTAGTGCCTTACAGGCCAGAGATTTTCTATGTCCCACAAGCAAAACCCTAACTTGGGAGGATCCTTCTAAATCTATAAATAAACAGGCTTCCCACCATTCAATCTATCTTATTTTGTAGATTTCAGCCATCAGCCTTCATCAATGGCTGTGCAGCCCATGCAACTGCTGCCATGTTACCACAGCCTAACCACAGATGCCTGGTGATTGCTTCCATCTATTGGCAACATCTTCTCTTGCCCGGAATAGCTTGCATTGACACTATAGCTGCCTCCTTGCTGATGAGTACTCTGTACCAATTGGCATTTTATCTGTACAGGCCTGATTCTTAGCTGTTACATGTTTTCAGCCTGCGTTTACCAGCTGACCTGGCTGCCCAGCATCAGCATACTCTCCTGCTCCTCCTGCTCTTGTGTGACTATCTTTAGCCTTGGGTGATAGGTTTTCAGCCTTGTTCAGGTGGTATAGTGCTGCATTTACCAGATTTCACCCTCCGGATTGTTGCATTTTGGTGACCAGCCTGTTGCCCTTCCACATTAAGCACACTTTCAGCTCTAATTGGTGGTTACAACACTCAGGATTCATCTTCGGTGGACATCACACTCCGATGACTCGTATTTCTCTGCCTTTGAGCATCTTGTACACTCTTTCTATCATTTGTAGCATTGATTCATTCACTTCAGAGTTCTCCTTCCTCTCCATTTATATTTGTATTTTTTGCACCATTTTTTGAGTTATTGTGTTTTAGCCGTGTTCATACATTCTATGTTTTCTGAGTGCAAACCCTGGCTCATCTTCACATGGTATCAAAGATGGTGCTTTTGTAAGGAGTACCCTATGGCTATCGTGGAGAGCTTGGTTTTATGCGAGATATGCGAACGATAAATAACCAACTCACAATATCTTAAACTCCTTGGGATCCTACTACGTCTTATCAGGCTCTCCATCGTTGGAGACCATGAGGAGGCATTATGGACTCCATGAGTAAGATAACACTTCACCTTCACCTTCTTCTTGGCCAGATACACATTTCATGATGGATAAGGAGTTTCAAAAATACTGGCATATTAGGGTATGGTTGCAGCTATCCTTCTTCAACTCTTGAAAACCTAGTTCTAATACATCCGGACTAGTTTATGAGGTTGGTTGTCTCTCTAATCAGGAAATATATACAACATTTGGGACGACCGGCGATCCATCTCTTTCATCACAGCTAGGCCCAATATTAAGTTCAGCTAACCCTTTTGAGTTATTTGAATCAAGTCCTTCCTTGTTTTTCCTTTTGGTATATAGGATCTAGATAATGACATGTTTGAGTACGTAAATGTTAACAAGGAGGCTCTCAAAGTAGTTCTTTTTCCCAAACTCCTTCCATCCCTCCATCTTCTAGTTAAAACATAGATTTTCTTTTTTCTACTTCCAATAATTTAGGATTGCACTCCACATTTGCATCCAACACACCAGGATTTGGATCATCTCTTTGAATTCCTAGTACCTTTTCTTTTTCATCACCTCATGTTAGCTATCCACAGGTAAATGCCACTCTACACCCTGGTACGTCATCAATAGGAATTCCACCTTTTAACATTGTGCCTTATACATGCCACAAGTGAGCACATTTCTCTTTCCTAGGATGGCTATGATGGGCATCCCCCTCTCTACACCCGGACATTCACTTCCTTACACCCCCCCCCCCCCCTCCAAACAAAAAAAAAAGGGGAAAAAAAAACCATTGGCCTCTTAGACGTAGGGATTTCCATCCTTTGCCTATGGTGTGGCATTCCTCACTCCATGGGTTACTCGCACGTAGGGATTTCCATCTTTTATCTCTCATGTGTCCATCCCTCCTTGGGCTACACATGTGGCTACCATGCCTATGCTCAATTAGCCCATATCCACTTTTGGATTCACTATGCACACATTTTGCATGCATGGTGGGTACTCTAGGGCTAATCCCCAAGTGTACTCCACTCCCCTACCCTACCCACCCTATTTCCCATCCAACACTGCCACTTCTATTGTTACGGCTATTCGCCTTCACAGATAAGACTCGCTTTAATGGGTCAAATTACACCACTTGGTCTAACTTTATGCAACAAGTGCCCTGCTACCAATATATCATCAATGCTAGGAAACTGCAAAACATCCTCTTACAGTAACGTGTAAAGTAGAATTGGCAAGCAGAAAATAGCTCTAAACAACATTGATACTCCTCCAGATCCTCTGGTGCCCCCAACTATGTGTGTCTAAGGGTGAAAAACTGACTCCCATCAATATCATCGCACCTTTGGTAAGTTACTGGTGCATCTTGGTATGCATGGCAATACATTCCTGGAAGTATCCTCGAAGTATCCTGTATACATCCAGAGAGCACCGTTACAATTCCACACTGTTAAGTTTCAACATCTCATGGGCCATGTACCATAAATTTGGAGTAGTGGTTGGTGATAATCACTTGATTACTGATGGTGGTGGTGGAAGCATGATTGTATGGGCAGCCTATGATGGTGTCCACTCGACAGGTCAAACAACAAGCCAAACATTAACCCTTTCCATTTCACAGGTGATAGGATGTGAGATTCCAAGCAGGGGCAAAATGTCAAAACAATGGGTGGGTCAGTGTGAGAAGGTGATGTGACAAGTGTGTGGATGAGACCAGTAGGCCAGAGCAAGGAGATCAATAGTTGCTGCAAGTAGGGAAAATAGTTGCTCCGAGTTTTACAAGTATTATTAGTCCTAACTTGTAAAGTGTTCTTCTCTATCTTTATGAGAGTCCATCTTTACTTTCCAAAGACAAGTAATCATCTGAGAAGCAATAATGGTTAACGAAGTGAACAAGCTTGCAATATGCGTGCTTGAATGGAGACTGCTTGTTGCTCACAATTTTCTCACACTTTTGGTTACTGTCAGGCATATAAACGTGTGGGAGGTATGGTGCATACTGCTGATATGGGACGTGGAGTGATTGGTGTTATTGATGTAACTGACATAATGGTTGGTCTTCTCATCATAGACCTAACAAGAACATCCTAGATGTAAGGTGAATTTATATCTCCCTCTAATATTTGTAAACTTTTTGTTATTCAGAGACTTGAAAATGGGGTGGCAGTGCTCAACAACAAGCAAGGTTTTCTGGATTGTGAAGCTTATGCTGTTTTGGAAGATTGGCTTGGCAACATGGCTAATAAATATTGGGATGAGAATTTCGACTCTTTAAAAGTAGTAGGTGTCAATCTTCTAAAATAAATCAGTCCTGCTTTGGTTCACCTATCTTTTGACACTTAAGTTTTCATTTCCTGCTTTTGTTCACTTCATTCTTAAAACTAAAGTTCTGATGTTCTGTTAGAATGAAGATCCTTTTTTGTTTCATGCTCATTTGAAACTCTTGTAGCTTCCTTCTAGGACTTCATGATGCTACAAGATGTTTTCCTCATGCAAGTCTTCATGTGATTTGATGGATGTAGTGTTGATCCACTTAGCGTCATGCCGACATGGTATCATCTATTCTGGGTGCTGCTGCTTCATGAGGCAGTCCTATTAAACAACAAAAATAGCCAACTTCTCATTTTTGTGATTTGTATGAGCCAAAGCTGCATGTATGTACTGCACAATTTTTTTTTCACATATGACCCATAGTGAATCTGCAAGAGGAAATCATCCATAACTTGAATTTTCATATACCTGCACAATCAACCTACAGTCTTTTTAGGTTGTCTACCGAGTGCTAATGATCTTTTTTGTCTTTCAAATAGTTTACTGCATCTAATTTTTCCTCTGTACTGCAATGAGAATGATAGTAGTGGAACCTTTCCAGATACAAGACAAAAAAGATCCATAACAATAAACTCGTTATCGACAATTCATCTACAAAAAGACCTGGAAAGGTTATTTAAAATCTGTGTCAAAATGGATCTAAAGCAAGAGATTACTGTAATTTGTCCTTCATGGGTTTCATCTTTATCTCAAGATGCTTGGTGTAAGCATGAAACACTGGTATCCCATGTATAAGCAGTTATGCTGGGCTAAACCTGACTTTATACATCACTTGCTGAATGCAGTAACAGCTTGAGCCTATCATGAGAGTCATCTATGTTTTATCGTGCAGCAACTGACTGGCAGTCGTTCATTGCCCCAAGTGCACTACACCTAGGTGTTGTCCAATGGGCCTAAACAAACTGCTATCACTTTACAAAATGCAAAAGAATTAACAATTCTTTGGGTGGAAGAGGGCTCTATACTTTTGATACCAGCATGTTGCAAACCTTTTCTTGTGCTTCTTCCTGTGGATGGAGATTGGGTGGTTTCACAAAGTCTGGCAGATGGGATCAGTGTCAAATCCAGGTCTTTTTCATGTAATTAGTAGTGACTCCATTCCAGTTTCCAATGGTGCAGCATCCAGCTGAGATTCCTGAAGACGTTTCTGAGGAAAACCTTCCAGATCTGTCCACACGACATGAAGCCTACTTCTAATTGAAAGTCTAGGTTGTGGTCCTTAGAGCTTCCAGTGTCATTTTTGACACAGTAGCACAACAAGTTCTATTCCTTATGCCCATTTGCCAATTAGGTATCAGTATTCCATTACAAGTCTTGCTGAAAACTTTCCACCTCTAACAGAAGAGAGATGATTTCCTTGACTCTTATTGGTTGTAAAAATGTTTTGTTTGTCTTCTTTTCTGGGATAAAGTAATGTTGTCCAATGCTGTCCGCTCTTTCTCCTTGTTGAAAACCTGTGCTTTTCTTTTGATTTTCAGGAGGGTCAAAAGGAGGAAAATGTGCTGTATACACCTGATCACGAGTGGGTGCAATGCAACAAATGCTTGAAATGGAGGGTTCTAGACCAAAGATTTGATAGCAATGATTTAGGTGATGAATGGTACGATGTTGCACCTTAGAATGAAACCTGTGTGTGCCATAAGAAACGTTTTGGCTGTGCATAGTTACCTTCAAAGTATGACTGATCCAAACATCCTGTGGTAATTAGTATGTAAAAAGTAATTTGAATTTTGATATCACTGAACTTCTGTGCAATGTGCACCTGCGCATGTGATATAGAAATATGTAAGTGAAGGCTTGTATATTCGAGCATTCATTTTAGTCTTAATTGGGTACCTTAAGGCTGTTCGATATAAAATTCCTTTGATGTGGCCTGTCCCTTGGCTAAGGTCTTGTAGAGTATGTGTGAGCATACTACCGATGAAAATACAACTATTTCTAAAGTGCTGCAAAATGAGAAGAGAGTACAAATATAGTGTGTGAAAAGAAAAAGCCATAACAAGGAATGAGCAAAAGATGTTTAGTCATAGCTTCCAGCAAATGAACTCCCTGAAATCTGATGATGTCCAGCCTAGTGTTTCTGCTGACCTCTCTGTGCTATAATCTCAATTATTGGACATCCAAAAGTTATGGGAGAAGGTTAGTTCCCAAGGTTGAATGTGAGTTCTCTACCCTCTAATACATCTAGATACTTCTGTGCTTCCTCAGAACCATCTGTAATAAGTACATTAGATGCCTCTTAACTACCCTCACTATAATGCGAGGGAAGTCAAGCCTACATTGCCATCCAGATTCAGATTGACACGTGATCTATTAAGAAGAGCACAATGCTCGAGTTGTGTGTTGTTTAATTGGAAATGTCTTCATCTCAAGGATGTTTAAGAAATGGATAACAGTAACTGTCCCTTGTAAAAACAGAGTATAGAGCAGTTGCTTGGGCCACAGGTCAAGCTTCATGGTCGAGGAACTCTTATGGTATGGAATTGTATTTGCCTTGGCCAACTCTCATATAATAGAGTGACAGCATGAGGCTCATACGACTGATGAGCATTCTGTTACAAACATATATGGATTGAGAAACATAGCTTTAAATTGTCCACTCTGCTAGAAAAGACTGGGGTCCTTACGCATAATGCTGCCTGATCATGTAGAATGAGATTTATTAGTACTGCTTTAAATCACTGAGAATGTGAAATTATCAACTGCTTGAAAATTTGTCACTGTTTCATGGATGTTATTTGCAATTGTCAGTTGATTAGACAGTGGTTTGTCCACCCAGAATGATGGGCAGCTGGTATAAACTTTGCCAGGAATACTGAAGCTCACTGCTCAGAGAGAGAGAGAGAGAGAGAGAGAGAGAGAGAGAGAGAGAGAGAGCCAAATTGCTTTTGTGCAGGTTCTGCTACATGCCTCCCTTCAAAGGTTCATGTTCAATGCCTCAGGAAGAGGCTGAAGATGGAATTGTAACAATTGGTGCAGTTAGAAGATATGCAAGTGTATCTGTATCTGGTGCAATCATAAATGCCAAGGAAGAGGAGCTATCTGCAACTGCCGGGACCTCCTGTGTGAGTAATAAAGGTATGGCCTCTTTCAAAAGATATGTGTGTCTAGCACTCTGTTCTTGCCCAAACAAAAAAAAATCTGATTCTAGGCCCCTCTCATCTGGGGTTCTCTGGTGTTAGGTCATGTGACTCTTGTACTTTCCATATTTCATAATTAATATAATTAACCATTGCGATGTGAGAGAGAGAGAGGTTTTTTTGTAGCCTTTTGGCCTCATGTACAGTCTTCTTCTTGTCTTTGAGTCTGCTTGGTTGGTCAGAAGGCCCTTTGTAAATATTTTGATTCATTAATTCTCATGAGAGAGAGAGAGAGAGAGAGAGAGAGAGAGAATCTCAATATGGAATTTCAAATTGCAGAAGCAAGTGATGGATCATTGGAGAGTGATGACAAAGCCACAACCAGGGGTCCCACATTGAGGAGGCTGAAGAGAGGGCCAAACGTGCATAGCAGCAAGGGGCGTCAATCTACACCGAAGAAGGTACGGAAGGGTTGATGTCGTGGATTGCTGTAGTACTGGAGCGTAATCTCTTCGCGGGCAGAGCAGCAGCTGAAGCCATTGAAGGAGAGCATTGGTTTGAGCATGTGGGTTATCTTGGCACAAAAGATCAGTCTTCCAAGAGGTGAAGGCGACATGATTGTCTCAAGGCCGGTCGTGCTTTGCAACCTATGGTCCCCCGACCCACTGACCCACAACCCAACCCAATAGTGCCTCACCCCTCACCCACCTTGATAGTGGAAGCAGTTTTCCAGGTTGTGGCCTAATCAGCCACAAATCCCGTCTTCCGCAAAGGAATATGACCCACCTACCAGCTTGAAAAGAGAGGCATAATCAATTCTTTTCTGCAGAGGGGCTGAGAACTCCTTGCCACCTGTGCAGAAAAGAATTGGAGAGCAGGCTGAACTTCATAGCACGTGGCTGCCCCATGGCACCCAGCTCTCCGCAAGCCCCTGTAGCAATCAGCTCTGGTGAGCGTTGGGATGAAGCAGAGTGCCCACCATTTTGGTACATATGTTACATTGTTGAATGGTCGCAAAGGTTAATATGTTGGTCAGAAAACTGTACATATATTGGATTGACTTTGAGAATTTCTTGTGCTAATTTTTTTTTTCAAATATTCTCTCTCTCTCTCTCTCTCTCTCTCTCTCACATAGACACACACACACACACACACACACAACTGAGATCAAATTTAAGATTAAAAAACAGTTCATTCTTGCAAGACTGTTTCAAGTTCCTTGATGTTTGTGTTAAGATTGCGTATTGTTATGATTTGAAAGGGATCTTGTATCTGAAAGTTGTGTGCTATCTCGTTTTGTCATTCGCATATGACAAAAGCAATCAAAACAAAGCATAATCATTTAAGCCAGCCAAGCATAATAGCTTTTATTATTTAACCAGTGAACCTTTGGCCAGACAACACTACCTTCATCATTTGCCTAAAACAAATACGTAAAAAACCTAAAGAATTAGTGGGGGTTTGAAGTTTTGGGGGAAAGCCCAAGCACTAAATAACATTTGGATAAACAAACCAAGGGATTTTACCTTTGTTTTTATTGTAGGTTTCAAGAGTTCATTTAACAGTCATTGTAGTTTATAATGAGATCCCCCTTTAGTTGTACTTTGTGATTAGGCATCATAGGCTATGTTGGCTTTTTGCAGATGATTTATATTCTTTCCTTGTATGCTTATTTATCAAACCAGTGTTTTGTGTGTGTGTGTGTGTGTGTGTGTGTGTGTGTGTGGAATGTTTCACGAGAAACAGCCCGTATACATATTACATCATGTGACGCTTGGTTTCATAATGGGAGACAGTTATATAATGTATCGGGATAGACATCCATGCAACCTCCACAAGCCTATAGGCCAACACAGTAGTCCTTCACAAGTAAGATGGCTAGAGAGGCAATCTACAAACTATAGAATGGGAGGGCATAGGACAACAACAATCTAGTGGTAAGAGTATCTCTTGCATGCATGTCACACACTAGTACCCATATTGACAAGTATGTTCAACAAAGTAGTATGTGAGGGATTTTCAAAAATATGGTCCAATCATAATATACTCCACTTTTTTAAGAGTGGCAACCCTTTGATCCCTAATAACTATAGGACCATCATGATTGGTGATACACGATATACTAACTATAGGACCATCATGATCCCCAATCATTATAGGAACATCTTGATCTAGAGCATAACTTGTGTGTATGGATTGAGATGTAGAGTAGGAGAGCATAGGGGCAAGCTTGTTTTAGATGTGGATACACCACATTGGATCATATCCTCACACTTTTGAGGCAATCATCAATGAGGGCTCAGCTTTATTGTTGCTTTGTGGATTTTTGCAAAGCATTTGACAGTGCTCAAATATGTTTCATGGAGGGATTGTGGGAGATTAGATTGCTAAGAGGGTATGTTGTGGCACATTTATGCATTATACCAGTGTGACAAGTCATATGCACACATGGGGGGACATTTAAGAGGATCAATAGCACCATAGACATTATACAAGGACACCTAATTTCACCCATCCTACTTGGACTATACATAGATGAGGTGTCAAACTATATTGATAGAGGAGGTGGAATTGGAGCTAGTCTAGCTGGAGTGTTATTACCGATACTATTATATGTAGATGATATTGTACTCATTTCAAACTCACTAGAGGACTTATAGTGTCACTTGGATGTACTATATGCTTTTTGCACACATAGAGAGCTCCAAGTGAATCTTGGAAAAACTAAAGTCAATAGTATTCACCTCTTCAATAGCATGGGTGATCCATTCCATGTATTTGTTCACATTTGGGAGAGGTGTGGAGCATGTGAGAGTATATGTATACTTGGGTCACTTTCTTTGGCTTGAGATTTTCGCTAAGGGGGAAAGTTGAGGCTCAATCCACACAAGGCTATGCGACCTTAGGGACCCTTAAGAGGCAATGTACCTATACATAGTTTCAAGAAGCTCGCATTAGTATATGTATACTTGGGTGTCACTTTCTTTGACTCGAGATTTTTCGCTAAGGGGGAAAGTTGAGGCTCAATCCGCACAAGGCTATACGACCTTAGGGACCCTTAAAGAGGCAATGTACTTATGCATAATTTCAAGAAGCTCGCACCAAACTATGGTGGTTTGACACGCTAGTCACATTTGCTCTTGTGTAGAGTTGAGGTTTGGGGTTGCAGATTGACCTTGCTTACTAACTAGATTGGCCTAGAGAGAGATCATTATGATGGTTGGGACTGCATAGAGAGACCATAGACGATGATGACATCATGCATGATTAGGAGTAAGCTCTCCACCCTACTCCTTAGCATCAGAGCAGGGATGGAGATAGCACCTATGGTTGTGGAGGCACTCTTTAGGGAAGTAGCTTTCTTACACAAGATATGAGAGTTCCCCCACCCAAATATCTTAGATTGGCATTGACTTCCTCTAGATATCAATCAGCTCTTGCCTTCTTTGTCTAGCTTGGACTGTACTACACTCCCTCTCACTTGAGCTGAGATCAATTTAGTTATTAAGGTTGATGTCCTCCCACCAGTTGAGGATAAAAACTAGCATATGGGCAAATAATCCAATGAAGAATAGGATATAATAGCTTTGCAACAAAGCCTAAGATAGAGGAGCACTATATATGCATGTGTATAATGTACTATGACATACGAGGAAGGTATCACTGCCTCTTTTGTGAGGGCTTTGGACCTCTTTGTTGTGTCATGGAGTATGAGGAGGAGAGATGTCTAGGGCTTTTCCTCCTGGAGCTCCAAAGGTACCACACAACACTGCTATGAGACAAGAGACCAGCTTGCACATAGGGACCCAAGTAGAGAGTAATGAGAGATTTCTTCCATAGATCAGACTCCACATGCACTATTAGCTCAGCAAACAAACTACACCTATGCCATACTATTGCGTCACACCACTGGATAGGGCCATTGCACATTGTCGAGCACGACGACTTGGACCGCGCAATCCATGTCTAAGAGACCCATACCATAATCATATCAAAGCCATCATTGCAAAACATAAGAGACTTACTCCTCAACACATTAGCAGAGCTACCTAGGACCACATCACGGTTGGATCATGTGCTAATCTTGACATTTAAAAACGAGCTACTAACTAGAGATCAAAATATAAGGACCATAGCCAACATCATTATAAGGGAACATACAAGGATCAAAATATAAGAACCATAATGAATTAGCTTAGCTACGGTTCTATCGTATATATGGAGAAAACTAGATATCAAAATATGAGGACCATAGCCAAATGTAGAGGGAAATAGTTAATACAAGAATGTAATGAAAAGAAGAGCTATAAGAGCTATGATACATACAAATTGTGGTAGCAAGAAGTCGTAGAAAAAAATGAGCTTGAGACTTAAAATAAGGAAAATAAAGTAGTATAAGAATGTTACAAAATAAGCACTACATATAAGGCATCTATCTTTTAGAAAAACTATGTATTTTTCCCAGCTAATTGATTTAGCATGGTATTTGCTAATTTCAAAAGAAGCTACAAAAAGGATTTTTAGTTAAAAGCCTTGTGTGGAATGTCAAAGTTAAACAAGATAAGGACTCCTACACAAGAGTGGATAAGTTGTGTACATGTAGAGAGTAATGTTTGTAGGCTATACCTTTAATAAAGCTAGAATCAATACCTAATTTCACTTGAACATGGAGTCTTTCAAGACTAATGACTAATTTTTTTAGTAAGAGCAAAGGCCAAGCTTTAAGGCTCATACTAGATGTGTGTGCATGCATATGCACAATTGGTAGAGTACATAATGGAGGTATTTAGTTTTTGCAACTAGAGATTTATTCTATGAGCTCGGTGTGTGTGTGCACACATGCACAATTGGAGAGAGTATATAATGTCCCAAAAGATAGTTATTTTTTGTTTGTGTGTGTATGTTATGTATGTTTGTTTGTACTGCTACTTTGCATGTTATTATTATATGGTGAATTGAGATGTCATAATGTGTATAATGTATGCAACCTAGGCAATGTACATATATATAATTTTGGATATGTATGTGCACATGCTTGTATATATGTAGACACACATACATGCATGTGTTATTAGATAGCAAATAATGTGAATATTTATGTGAATGTTCAAAAATATAATAATGCACAATTGACACATTACATACTATATAGGTTGTCAAGGAGAACACAAAAGTTAAACCACACACACATAGATGTATTTACATGTCCAAATGCCAAAATGGCCTATGAGAAAAATAAATGAGTACATCTAACCGTGTTCTCTGACTAGAAAACAACTATGAAAGTCTAAATGACTAACTATAACAACTGCAAGTATAGGCTACCATCCTATGCAAAATGATATTTCAATGATCCTTCAACTAACATATAGGATCCACCCTAATCAACATGATTCTCTAGAAATAGTATACCCTCTTCAAGGCAAGAATATATGTCATGGGGTGGTCAAAGACATCAAGTCCAGTAAGGGGAGGTACTTGTCTTTGATGGTGAGCAATGATCTCTTGAATTTACTAGAGGTAAGGAGGTCAAGCACGATAATGGGGTGGTGTATATCGTGCTCTAGGGACCGCGGCTACTTGGCTTGCTATGACTCCTCTGACTCATGAATGGTGGGCACTACTGTCATGGTATCATCTAGTGAGCTAGCTCTAAAGCTAGCATTGAAAAAATTTGACCTCCATCTTTGTCTTGCTCCTCAAAAGATTCACAGTAAGAATAGCCCTAGTCATCTCTAATCCTCTATTCCATCACCTTGTAGAGAGGACCAAACCCCACTTGAAAAAGGCAATAAATCTCCCTCTAATCTCAAAATATATAGTACATTTTCAAATTAAGTTCTCCTCAAACTCAACCTCTTGGTGGCATAACTAGCAAATGCATGCATCCTTAGGCATGTATATACCATCTTGTCTCAATCCTAAGCTAGAATGATGATGTCTATATTTTTCCAATAGCATTGCCTATCCCATGGCAGAGGTGGATATCCATGTATGTTGGCCTAATAATGAATCCCTCCATCGAACACATATAGGAAATGGTGTTGATACTATGCAACTTTGTATGAAGGGTCTCTCTTAGGCATACTACCATGTACAATCTGCATTGATCTTCATAATATTTGACCTAATAACTCAATTCCGCTTTGTAGGCATGAGGTCTAAGTCCACACTGTATTGGAGTGGTGGGTGTGCATCCATCTCTAGTCCATCTATTTTGAACCATGCTACATCCATCTCTAATCTGTGTCATGAACCATGATTGCATCTCTACATACCAACAATGTACATCCACACTCTTTGCCAATTGTTTGAAGAAAGTCAATGCCAATCAAGGATATCTATATCTAGGGAGCTCCCATATTCTCTATACACAAATAATGCATCCATGAGCGCATGTTCTTCTCCAATCTTTGCTCTAATAATCTCATGAGGTACCAATGGTTTGCTTCATATGATTGGACCAATCATCATCATTAATGGCCTCTCAATATTCTTCCAAGTCTTTTTGCAAAGACTTGGCCCCCATATTGGGGATCCATATAGCACTTCACATGCATATATAAATTGTTTTCCAACAAGGCCATCATAATCTTGTGCTTTTCCATGTTGTAATCTATGAATCAACCTTATCACCATCCCTATAGTAAAGTATGAACCGCAAGATGGACGAGGCCCTTACAGGGGCAGGACATAGGGGGTTGACCTTCTACATCATATATGTCCTTTGCATAGTTGTACTATGCTTCTAGTGCTTCGATTAGGGTGCTTGGATACCTTTCTTGAAATATCTCACATGCCCTCTTATTGTCTCGTCCTAAAAATACTTCATATATCCTTGAATATGCTCCTTTGTTTCTTCATACTAGGAATCAAAAGATCAATTGAGCTAGCCTATGTGTAGTATCTCCAATAGATATCTCACTCTTTAACTTTGTCCATGTCTCGTGATATTCACTATCACGCCAACTATTTTGTGGGGTAGTAATTTTTGGCAAGGTAGAAGAAGCCACAATATGAGGGAACGCATGTGCCACTAATGCATGCAAAACTTCTCTCGACCTTATTGTCATTTCATCCAAAAAAGTAATATGGGCCCATAGTAAACAATCCATCATATACTATAGCTCTATACACATGAGTTATCTCCAACAAAAACTAGTATCCAAGGCATTTATAAACTGGAGTGGCAAGTGAGCTCTTGGTGCAACCTCTTGTTAGTGTAAAACTCAAATATGCACGATGTAGTGCTAAACCAATAGTTCTTCCTAAAGGGTAAAGTCAATATTTGGCAACAAAGAGGGCAACCCTATTAAATAAAAGCTTATCTTCATTGGATATAGTACGACCATGGAGGGCTATCGGCTCTATGACCTGATGACTTGAACGATCGAGGTGAGCAAGGATGTGATCTTCAATGGGGTTGTAGCCTCTGAAGATCCAATTGATGGTTATTTTGTTATAGGTAGCTCTTCGTCTTCACCTGAACCCCCTCCATCATCCCCTCTCCTTCCTTCCAAGTTACCCCTTGGCACCCCTCCTTTGTCTGTGACTCCTTCCTCTCCTTCTCCCACATCTTCACCCTCTCACCTTCCACCCCTAATGTAGCATTTGATTTTTTACAAAGCAATCAATGAACATTAATGGTGAAAAGCCAAGTGTCCTCACATGGACATGCAGCTAATAAATACATTTACCATACTACTAAAGCACAGATAATCCTAAAAATGTGAAGTCTTGATTGCAAATGCTACATATTATTTATGTTCAATGCACGGGTTTAGGACTTCAAAGGCTATGTGAACAATTGAGAGAGAGAGAGAGAGAGAGAGAGAGAGAGAGAGAGAGAGAGAGAGAGAGAGAGAGAGAGAGAGAGAGAGAGAGAGAGAGAGAGAGAGAGAGAGAGAGAGAGAGAGAGAGAGAGAGTGTGTGTGTGTGTGTGTGTGTGTGTGTGTGTGTGTGTGTGTGTGTGTGTGTAAGGCATTAGGGGAGATTTAGACTCCAATTTAGACCTTTATGTTTTAGAGAGAGAGAGATACTCTCAAACAATAGGGGGAAGCACCATCTATTGGGTTCACCTATCCATAAAACAATGTCATCGTGATACTATTCACCTACTTTTCACCCAATGCACCCAATATTTTAATTATTAAATAAGGATCCTGCCATGTTGTGAATACATATAAAAGCAGCTTTGTTAATTAACATGTTACTCAAGGTTCCTTGAACGAGCTTTGGGCATAATGCAAAATAGTTAAAAACAATCCTTTCAAACCAACTTAATAATTTTTGTTGGACTAATTTAGCTAGTCTCAAGTTTGAGATTGATATCCCATCGTTGGATATTTTGATCTCCTATTTGGTACTTTATCCTTATCCCTTTCTAGAATTACAATCTATCCAATGTCCATACATTGTTCCCGGTGAGTATTTGATCGCGCTGCATGTTGGTGTACAAGGCAACCTTCCTCGTACATTTGACCTCATTGTCTAGGTGGCTATCTCACACTCTAGATTGTAATATCCGATTAAGTGGTAAATCCAACTCTAACAAGTCTCAAGGGGAGAGTACAATGCCAATCTCACTTCTTCATTTACATATTCCAATTTCTCTTTAATCACATCCACGAACTCTTGGACCACATCCCCAGATAGTTGTATCAAGCCAAAAGTATTTAAACCAAGCACAACAATTCCATTTTCAGACACTCCACTTGCATTCACAACATTTTTCAAGTTGAAACCATCACATGATTTATAGCTTTGATGCAACATATACATGCAAACACATGATTCACATTTGATACCATTGTATAATCATTATCTAAATACAAATTGCAACCATCCCAACTCAAGTAAACAATGGGGGGGGGGAGGTGTTCTTCCTCTTAGATTGGTTCTTTGCCTCTTAGATTGGTTCTTCGCCCTATACTTCCCTTAGCATTATGGACTACATAATTGGATGGTTAATTCATTGAATATTTTTTCCCAATTTAATATCACTACAATACCCATAATGTTTCCTAGCATTTTTTACTAAGTTATCCAATGTATGATTTTCTAAAGGGAAATCTTCCAATAATTTATGTCGATATAAGTTCTTCAATAATTTTACCTAGCATTTTGACTAAATAATCAAATGTTTTAAATCCCCTAATAATTTTTTCAAGTGATTCTTATTTATAATTATTTGATTATTTCTCTAATGTTTCATCTTTGAAATACATAATTATTTATATAATTACTTTAGCACTAATAATCTTTAATATCATTTAATCTCTATTATTTCTTACTATATTTTTATTATTTATCATTGTAATAACAAGTACTCTATCAACTTTTCAATTAGAGTAATCTAAGAGAAATTACACAAAGAAAACTTGGAGTTCCTAGTGAGGTTTGCATGCTTAGTCTTGTTACTTGTGGTCAATGATGCTCTCTCAATGTCCATGCATCTCTTCAATGGCATGATGGCACATGAATGAAAGGTTAGAAAGAAGAGAGAAGGTGGAGAGGCTTGTGTATGTGTGTCTGTGTGTGTTTGCCTTCCCTTGGATTCACAGTTCTCTCTCTCTCTCTCTCTCTCTCTCTCTCTCTCTCTCTCTCTCTCTCTCTCTCTCTCTCTCTCTCTCTCCACCCTTGAGGAGCACAACAGACCTAGGACACTAAGGCCCCACTCAAGAGATAGCTTATAGATTTCGTCGTCGCAAGAGAGACTCGGGAGGTTTCAACACAACCACAGCCTTGGTCGTCTACATATACATGGGAGTATTGATTGATCGAGTTGTCCAACTTGGCCGATCCAAATTTCCCAGACCTCGACACATGCATGATGACATTTCCATAGGAAAATATAGGAGATTATTGCCCAAGCTAAAACCAGGCTCTCTACATCACCATGAGATTGTATCAGCTAGAGCTCTTTACTTGTCAAGAAGATTTCTCCTTATTTGTGATGGAGGAGGTACAGTGGAGGAGATAACAATTGACGGGGGTGGGGGGGGGCGCGCTACTAGGTAACCTCTAGCTAACTAAACTAAAGTAATGAGGTTGCTTTACTAACTTAATTACTAATTAAACAAACTTAATAGTCTTGTTTTTCTTTTGTTTTTGCTCATGCCTCATCGACATAACAATATGGGGTGATCCTACATGTTTGGGAGCCATTATTTTCCAAAGTATCTGTGGTGACTCGTTGGGAGGTGGTGTTCACATGCACTGTGGAATGAGATATTATGGGAAGGATAACTGCAATGTTTAAAATCGGATATGTTGCACTATTTCTTCATAGTTAAAACAGTATATCATCCAGTTCCTCCATGGGGTTGGCTTCTTTAATTCTATCACTATAGATTATGGCATATCATTGAATTGCTTGCATAATTAAGCTATGATTACTGAACTACTTTGTAAGTCTCTAAATGTTAGCCTGGAAATCAACTTGGGA
Source organism: Lygodium microphyllum (assembly GCF_053477565.2). Classification (NCBI taxonomy): domain Eukaryota; kingdom Viridiplantae; phylum Streptophyta; class Polypodiopsida; order Schizaeales; family Lygodiaceae; genus Lygodium; species Lygodium microphyllum. Next base: position 75,112,252 of record NC_141154.1, on the reverse strand, counting down.
TCTTGATAGGTTCCTCCCATCTCTCTTGTAATTGATATCATGAATTTTTGGGTAACGGGGTTGAAATCTCTTGCATGGAACCATAAATGTTGTCGTCTTTCTCTCTAGCTTCCAATTTTTGTTTTTTACTCTTCTTCCTCTACAATTCCAAAGCAATCCTTGTGGCTTCCTCATAGGTCTTTGGATCTTTAAACATCAACTTTCTTCAAATGCTAGGATGTAAAGAAGCCACAAATTTCTTCTCACTTGATGTAAGCATTAAGCTTTCCTACTTCCCCCACAAAGCTTTTAACTTGGCTAGATATTGTTATACATCTATATGTTCCTATTGTGTCAACTTGTTAACTTCCTTCAATAAGTGTCCAATCTTTTCTCTTCCTTTGTATTGGGTTTGTAAAGCCAAAACCAAAGTGCCCTTGGTGGCATTATCCAACATCTTACCATACCAAGCACTAGCTTCATCTTTCAATCACAATTACCTCAATATTTCCTTGTTCTCATCCACATCCCTATTAGTTTGAAAGGCTATTAGCTCAATCAACCTCATGAAATGAACACCACATCCTCTTTTTGTCTCCTCTATACTACATCATTTCTCCCAAACCTTCCATCTTGAAGCTTAAGCTAAATTCCAAATGGGCCTTCAAATTGGTTTCCTTGGCACTTGCAACACTATTGATTCTTCCTCCTAGTAGTAAGGACGCCAATGGATGTGAGGAGTAATGGATAGGGACACTATGATAGCTTTATGTCTAGAAAAATAAGAGGGAAAGCCAATGTAGATCAATCTTTGATCAACACAAATAGATCCTAATCAAAGCATGCATGTCCAAAAATTGTGTATATAAGATTCATGTGCATAAAATTGATTGTAATTTTTTATATGAGAACTCAAGTTGAGATTATGTAAAAAGAAAACTTATAGCTCATAAGCTAATATCTAGAACTTAGAACAACTAAAGAAAATTTCTAAGCAAAAATGGGTTAAACAAAGATGTGATTAGACTTCTATCATTTTTTCTATGCAATGTATACCCGCATAGTCTACCTTTTGAGACAAGCATATCTCTCCATCTATAGACCAAAATGCTACCGAATTTAATAGAAGTGTTTCTTAGATATTAAAGAACATTGGTAACCTTCAACAACTACTATAGACCAATCACACAAATCATAAAGGAAAATAGGATGGAAGGATATAGAAGAACAATTGCATGACCAATTCACGAGTTAGAGATGTGATTATCATTCAAACCATGATCATAGCTTTTGACAATTATTGAGAGCAAGAATCAATCTATTGGGTACCTATGTAGGGATGATTGCATGCAACCAATATCATATGTAGAAAGCAATGATGGGAAGTTTAATACCTCAATTAGCACCAATCACCTAGAAATTTTGCAAGTGAGGGAGATCAACTCAACCATCCAAATGTATGTTCCAACTTCTAGGCTATGTATAACAAGAATTCAACATGTCAATATCTGATCCTCATTGTAGATATGATGCACATCCACTCCTCATAAGTTGCTCATGGGCTGCTTATAAGTTGCTCATAGGCCAGGTAGATAGGTAGGAGCCTATTGATTTATATTGTTCTACATTAGTCTCATGAATATCAACCCTCAAATAGCAAACTCTTTTTTTATTTTATATGCAAATCTCAAGCATGGTCATGCTCCTCCATGTGATCCACTTAAGTTACTTGCTACCAATGCATGGTCTCTATACCATTTAAATTACCCTAGCACCTAGAATGTTAGCATTTGTTAAAGTTTCTTTCCTAAACAACTCCTAGCTCTTTATTTCCACAAAATGAGGAAGAATGAGAGGCATGGAACATATTTAAGAGGAAATTTCAAGTTAGAATTGTAGTCAACTAGGCTGCATATCCTCAAGCTTCCTCTATAAACAAGAGGTGAAAAAAGATAACAAAGTAGACTAGCAATGTTATGAGTGAGCAATCATACACATATATTGCTTTATGTGAAAGGCATCAATTATCAAAGCTATTGTACCTTCAATACCCTTGAACATGCTCAATATAGAGATGATAATAGAAGAAGCCACCCTTATACCTCTAAATGTCATTAGAAGAGCGTAGACTAAGAGGACATAAGGTTAATTGAACCTTTTATGATGGATGGCTTTGAAATAGGAAAGAAGAATGCAAAGGATAAGTTACAAAAAGATTCAACAAGGTGCTCTTAAAAAGTGAGAGTGACACTACTCAATTAAGGCATAGGGGACTTTGTGATGATCGGATTACATTGATGAAATCCACTCATTCTAGGCTTCCAACAACTCCAGGATTTTCATCACTCTCACAAGATGGATATACATGGTTTTTTGCCTAAAGGGAAAGGTTTACATGGATATTTGGGAGAGAGAGGGGGGAAGAGAGAGCCCAACATGCTTTTGCCATTTTCTCTCTTTTTTAATCCTTCTATTTTGAGTTTTAGCTTAAGAGTGCCTTGTCCCAAAAAATCCAATTAGCTCTTAGCCTTCGTATTTTCACCCAAAAGCTAAATTTATTTTCTCTTCTACCATTACTTTATTGTTCCAAGAGCACTTTTCCTCCATATTTCTTGTGGGTAACGTCCAATGTGCCCTTAGTGTCAAATTAATATGCTACAAAATTGTAAGAGTGACTAAATTTTCAAGATGAATACATTTATGTAGTAAAATTTTCACAATTTCAATGTTATATTGTCCATTTTAAAATGTGCAATATCTTTTTCATATTTTAATTGTATGGGTTAACTTTTGTTACTTATACTTGCATTTAACAATGTATAAATGTGCAAATGTGTCTAGAATTCACATTTCATGGATGAAATTACTTATTCAACATTTCTCACGCATTAATTTACTTGTTTTTAAACTCAAATTTTTTTATTTATTTGAACTGCACAATGGGGACATTACTCTATGAACCCTTGTATTTGGCCCTATTAATATTCCATGAAAGAATATATTATTGGGCTCCTTATTTCTTGCACAATGTGAGCAACTAACTCTATGGCATTATAAGAACCCTAGGCAATATCTTATTCAAAATATGTGATTTGGAAAAATATTAGTTACATGTGGTTTGGTCCAAAGATAACCATCACATGGTTATTGCATACCATCCATTCTTAAATATGTCAAGAATATAGGAGGAAATACAAATGCAATTATACCATTATACTCCCTTAGAAGCTCACTAACACAAACTAGTCCTTTGACTTTGTTGCAAAAGTGCCTTCCAAATATTTCCTCTTTAGTTTTGAAAATCCATTGCAATATTTCTCTTTTTTTCCCTTGAGAAACATGGAACGATTTCATTTCTTGATTGATCAAGACATTGTGAGTTCTCATGCAAATCATTTATCTCCAATTTGAGGAGAAGTTTTGCTAGGGGAGTGTCCAAATCATCAAATGGTTCAACCTCACAACTCTAGCAAGTATTATAATGGAAAGAGATTTTGATATCGACAATGAGATTCTAACATTCGTATAATAGAAAGAGATTATGATCAAACTAGTGATAGAACTTATACATACAACTAACCAAGCCCATACTAAATCATGAAATATGCTCCCAAAAATGATCTCAAAAGCTCTAAAACTATAACCCACAAGTATCTAAAAATATCTAAATGCAATAAAAACACTCCAAAGTTAAGAACTCACTAAAACCTAGCACTCACTATCATCTAATATTACCACCTCAAGGTCTATGATAGCAAAATCCTTGATTAAGTCATGGGTCAAAGTCAAGAGAGCCCTTTTTATAAAAGCATGGATTTACAAAATTTTTAATACTATTAAATAAAAAGTAGAAGAAGGCTTAAGGAAGACATAAAGCGTAATTGATAAATACATCAACTTCATAGCATGGCTATTATAATTGTGTCAATTGTCGAGGTCATGTAGCCTTTCTTCAATCCTAGATTCCAATCTTATGCAACCTCTACCCTTGATGTTGTATTCTAGCAAATTCATTATGATGCTAGACCTAGCAATAGATTTGTTTCACCCTCAATAGTCACATCAATTGTGTGGTTTTGTGCAATATGAGCAATTTAACAAACACATCTCCTCATTTGTGGATATTGGATAGACATAACATCTTAAACCTTATCATTTTGAGATCTTATATATCAAGCAGATGCCACGTTTGACCATCCGTTTTTTACCACTATGGCATAATGGACATGTTGTGACAATGTTCATGCCATTGTCATTGTTGATCTCCCTTACAAGCCCTTAGAACAACTTGGGGTGGATACTTGCATGTATTTTTACAACTTCATCTCTCTAAATGGATGCAAGAGGATTGCTTGAACCTCTATCTTCATGCTTAGAGAAGGTGAAATGTTGATGAAAAATGTTTTCTTCAACTAGTAAAAATAAAGACAAGTTCCCAAAGCAATTGATTCTAATGTTCAAAATCTATATGAAATGTTGGTTTTATAACCAAAGTACTTGAAATTTCGTTGAGATTTCTAAGGGCATAATAAAACTTCTATCAATATTTTAGAATTCTAGCCACTACAAATACACTAAAATGTCATTTTTTTCCCATCATTGAGAAAGTATTTGGACTTTCCACAACCATCTGAACTCCTCAAACTTTTGCAAATGGCGGCCTAGCCCTACAAGCAATGGGCTTCATGCAAGCCATAGCACAAGATAAACAAATCCTGAAACAAGGTTATATCAAAATATGAAAGATAAAAGAGAATCTAAAAAAGGAAACAAAATAGTTGGACTGATACAACATGAAATAAGGATGTCCTTAGGTGAGTGAGAAAGCAAAAGAAGGCTCCAATACAAATCAGACATGTGCACCGCTCTTTCCACCCTACTACATTGTGCTACTAGAATACATGGTGGACAATCACTTTACTTTTTGTACCCACCCCTTCTACCCAAAATCCTCCATTGAGCTATGAGATGCAATAAAGGACTACATGCTTATCAAGGGATGTCTTGGCCGCACCTTCCAACCACTCCTCGAGGAATGAAGCTTATATTTGCATTCCAAAAAATAAAAGAAAAAAAGAGAAAATAAATAAACTAAGAAAAAAGGCAGAGAGAATGGGAAAAGAAAAGCAAAAACTCAAATTTGGATAGGTGTGTCGCATAGACACTACACTTAGAAGTCCTCAAGGTAGGCACGATTAGTGACCTCCATCAGTTGGCTCCACTTCTAACCCCCCAGCCCTTTTCCCCCACATCACGATCTTGGGGCACATCAAGGTAGGACACTAAATTTGAAATGAAGCAATCCAATATCATTGTTGTAAGCCAATCACACAAACCACAAAGGAAAATAGGATGGAATAGATGTAAAAGAACAAAAGTAGATATAGAAAAAAAAAATCATGACCAATTCAAGAGAAAGAGGATAAAATTTTCATTCAAATAAAAATTAGGAGTGGATATTATTTTTCAAACTTTTGATCTAAAAGGTATAAAAGAGAGGTGATTGGTAGTAAGAATCAATATATTGGATGCCTATGTAGTGCAGATCATTGCACGCAATCAAGATTACAAGTAGATAAAGCAATAGGGACACAAAATCATTGCATCAACCAACATTAATCAACTAGACATTGTCCAATGGAGGAAGACCTATTCAATCATCCACATGTATGTTTCAACTTTTATCTTATAGACAACAAGAGTGGTCTCTCCCTCTCTCGCTCACTCTTATCAATTTATTTTTTTACTGTCTCCTCTCCCTCTCTCTATCTTCTCTCTTTCCCTATCTCAATCTCCCTTTATTTATATTCTCTCTCTCTCTCTCTCTCTCTCTCTCTCTCTCTCTCTCTCTCTCTCTCTCTCTCTCTCTCTCTCTCTCTCTCTCTCTCTCTCTCTCTCTCTCTCTCTCTCTCTCTCTCTCTCTCTCTCTCTCTCTCTCTCTCTCTCTCCGTGCGCGCGCGCGCATGTGTGTGTGTGTGTGTGTGTGTGTGTGTGTGTGTGTGTGTGTGTGTGTGTGTGTGTGTGTGTGTGTGTGTGTGTGTGTGTGTGTGTGTGTGTGTGTGTGTGTGTGTGTGTGTGTGTGTGTGTGTGTGTGTGTGTGTGTGTGTGTGTGTGTGTGTGTGTGTGTGTGTGTGTGTGTGTGTGTGTGTGTGTGTGTGTGTGTGTGTGTGTGTGTGTGTGTGTGTGTGTGTGTGTGAAAATAGCCTCAAGGGTTCAAAAATCAATTGCCCACAATACTGCACTTTGGCAGCAATTTTTGGCTGGTGGGTGGGTGGGTGAGTGAGGGGGGGTTTGGGTGAGATTGTAAAGAATGCAGGGGAGTTTGGGTGGGATTGTAAAGAATGGCACTCTGTAATAGGCTGGCCACCACCCCTCCTTAAAAAGCTTCTCTCCAAAAAATAACCTTTGTATTTTTAACAATTTTACTATTTATTATTATTATGAAGCTAACTGAGTTGCCTACTTAAGTCATTACTTATTTTAACTACTGTAACATAACCAACTTAATAAACCTACTTGTAATGTGACTAACCAATCAACTTAGTTGACTAATTTAAGTAACTTAGGTTACTAACAACTTATATAACTAACATTCACATGCACATTGAGCTCCTACAATATGAGATCTGGAGGTGTAGAAAATGAAGGTGATCGTAACACGAAGAATTCGTGCCATTAGAAAATGGGTACATTACAATATACTAGACTACTACAACTAGGATATTGTTGCACTATCAAACCCATTGGTGGAGCCAACTCAAGTTGTAAGAACTTGTCCACTATCATCTCGATTGGTCCTTGTGACTTGAAGTCCTAGTTTGACCCCATCTCATGGGATTGTCTCTAATGTTTATCCAATTGTTTCTTTTAAGTACTATCTAATCCTATACATACTACATTGTGCCTAGCACTACCTTGTATCATTGGAGTTCCTAAGCTAGACCCACATAAATTTAATGAGTCAAGCTCCCATATCTTGATTGACCTAGGTTATCACCTCAACTAGAATCTTTGATCACCTTGAGTGCAACTTTCCATCAATTTTGGCACTTGGGAACCTAACCTACTTAGTGTAGGCCACTTAAGGTATAATGCTTGACATTTACTTTCGAAACTCTCAAAAATATTCAAATTAGGCCTTTGATTAGTCCCAAAAAGCTTTAAAACACACTAGAGGACTGCCATCCAAATTCTTATGTCCAAATCTTTTCTTGTGATTTTTCTTAAGGATTTGTGTCTAATTTCTAAAAGAAAATTTTCTTGAATATGATTAATGTAAAATTTTAATTGAAAAATTCTCAAAAATTTTTAAAAACCTTAAGAGACTAGCCAAAGGTGCACAAACTTTGAGATTAGCCACCAAGAGTACAAAGCTTTCCGTAGGAGCAACCAATCATGTTAAGCCATGTAAGCAAAATATCTATTATATACTGTACTTTTCCAATTCTATTTGTTATTTTTTTAGTGCAACACATTAAAATTCACATTTTGGAAGGAAAATCACCTTTGACTAAATAAGCCACTCCTTTTTAAAAAAATATCAAACTAATCTCTTCCCTAATCAAGTTCTTACAAGGTCCTTTTGGAGTCTACATTTTTCCTCATGCACATTCTTGCATATCTCAAAGAAACCAGCTCCCATAGGTCGAATGTGTCAAGGATGCACTCCACCTTGCACAACTAGAGGAAAAAGTTGGAACCATCCAACTTGTCATTTTGTGAGTTCTTTATTAGTTTATAAGGCTAAGGATGTGATAGTAATTAATTGACATCATGGGATCGTGAAATAGATATTATGAAAATTACTAAGAGAAACTAAGCACCACGAATCCAGGAAAGAAATTAAGCTAGAGCTAAAAGGATAAAAAGGAGAACCCTATAAACCTTTCAAGCTCAAAACTAAATAAGCCCATTAAGCCAATAAGGGATAAAAGGAAAAATTGTATAATATTTGACCTATGTATAAAAACACATATTGAACTAGATTGTGCTTCTATGGAGGACAAAATTCTAAGACTAACCAAGGATCCTAGGGTAACTTCTAAATTATCATTTATATCCATCATATCATGGGGTTCCATTACACAATTTAAGTTGAACTTTAAACTCCGAGTCTATTCTAACATTATTACTTTGGTCTTCCCAATGTTATGACTTAGATCTTGAACCTTATCATTTTCAACTCAAGGCTTTGTTGGCTTTCAAAGTAAGGTTTACTTTCTCCAGCAAAGGGGTCTGAAATTTGAGATTATAATGTTTTGTTTAAGAGGTTTGAGTTGTTCTAGATCTTTAAAAAATCTAAGGGTCAATACACAATTTAATTCATTCTATGGGATCTTTCTTTTCATGTTCTTCTAGGTCAATTCATGATTTATAGATGTCTAACCTCATTAACTAGATATATCTTATATCTAGATATATGGAGGTTTAATCATATTGACTACATATAACTTATACTATCAAGATATAGACTTTTTATTATGCTAGGTTTAAATATTCCTTTCAAACAAAGTTGCTTTATGATTCAATTTGCGATATATGAGCTCCTCATTAATTTATTTTATTGAAAAGATTAGGCAATATTGTGATGGCTTCCTTGGGTCTTTAATTAAGAATATTAAATCTTGTTTTCAAATGATTGCTTTTCTTAGAGATCTAAAGGTGTTTTTATTGGTTTGCTATCAAGAGGCATGCTAACCATTGTCCATGTATTATAGGCGAGCAAAAGAATTGAACTACATCTACGACATTGGATCTCCCTAAGATACTTTGATTTGCTACAATTAAGGCAATGTATTAAACAAAGCCACTAGGAACATTGTAGTAATAAGGCCACTACAAAAGGGCCAATTCCCTCCTAAGACAATACAGAAACAAGTGGGGCTCTATTCATAATCCCCTGATATCTACATATAATGAAGATGGAGCCTCTATGAGCCTGACATTGTGTGGGTTGAAAGATGTGAATTTTAGACTAGTGTAGGGACAATCAGCTCGATCAAGGGATACTCACTCTATAGAGATATCATACACAAGCCACTATGATAAAAACTCTATTTTCAAAGGACAATTTGACTTGTTTTCATACCATGTGCTTACAAAACATGCAAGGAAACCCTATGTATATGATTTATCTAAGAAAAAAAAAATCATGTCAAATAGTGTGGTTCTATACCTTTTTTAGAGAACTAAAGGGCGTCTTGCATGTGTTGGGTGGAATGTGGGTGGGTCACATCCCAAAGAGATATACCCTACAAATAATAGACCAATCGGTTGGTAACTTTCCAACGAGAAGTAAGAATAGTTTTAGCTTCTAGGATAGGACATTAGAACCTTGGATCAACTTGTTTTAGGGGAGCAAGGTGGTGAAGTGATGGTCCTTGACGTCTTGGAAGCATGTGCCACTCTATGAGCATGTTGTAAGTTGACCTTATTCTTCGTAAATGCCTCCCTTCCCTAAGGCCATAATGTTCTCAAAACCAAGTAGTCCAGACCAATTTTTGTTTGATAGGCTAGCTCCAAATTGAGAGGATTCTAAAAAGGCTACTTACGGACCCTCCATCCTCTTGGATTGGATCTATCACATGTGATATCATAGCAAAGAGTACAATGTAGAAAGTCAAGTATCGTATTGTAAGAAAATATTTTATTTGATCAACTTAAGGGGTGGGTTAGTTGTGGTTTTAGGGTTTTCAAGGTCCTAATGAGAAGCTAAAAGAAAACCTAATCTTTAGGACCTTATTTTTTATTGCATGTGAATTAGTTGACTATCAATTTTGAGAATAGGTCATGCTCCTTATTGATAAGGTGGTCATGTCATTGACTCATTAATTGGGACCAAACTAGGATTGTTGGCTAGAGACCAACCAACAAAGTACTTTTATCATAAGGGCCGACACTCAAACATGTCATGTTGTCTACTGTGGATATTTGAAACCCGAAACCCTAACTCCAAAATGAATGTACATTTTCTAAGTGTCCAAAGAAGATTTGTATATCTCGAATTAATCAAAGTGATACCCTATGACAAAATCATAATTCTCAATTAGGAGAGATGATTATGTAATGTATTGTTGGCATCCCTACAATGCTACAATTATGGAGGCTATTAAAAACCAAGAAACCAACTTCATTAGATAAAGTACATTGCACTTCAAGAAAATGAGTCCTTGAAATGAATGCCTTGGGTTTCTACACTCCAAGAAAAATAGGAAACCCTATGCTGCAAGTAGGCCAAAAAACATTAATTGATATTTTGTGGAGGTCTTAAAGGTCCTACAAAAAGGTGATGGTTGCAACATTGAAAGAACTTGATTTTGCGAGATAGACCCTTTCAAAAGGATACAAAACTATAAGGTTAAACGAAAACAACATTTGTTCTTTTCATTAAATGCATATATGTAACGAATCCTTGAGACAGATTTTTTGTTTTTTTTGGAGAACGAGCGCGCGCATGCACACCACTAATCTTATAGTTTCCAGTTCCCAAGGCTAATGGCATATAAAATCAAAGTGAACAAACAAATATAAGGTAACTTCACAGCCAATTCAACAATGTGATATGATACAACGACGAGAACTCTACTTTTGAAGCTACACCAGTATGAGTTTATCCATTTTGGAACTGTCATATGATACAACCATGAGAACCCTGCTTTTGGACTACACTAATATGGCTTCATTCCTTTTAGAGGTGCTTTGCATACATATACATCAGAACTTCCAGTGCTTTCACTACAATATTGTTATGTTTCAGAGGGCTGCAAAAAATATCCAGAATTCGTCCGCATTTGTTGTATACCAGAATATATTAAGGCTTCTTTACATTCTTTCAAATTTGACTTGTCCATGGTAGCCATCAAGTTCACATACAGTTGGAATTTCACATGTACTAATTTTCAATATACAATCAGGGACCATCAAATAGACTAATTTTAGTATTGCTTGTACGTACCATTAACTTTGATATGTATACTAACCATTAAATTCTAACATATGATACATTCAGTAAGACTTACTTTTTCCAGTAATTGTTCAGTGCTCAGAACACCTCGAAGTACCAGATCTCTCAAGCACATCAGTCCTTACACAGTGATACTTTTAAAACTTTTAAATTTCGGAAGTAAGACCACATAAATTTGAATGCAGTTTGGTATCAAAAGCATCACTTTGGTGCACTTTTCTGAGATTTCCCTTATTTCTAAGCATCAACCTAATTGAGGCCACAATCAAATGTAATAGGTGCGAATGACCTAAGGCTTCTTTAATCACTGACAAGCAAAACCCAGAATAAATGGGTTGCAATTGACAATACAATCAGGTGCTCTAATTTGGCGTATGGACATCTCTCAATACCTAAATTTACAAATACAGAAAGCAAACCAGCAGCAGGCTAAGGCCCAAATCTGGTCTTACCATCATCTTCCACCAAGGAAATGAAAATTGCAAGAGACATCCTCTTCTTCATTAACATTCACATGTTGACGTCTTTTGTGATCTCCCATTTGACATGTCAACAGTATCAGGAAGATATCTGTAAACACAATCATACTCTGAGAACAAGTGAAACCAAAGTGTGAATGGAAATGCTAAATATTGACAGGTGGTTACACACATTTCTTCCTCTGTTTCATTTTTCAATGCATTCTTGGCAATGCACTGAAATGCTGCATCCACATTCAAATCCTCTTTGGCAGAAGTCTCAAAATAGGGGATGTTTCCCTTGGTAGCACACCATGCCTTGGCCTTTTTTTCTGACACCTGGCAAAACAGTGTGTTTAGAGTAAGTACCATGTACACTATGAATTTCGAATTCTATCTCTTGTATTTAAGTGAGCATACCACTCTGCTATTGCCACCATCAATATCTATCTTGTTTCCAAGCACCACAAAAGGAAAATTCTCAGGATCAGATGGATTTGCCTGCACAACAGACACATCACACTCAGCATTTTGGAATGTCATGAAAGCTTGTCCACTCCATGTCTTGCCTCAAAGTCAATTTGACTCTTTTTAAGGTACGCCATTAAAAACAAAAAACTGTATTCCAAGCATCAGAGGGTGTTTTAGTTACTTGTATAAGGAATTCTTCTCGCCAATTGTCCAGATTGTCAAAAGACTTCATCACATTCACATCATAAACAAGCACACAACAGTCTGCACCCCTGTAGAAAGCAACACCAAGGCTCTGAAACCGCTCCTGGCCAGCTGTGTCCCATATCTAGCAAGATGAAGCACAAATTTAGTAAAATCATATTTTCTCTTTTCTCTTTTCTTCCCTTTATGGGGGAGAGTACTCATTACAAGCAGTGACATGATGGAATAGAACACATCATACTTCATACAATGTTAAGAAATAAGAACACCTACTTGAAACCACGAAAACATTATTTAAGACATGGCAACTCCCAAGTGGATGACAAGGAGAGATGCTTTTATACGGACATCAGACACAGGCACCTTCTTTCACTTAGCACCACACATCCTGGGGAATGTAATCGATAAAATTTCCTTTTCGTGGGGGAAAAAGAGGTTTGAGTTTCGACATCTAGGGTATTTTAGTGAAACCTGATCCTAACCACAAAGATGCTGCAGTGACAAATTTCTAGAACCCCGACCTTAATCAATGACAAGGTATTCACATGAAAAAAGAATCGCTTTTTCTTTTTTGGAGGTTGTCTCAAAGATGCGGCAGTGACAATTTAGTCGATCACAAGGCACACATGTCAAAAAAAAGAAACACATTCTTTCAGTGGTTTTTTTTTTCAAGGGATCTTTTTTGTGGTGGGGTGAAAGTGTGTACGTTTGTCTCTCTCTGTGTGGCGGGGCATACAGTTTGTCTACCTTCATGCATACATCACCACGAGTTCTTACACATAGTATTCAAATTTCAAACATAATGGGACAAAACCATGCGAAATGTTAGAAATAAGAAGTGAATAGCCAGATAAACATAATTTAAGATTTAACTGTCAATATCCAGGGTATTATGCCAAACCCTACAAATCAACCTATGCCAAGAACCAAACAGGAATGGTATTGACAACTAGCTCCCAAGGAGTCTGACTCGGATGGAGACCCAACTGACCACTTTGGACACTACCAACCATATGAAATCTCTTGGCCCTAGTATGACTTGTTTCTCATACATCAAGCCCAACAACTTGTTGACGGTAACAATGATCAATTCCCTTTAGATGATGTGCGTAAGTCTGAAGATCTTGTCAGGCCGTCAAAGCCTCCAACTGGAATGGGACCCCCCAATTGGAGAAAGAAACACCAATTACAGATCATTCTCCCAACCTGCTCCATCTTCATCAGTGCAAGACACGCAAGTTGAAACTTCTGTTCCTTTTTCTAGTGCTCCTACTCTCATGCAAGATTCTAGTTAAGTCATGAAGAAGATAGATTTCACTTTGTTTACTCTGGACTAAGTCCTGAGCACAGATTCCTATATGTTAACACAAGAGGTGGTTATGAGAAAAAATCAAGTAATTCCTTCTTCTAGTTTTCCGCCTCCTAGTCTGTTTGATGTTAGTGTTTCCTGTTCATACATTCTATCATCTACATTTCAATTTCCCACAAAAAAATCAATCAACTGCATTCACTTCAATTCAAACTACACCACAATTCCAAATCCCACCCTTTCCTTCCCTAATCAATAGCACCACACACCAAACCGAGGGGACCATCAACGTAGACACATCTTATTTCTTTAGGCCCTTTGCTTTTGCACAACTGGGTGTTGGAGGTACACCAATGGCAAGGGCTTGCCCACCAAACCAAGCACCTTCGAGGTACCATTCACATGGATTACCTACCCGAGCATACCCATCCCCAAGTGTTGACAAGTTGGTACCACAATTTACACACATTCGTTACGTAGTGGACCTTCTACCTCTAATACAATGCCACAACCTATAGTTGGGCAAGGGTTCTAGGTTCGAGTGCCTCCTCCTTCAGCACCTTCTGGTATACCAAACCCAATTCTTGTCTTCCCCTCTTACCAAACATCTCAAAGTTCTTATTACTCATCTACATTCACAAATAATGCTTTCACTAATAAGATTCTTCACCCATGGTTGAGTTAATGCAAGACCTTCTCCCAGAATTCTATTCACAATTATGACACTTTAACCTTACATTTGAGCTGTGGGAGCACTCAACCGACTACTATGCGGCTTGGGATAGGACCCGACGTATCAATCTCAACCGTGAGATCCAAGAGTTCAAAATCACAGACTAGGATGATCTTAAGGTCAAGTTAGTGGAAGACAAGCGTTTGCTCACCGAGTTTGCCACTTCGAGGCGCCCCTAGCCCCTTGATGGCCAAGTCACTTTGTTCTTGGACAAATTACTATCGAAATATTGTCATTTTGTCTAACAAGTGATCCCACACCCTACTATGCCCACATTTTATGAGTTTTGAGTGTTAACTATTGCGTTACACAAACTTTTTGACCAATTTCATAAAACTCTTTCTCTCTCACCTTCAAAGGGGGCCCTTGTTTCCACTTCTCAAAAGGATAAGAAAAGGAAAGGCAAGAAGGATCAACATCAATCTCAGAAACCTAGTGAGTCACAAGGAAACACCCAATCTCAACTCAAACTGGGATGGTAGAATGTACCCAAGAAAAACAAGTACTACAATGCTATAAAAAGGCTAGCCATTTTGACAACAAATGTTCCTCAATGCTCAAGGCATGACACCCAAGAAAAACCTCCCCACTCAGTCCCTTGCCTCACAATTGCATGATAAAGACCCATAGTGGACACAAGGTGGTGGCAACCAATAACATCGAGGGCCGTAGAGATATCAGAGTCACACTGCCACCAACCAGCCATCACAATTTGCACCATTCTCGACTCCCGAGGGAATGTCAAACCGATCTGCAGGACCTTCAATGGACTTCAATCCTCAAGCCCTCCCTACATGATCTTGTGGCCATACAGCTGCTTGGATTGTGAACAATGGAGCTACACACACATGACCCCGCTTAATGACATTGGTCAAATGAAGTTTGATACTAATAAAGGCCCTAATCTTGCTTCATTGAACGATATTTACCGTGTTCCCCATCCGTTCATCAACTTTGCTACTTGAGGGTGAACCTTTTATCCATCCATCAACTTTGCTAATTGAGAAGAGCAATCTTTTTCACACAATTGAGATACTTAATGCTAAGCCTAGTTTAGTAATTGCTCATACTGAGGCACAAGCCGATGGCCTCTATCTAATGACACAATCCCTCTCCAAGTCAGTATGAAAGGGCTCTCAATTCCATAGACTTCATTTCCTAGCTCCTCTTGGGAATCTTATGAATGAGGAGTGTCTCTAGCATTTTCATTTAGGACACCTTGGGTATGACTCTCTTTATGAGTTGTCATGCCATCAAATGGTTGAGGGCCTTCCATGTCTAAGACTATTCAAGGACATCTATAAAGCATGTCAATGGGGTGTTAAGAAGAGTACTAGGGTTTGCACTGACGACACACAGAGTGTACGACCATGACACAAACACAAAGACACAAAGATAGACACAGAGGGCAAAACTCAAACCCTAAATGCAAAACTCAAAACTCAAACCTAAACGCAAAACTCAAAACTCAAACACAAACAGAAGAAGGGAGAGAGAGAACACAACTCTGAAGTGAATGAATGTAAGAGTGTACAGTGTGCTCAAGGGCACAGCAATGTCGGAGTGTGACGTCCACCCAAGACAGATCCCAAGTCTGTGACCACCAGTCGAAGTGTAGGAGTGCTGAATAGTGAATGGCAGCAGGCTGGTCACCAAAACACAACAGTCTGGAGGCTAGAAACTGGTAAACGCAGCAGTGTACCACCGATCGGGGGCTGGAAACTGTGCACAGTCTGCTGTAAATAGAAAGCTAAAACAATGTCTGAGAGTGTCATGGCTTGCAATGCTGAAAACGCAGGCTGACTGACCCTGGAGATGATGGACAGTAGGCTGAACAACAGTCTGGGACAGTTTGGAGCAGTCGCCAACAGCTGAGAGTTGTCGCCTACAGCAATGGACAGGCTGAAGAATATGTGGCTACAGTCGATGATGGTTGGACAGCAGATGGAGGCGCGTTACAGACTGGAAACTAGGCGCCAACAGCAGCAAAGGGTGTATGGGCTGGTGTAACCTGCGAAACAAGGATGATTGTTGAATGGGGACAGCCTATCTACTTATAGATGTGGAAGGGCACCCCTGAAATTAGGATTTCCACTAAACTTTCTCGAACTGCTCCCCGTTTTAGGGTTTCCACTAAACTCTCTCGAACCACTCCCCGTTTTAGGGTTTTACTCTAAAAGAGCATTTTTAGTGTGTTTTTAGACTGTTTAAGAGGCTAATCAGCAAGTAATGCATATTTTAGCTCAACACCCCCTCTCAAGCCCAAAACTGAGCCGAAAGGTTAGGCTAACCATTGTGATGTTGATGTACCCCAAGGCATCCCATCCCAAAGCAGCCAAGGCATCAGACAAAGGATGCACGTCGGCTGCCCAGTGGCCAACGAAGGCTACACAGGCGATGGTTATCATACCAAGGGAATCCAAGTAGTCACCCCAAAGAGGACAGGGCATCGGACAAAGGGTGCACGTCGGCTGCCCAATGGCCTACCAAGCCCTACAAAGGCGGACGGAACTACATGGAATGTTTTTTTTTTTAATAAGTGAAGTAAATTTGATGGGATACGGCTGATTGAGAAATAGTGACCCAGAAGACGGGAGTAGGGAAGGTACACCCAACACATCATAAAACAGTACAAACTAACCCATCCACTCAGGGTTTCGATGAGACGAGGAAAAGTGGTTGATGAGGTATCTGTGTCATGAAGAAGGATGGTGGTGTGATAACAACAGCCGCCAATGAAAACAGCTTAGGATCCGCTCAAGTGGTGCTCTGCACAATAAGATGCAAAGCATGCTACATGCTGAAGAATGCTCATGCAACAGATGCCACTTGGACAATGTCCCTCATGGGAAAATTGTTCACTTGCCCAAGCGCCCTAGTACAAAGATGATGAAATCATGCAATGCAAAGGGTAAGGTACAACAGGGGGGAGAAGCCGATGTCGAAGACAAAGTGCTGAAGCCTGTAGAATACCAAGAAGGGTAGGAACCCCCTCTCAACCTGGATATAGATGCCGAAGAAGGAAGAGGAGCCTGATGTCGGTCTTCTATGGTGTCGAGAACCATAAGGAATGAAGAGGAGGAGCAAGTATCCCAGCTGGAAGAGCTAGGTAGAAGTCACCGCCATGATAGCATCAAGAGAGATGCTGCATGATCCGCCTCGGGAGAGGAAGCCTCCATGTTAGTAGAAGAGCAAAACTCCAAGGATGATGAAACCATGAAGGAACGGCGCACATCCCAAGTCTCTAGCCCAGGTAGGACTGGGCAAACCTGCATGTTAGCCCTATAATAAAAACAAAACTTGCAAAGGAGATCAAAGTCTACAATCATAGAGATTAATAGTGAGATGCTCCAAAAAACAAAACTAAACTAAAATGAAAAGCTAACTGAAGGAACAAGTGTAAAGATGCAAATGTGTACGTGTGTGTGAGTAAATGCAACGGAAGACTTAAAATGTAGAGACAAAAATCCTATGGGCCCGACTCTAAGAGTGCAAAAAATGAATGCTAGACTGACCTAGGATATCCAAAAGGACCTGGAGACATGCTAGTCTAAGAAGGTGGCCACCATCGCGTACGTCCAGTAGCAGGGCTCTGCCAAGGGAACGCCTGACGAGGTGGGGAGAAAGGTGAGATAGATGCATGAAGTGCAACGGGATCAGAACCTGCAGACTAATCAACCAATCCTTCAACAGTAGAGAAGGATGGCCACTGAGGCTCTCCGGGTGCCACGTGTGCAGCAGTCGCTGTGGGGGCTGGAGGAGTAGAAGGGGCAGCAACGGAAGGCGGAGCCCCATTGGACTGAAGTCGCAGCGGTCTGCTGAGGCATTTTAGGTAAAAGACCTTGGGCCTTGGAGCGACACTCCTCGTCCACATGGCTTGTTCTCTGGCAGTGTGTGCAAAACCAGTTTTTCTTAGGGAGTTATTGCCAGATAGGTCTTGATTCTTTAGTTCCATCGGAGAAAGAGCAGTCACCCTTTGATTGGCTTGCCTTTGCATCTAGTAAGTTCTTGCCACTGGTGGTTTTCCCTCCCGAAGAAGAAGCAACCAACCCCCTCTCCTCTCAATAAGGCTGGGATGAGGATTTCTTGTGGACTTGATCATGCAGCCTTGCGTAACGCAAGAACTGGTACTCAAACTCGTAGAAGGTTGACAATCGAGGTTAGGAGATGATGTGTTAAATGAAATTGAAGTATTTTGCAGGCAACTTATTCAAGAAGAATGTAACCCGATCGTCATCTGACTTTGGAGAGCTAGTAGTGGCGAACTCGGCAAGTAACCGTCTATAGTCAGCCAGCTTGACTTTCAAATCATCCCCATCCTTAAGAGAGAACTCTTGAAGCTCAAAGTCGAGATTGATGCGCCGAGTACGATCACGAGCCGCATAGCGGTCGAGAAGGTGACTCCAACGCTCTGACGCGAGTGGGAAGTGCTGCAATTGAGAGTGAAACTCAGGAAGCAATCCCTGCATCAGCTCAACATTGGCTGTAGCATTGCGGACTCTCCATTGACGGATGTAGTCAGGGTGAGCTAGTCGAGGGTCCGGCATAGGCTCTAGATCAATGACGAGGTCCCAAAGACCCTAAGACTCAAGCACTTGTTGCATGAAATTCGACCAAGTAGTGAAATTTGACCCGTTAAAACATTTCTTATCCGTAAAGGAATTCTTGGCCGTTGCAACAAGAGTGGTGGTACTCGGAGATGGATAGTGTGAAAAAGTGTAGTGGGGGTAGGATGGGAGAGTGGAGTACACTTGGGAATGAGCCCCCGAGTACCCACCAGGCATGCGGGTAGTGTGCAAGGTGGATCCATAGGTAGGAATGGGCTGACTAGACATGGGCATGGTAGCCACATGAGGAACCCAAGGAGGTGGAATGGGAACACGGGGAGCAGAAGATGGAAATCCCTACGTAGGTGTAACCCAAGGAGAGTGTCAAGACGCACCATAAGCTGAGGATGGAAACTCCTGCGTATGAGTGGTCATGGGAGATGTGAAGCTGGGGATAGTGAGGGGGATGCCCATCACAGTCGACCCAGGAGTTATGGGTGTGCTCATGTGCTGAAAGGTGAGAGACGTTGTGTTAAAGGGTGGCATTCCCCCTAACGAAGTAGCATGTTGCAAAGAGGTACAGAATGGGATGGAGAAGGAAAATGTGCTAGGAGCGGAGATAGTAGATCCAACCCCTAGGGAATGTGATGCAGATGTGTAGTATAATCCAAGATTTTGGAAAGATGATGAGAGATGATCAAGGTGTGATATAGAAGAGGGTGGGATAGGAGGGAAGTGAGAAGTGTGTGTAATATGCTCGAATGAAACAAAAGCTGTAGATATACCTGAATTTCGTCTGCTTCGTGAGCCCCCTCTATTGAAGTTCACATACGCAAAGCCATCCGGATCCTGTACCTCAAAAGAAGAAACAGGCGAGGGTTTTGATTCATGCAACACAAAAGAATTGTACAAACCTGACGTTGAACCTGGCGGAGATGATGAAGATGGATCGCCAGACGTTCCGAATGTCGTATGTCCTCCATGATCGGAGAGGTGGCCAGCCACACCAACCGGTCCGAATGTGGTAGCAAAACTGGTAGGAGGGGTGTAAACATCACCGTACTTGTTGCGATAGTACTCCTCAAAGTCCTCTGTCATGTTAGTGAAATCTGGTGTAGATGAAGTATCGTGCTCCTCACCAAGTCCATAATGCTGTCTCAGGGCCTCCAATGATGGAGAAGCCTGATAAGACATCATAGGAATTGGAGAAGAAGGTGTCTGGGACATTGTGATTCGGTTACGAGTCGTATTGTGTGCCTTGCACAAAGACTAGCTCTCAACAATATCCGGAGGATACTCTTTACAAGAGCACCAGCTCTGATACCATGTTAAGAAGACTGCTAGGGTTTGCACTGAGGACACACAGAGTGTACGACCACAACAGAAACACAAAGACACAGACAGACATAGAGGGCAAAACTCAAACCCTAAACGCAAAACTCAAAACTCAAACACAAAAACTCAAACACAAACAGAAGAAGGGAGAGAGAGAACACAACTCTGAAGTGAATGAATGCTGTAAATGAATGTAAGAGTGTACAGTGTGCTTAAGGGCAGAGCAATGTTGGAGTGTGACATCCACCAAAGACAGATCCCAAGTCTGTGACCACCAGTCGGAGTGTAGGAGTGCTGAATAGTGAATGGCAGCAGGCTGGTCACCAAAACGCAACAATCTGGAGGCTGGAAACTGGTAAACGCAGCAATGTACCACCGATCGGGGGCTGGAAATTATGCACAATCTGCTGTAAACAGCAGGCTGAAACAGTATCTAAGGGTGTCAGGACCTGCAATGCTGAAAACGCAGGCTGGCTGACCCTTAGAGATGATGGACAGCAGGCTGAACAATAGTCTGGGACAGTTTGGAGCAATCGCTAGCAGTTGAGAGCTGTCGCCTACAACAATGGACAAACTGAAGATGATGTGGCTGCAGTCGATGATGGCTGGACAGCAGATGGAGGCGGGCTGCAGGCTGAAAACTAGGCGCCAACAGCAGCAAAGGGTGTGTGGGCTGGTGTAACATGCAAAACAAGGATGATTGCTGAATGGGGACAGCCTGTCTATTTATAGATGTGAAAGGGTGCCCCAAAAATTAGGGTTTCCACTAAACTTTCTCGAACCGCTCCCCGTTTTAGAGTTTCCACTGAACTCTCTCGAACCGCTCCTCGTTTTAGGGTTTTACTCTAAAAGAGCATTTTTAGTGTGTTTTGGGGCTGTTTAAGAGGCTAATCAACAAGTAATGCATATTTTAGCTCAACATGGGGGAAACAACATCGCACAATATGCCCTCACTACATCTCACATAGAGCTAAGAGGGCCCTTTGGTTGATTCACATTGACCTTAGTGTGTCAGTATCCACAACAACCATCAATGGCACATTATACTTCTTTCTATTAGTGGCTGTTCGAGATACATGTGGGCCTATTTACTTAATAACAAATCTAACACCTTTGCATATTTCTCTGCATGGATGCAACTTGTATAAAATCAAATGGTTATCCATTGTTGAGCTAAAGCATGCTTTATAATTGATTCAATCTCATCCTTTTATGTAGGTTTCTCACTCTACGGTGCAGTGTTCAGCCATCAGCCACAACCATATGTTGTCTAGCCATCACCGACTACAACCCATCACTATCCAGCCTAGGCAATCTATTTTCAGCCATTGCCCTACTGTTTGAAGGCCTCCATCTATTGTGTCATCATAACGCCTGATCAGCCTACGTTTTCAGCGTCTGGTGCCAAGCAACAAGCTACTACCATCTCTCCCATCGGGCGACTGCTGCGGTACCTGTGTTTTTGTTGTCTAGCAAGCTATCTACATCAGCAAACACCTCTCCTATTGTCGCTTGACAATTCTTTGCCTTGGATGATCAGTTTTCAGCCTTCCTTTAGTGGTACACTACTGCATTTACTAGATTTCAACCTCCGACTGCTGTGCTTTGGTGACCAGCCTGCTGCCCTTCATTATTCAGAACTCTCTCATCTCTAATTGGTGGTTACTGCACTTGGGATCCATCTTCAATGGACTCTCTGACATTGCATTCCTCTACCCTTGGGCATTCTATACAATCTTACATTCATTTACAGCATTCATTCACTTCAGAGTTTCTTCTCTCTATGTTTGTCTCTATATTTGAGTTTTGAGTTTTTGTGTTTTGCATTTAGGGTTTGAGTTTTGCTCGTCTCTCTTTGAATCTTTGTGCTTCAATCTTGGTCATACATGCAATGTTTCCTTAATGCAAACCCTAGCATATCTTCACATGGTATCAGAGCCAGTGCTCTCCTAAAGAGTATCCTACGATTATTGTGGAGGCTACTCTTTGTGCGAGACTCACACGCAACTCGATTTTGACTCATAATGTCTCAAGCACCTTCTTCTAGGGATCCTATGACGCCCTATCAACCTTCACCATCATTGGAGGCTCTAAGAATGCATTATGGTCTCAAGGAGGAGGTAGACACGCCTTCACCTTCACCGTCGTCTTCTTCTCGTTTTGGTCACCTTACAAATGAAGAGCTTGAATAGTACTTGCCCATTGCGTACAGCTCAGTTTACACTCCTCCAATGAGTGCTACTACTCCATCTAGGCTAATTGGTGAGACTGACCACCTCTCTGATCTTATATGGACCACGATGATCGGCACTGGCGATCCATCTCCTTCATCTCAGCCAAGCCTTATATCAAGTTTGCATAATCCTTCTGAGTTGTATCAGCCAAAACCCTCTCCTATTTCTTCTTTTGTTGAGCAAGATCCCGATGATTTTTAGTATGTTAACTTTAATAGAGGAGGCTCTCGAAGCAAATACCCTTTATCAAGTATATCTTTACCATCAGTTTCATTTGGGCAAGTAAACCATACTTCTCAACTCTCTCCTATCCCTCCACCTTGGACTCCACACATAGTTGCCATGCCCATACCTAGTCTGCTGCAGAAGAGTGAGGTGGAGATGCAATGCTACATGCTCAAGAATGCTCATGCAGCAAGTGCCACTTGGACAGTATCCCTCGTGAGAAAATTGTTCACTTGCCCAAGCGCCCTAGAAAGATGATGAAAACATGCAATGCATAGGAGGAATGTCGGCCTTTGTGAGGTGCCAAGAACCATAAGGATATGCCCGTACTCGATCTCGGGAGGTGGCTCCATGCTGACCAAGTGACCAAGGCAAGAAGAGAAGAGGAGGAAGAAGATATAGAGAATCCCTAAGATCCAAGACTTCCACCTGAACGGTAACCTGCAGTAAAAAACAGTAGACAGAGTGAACTAGAGAACTTGAAACTCAACCTCGGGAGAGAAGCCAGTAGCTCCGTGCATCCATGCAAGAAGGAATACAAAGGCCTCGTCATCAAGCGCGGCTAAACCTCCGAGGTCCCGATCGAGATGGTACCTGAAGATCCGGGGTATCAGTAGAAGAGATGACTGCTCGAAGACAGCCACACCAAGAAAGTAGAGGATGGATGAAGAACTTCATGTGGAGAAGGTTCCCCCTCTGAGGTGGAAGGTGGAGGGACCCCCGTTGAAGTCGAAGAAGTAGATGCCTCCTCTGAGAGTAAAGAAGTAACATCCCCCTCGGAATCCCCCTCTGAAGTAGATAGGGAATCCCCCTCTGAACTCATGGATCACGCACTCTGAAATGCCTGATGACGAAGGAAGTGCCGCCGATCGTGCCAAAGAAGGTATCTGGGATGCCAAAGAACTCCCAGAGATGGCCTCTCGAACCTGAGTAGTTGAGGGTGGGGAAGGGTGGGGCTCAGAATGAGCAAGAGGTGGGCCACAGTCATTGTCTCTCAATGGAGCGGACTGGGTAGCCGAAGAAGAGGAAGGAGTCGAGCAGCCACTATCTCTCAAAGGAGCGGACTGACGAGGAGACGATATCAAACAATCACGGTCTCTCAAGGGAGCGGACTACAGATCCGTAGGTCGTGGAAGCCACTGTACCTGAAAATGAGTGGGAAAAGACTACCACTGGCATTGCAACAATCTCCAGGAGGTCGTAGCGCCAATCGGTCCTCCATGTGCTTGAAAGGACTTAGTGCGTATCGGATGCGTCTTATTGCCTTGAGCATAGTACTCTGATAGCCGATGCAGAAGGATCTCTATGGCCCAGAAAGGAGAGGTGGCACAAGGAGTGCCTCGTGGAAGATGCATATACTCCCGAGGGGTGGGAAGCAAAGGTCGAAGTGGTGTGTCCAGTGATGCCACAGTAGGAGCACCCAATAGTCTAGTCATCTGTTGGTAAAGAAGCCATGGATACCAATGTGCCTTGTTGAAGAAGGAAGAGGTCAGCCACCATGAACCACGAACCGCAATGTCCGCCTCAAGGGTTATGAGGGCAGTGTGAAACACGAACCGCAATGTCTGCCTCAAGGGGTGGGAGGGCAGTGGAAGGGCTCGAAATAAGCTGCCAGTGGAAGGAGGATGCGACCAACAGTGAGAGGTTGCAACCAATAGAAAAACACAAGTGAGGAGAGAGAAAAACTGAAAACATAGGCTGTAGGAGAGAAAAAGACTAAAAACGCAAGAAAAAAAAAAGCAGCAGCAGTCAATATGCTGAAATCAGCTCCAAACAGTGTGTGATAGGCTGGAAACAGGCGCCAAACTGTTGTAGACAGCAATGGCCAGCTTGGACCGCGATGTTCTCCGCGTCCACGGTGTGGGCAGCAAGCTGAAATACCTGAAATCTGCAAAAACGAGATTATTTTCTGATTGGAGAGTAATCAGCAACAATTGTTCTGCTGTAAACAGATGCAAACTACGGGTGGAGCCGCCTTGGCTGATAGAGAAGATATGGCCGCAGCAAGGAAGGGAATGGTGTCTCTCTGTCAATGGAAGCTCCTCCGTGCTCTCAGTTAGGCTCTGATACCATGTGAGTGCGCAACAAAAGAAGGAACACGAACACAAAGGGAGAGAGAGAGAGAGAGAGAGATCTCAGAAAATGAAGGAAGAAAATCTGCACTGACTGAAATGAATGCTGAATACACCGAAGTGGACTGATCAATTCCTGCACGCAGCCCGGAGCGTCAGTGGGGGCACCAGATCGGGCTGGAAACAATGGCAGCACCAATGCCGGAGTGGGAGAGGAGGGAGAGGGAGAGTGTGCTGAAATCTACAAGACAATATGTTGGGGGGGGGGGGGGGGGGGGGGCTGCTATATATAGCCCCCCACCCCAAAAAGTGGCCGACCTGGCCTGAATATGGCAGACCTGCCCTAAAAGTGGCCGCCAGCACATAAAGGGCACAAAACTGGCAAAGAGCCACCCGAGAAGGGAATGCAAAACAAAAATCAGTAACACATTAACTAACAGAGCTCCTCTGTCTCCTGCCAGACTCTGACAGGAGCTCACAACCAGGAGATGACAGACTGACAATGAAATAGAGCAAGCTAACAGTTCCTTCCATGGTTTCATCTACTTCAAGTCTTTCTCTTCTACCAACATGGAGGCTTCTCCTCCCAAGGCGGATCGTGCAATATCTCTCTTGATGCTATCATGGGAGTGACTTCTATCCTTGCTCTTCCAATAGGATGCTTCCTCATCTTCATCAACCTGGTTCTCGGCACCACATGAAAATCGACTGGCTCAAGTTCCTCTTCCTTCTTCAACATCGACATCTAGGCTAAGAGGAGAAACCTACCCTTCTTGGTATTCTATAGGTTTCGACACTTGTCTTCAACATCAACCATCCCTCCTTGTTATACCTTCCCCTATGCATTGCATGATTTCATCATCTTTGTACTAGGGCGCTTGAGTAAGTGAACAATTTCCCCACGACGGACACTATCCAAGTAGCACTTGCTGCATGAGCATTCTACAACATGTAGCATACTATACATTCCATTGTGCAGAGCACCACTGGACAAATCCTAAGCTATTTCCATCAATGGATTACACCAACATCCTTTTTCACATGATACTCTGTCACCTTTTCCTCATCATCACAATCCTCGAGTGGATGGATAAGCTTAACTGTTTTGTGATGTGTTGGGTGTACCATCCCTACTCCAGTCTTCTAGGTCACTCTTACTTAATCAACCGCCACCCCTAAAATTAACTTTCCAACCAACATCACAATGAAAAAAGAGTTCAATGTGGTTTCATCTACCTTTATAGGGCTTAGTAGGCCACTGGACAGCTGATGAGCATCCTTTGTCCGATGCCTTGTCCTCTCTGGGGTGACTACTTAAACTCCCTTGGTAAGATAACCATCTCCTCTGTAATCTTGGTAGTCCACTAGGCAACCCACATGCAACCTTTGTCCAATGCCCTAGCTACCTTTGGGGTAGAACGCCTTGCAGTAAACATTGCCAACCTTCCTTTTTAGACTCAATTTTGGGCCTGAGAGGGGGTGTTGAACTAAAACATGCTTTGCAACTAATTAGCATTTTTAAACAGCCCCAAACATGATTAATTAATGAAAAACACAAATTTGGTGATCTGCTCCTTCAGCACCAGTTGTTGTTACTGGACATATGGCATGCGAACAGCCTCAAAAGACATCCTCTTTCACTCCCCTTGAGGGATTGTCTGATTGGTCTACATGTTCCAATCCCATTGCACTTCATGCATCCATCTCACCTCCCTCTCCACCTCATCAGGCGTTTCATTGGCAGAGATCTGCTAATGGGTGTACGCAATGGTGGCCACACTCTTAGACTAGCATGTCTCTAGGTTTTATACTCTTACAGTCGGGCCTATAGGATTCATTGTCCTTAGCTTTTCCATTCTTATGTTCTTCCGCTGCATTTACTTACACACATACACATTCATTGCATTGTACTTTTAGTTTTTTTCTTTTCTTTTATGTTTTGTTTTAGAGCATCTCACTATTGACCTCTATGCTCGCAGATTCTTATCTCTTTTGCAGGGTTTTGTATTTCAATTGGGCTAACTTGTAGGTTTTCTTTGGTCCTTCCTGAGCTGGAGAGGTGGGGATACGAGTCATTCCTTTCATGGTTTCATCATCCTAGGAGTGTTTGCTCTTATTTCACCATGAAGGCTTCCCCTCCCAACACGGACCGTGCAACATCTCTCTTGATGCTATCATGGCGGTGACTTCTACCTCGCTCTTCAAACAGGGTGCTTCATCCTTTTCATCCTCATCTTCTTCCATTTATCATGGTTCTCGGCACCACACGAAGACTGACATTAGGCTCCTCTTCCTCCTTCGACATCTACATCCAAGTTGAGAGGGGATTCCTACCCTCTTCTTGGTATTCTACATGCTTCAGTACTTTGTCTTCGACATCGGCTCCCTCTCCTTGTTGTACCTTTCCCCTTTGCATTGCATGATTTCATCATCTTTGTACTGAGGCGCTTGGGCAAGTGAACAATTTCCCCATAAGGCACACTATCCAAGTGGCACTTGCTGCATGAGCATTCTTCAACATGTAGCATACTTTGTATCTCATTGTGCAATGCACCAATTGAGCGGATCCTAAGTTGTTTCCACCGGCGGCTATTGTCACCACATCACCATACTGCATCACATGGATACCTCATCACCTTTTTTTTCCTCATCATCGACACCCTCAAGTGGATGGGTGAGCTTGTACTATTTTGTGATGTGTTGGGTGTACCCTCCCTACACCATCTTCTAGTCACTGACTCAATCGGCCACATCCCATTAAATTTAGCTCTTTCAAAAAAAAAAAAAAGTAATGTGGCTCCATCCGCCTTTGTAGGGCTTGGTGGGCCACTGGGCAACCGACGTGCACCCTTTGTCCAATGCCCTGTCCTCTTTGGGGTGACTCCTTGGACTCCCTTGGTCAGATAACCATCGCCTTTGTAGTCAGGCCACTAGGCAACTGATGTGCACCCTTTGTCTGATGCCCTAGCTGCTTTGGGGTGGAATGCCTTGGGATAAGTAACAATCAAAGTGACTAGACTAACCTTTCGGCTCAGTTTTGGGCCTGAGAGGGGGTGTTGAGCTAAAACACACTTTTTAGCTGATTAGCATTTTTAAACACCCCCCAAAACACACTTAATTAATGAAAAACCCTAAAACGGGAAGCAGTCCAAGTGAGTTTCAATGGTTCCCCAAAAACCCTAATTCTTTGGGACACCCTTCAACATCTATAAATAGACAAACTGCCCCCATTCAGCCTAACCCTCTCTGTGCAAGTTTCTCACCCTTGAGTGCAGTTTTCAGCCATTGGTCCACACACGCGTGGCTATCCAGCCCCAGTGACTATTGTCACACCTATTGTTGCGTTTGCACCTCCAATGTGTAGGCGACAACTGGCAGCCCACCTCCCTCATCAGGCAACCTTCTGCTGCTGCGTTTGGACCTCTTCAACACTTGGCGGCGGCTGGCGACTACATCTACAACTTGCATTTGGTGTCTTCTTTCCAGGCAACAGCTTCCTCTATCACACAACAGCTCATCCACATCATGCAATAGCTGCCAGCCCTCTTCAACACCTATCCAGCTTGCATTTGTGCTCCAAGTCCTCTTGATACCTGCGTTTACTGCAGTCTGCATCCTCTCCATCATACACTCTGACTAGTGTTCACAGACTTGGGATCTGTCTCCGGTGAATGTCACTCTCCAACACTTTGCTCTGCCCTCGAGTATCTATACACTCTTACATTCATTTACAATATTCATTCACTTCAGAGTTGTGTTCTTCTCTCCCTTCTTTTGTTTGTGTTTGAGTTTCTAAGTTTGAGTTTTGAGTTTTGCGTTTAGGGTTTGAGTTTTGCTTTCTACCTCTATGTCTGTCTCTTTGTGTTTCTGTAGTGGTCGTACATTCTGTGTTTCCTCAGTACGAGCCCTAGCAATTTTCTTCACACATAGTGCATTACAGTGGTTGCACGTCAAGGTACCAAGTGATCCTCCTATGGCTCAAAAGGGCTTAGTGTGCATCAGATGCATCTTATTGCCTTAAGCATAAAAATCTAAAAGTATGTGCAAAATAAACTCTGTGGCCCAGAAGGGAGAGGTGGCACAATGAGTGCCTGGGGGTAGACGCATGTGCTCTAGCAATGTAGGGAGTAAAGGTCGATGTCGGCAAGCATCAGTTTGGGGGGGGGGGGGGGGGGGGGGGGGGGGGGGGGGGGGTTTCGGTGATGCTGGAATAGGAGCACCCAATGATCTGTTGATTTGCCTATGGAGAAGTCATAGCACTAGAGTGTCAACCTGTATAACGGGAGGGTGGGAGGGAGGGGAAGAGAAAGGTATCTCTGTCTCTCGGAGATGCAACGGAAATGAAGGGAGAAATCATGGAAGAAGGGGTGAAGAATGACTGAAGAGGGTCAAGAATGACTGAAGTGAAGGCCTATTTATAGGCCTAAGCTATCTAGGTAGCACACCACTAAGTGGGCGCCCACTGACGAAAATGACAAGAACGTGGACACTAGCCATTTTTGGGAATGCAAGTGCAAAGCCCTAACTTAAGTGTGGAAATTGAAGAAGCGGTTTCTCAACAACACTAGGCTCTAGAGTTAAGTTAATCCAATGCTAGTTAGGGTGTGGGAGTTTGGGATCAACCTTAGACCTTAGTTGTACCTTGTACTTTCATTCTGCCATTCACTCTTAAGCTAATACACTCTCTTGAGCTCACAATGTCTGTTGTTCTCATTGTCTCTCATTTCTCTCTCCTCCATAGCCAGCTGCTTCTCACATTTGGTATCAAAGCCAAGCAAGATCCTATCATGGCCACGAGCCACCTCGCCGCCACCAACTTCACCAAGGAAGAGGAAGGAGCTACTGAAGCTTAGCAAGCTTGAAGCTGCCATTGAAGCTATCAAAGGAGGAGGAGGAGCTGTTGTGAGCTCTCTGCCCATCAGCTTAGCTGCAGGTACAGCCAGCTCAGGCCCTGCCCTGTGCACACAGTCAGCCACCACCAAGCCTGCGCCACCTCTCAACTCCATATGCCTGCACAGTGCTGCCTTCAGTCTATCCACCGCCACCAGCTCAACCCCTGCCCTGCATGCTGCCACCTGGCACCCTGTCTTGTGCCCAACCACTGCCACCTCTGCACCTTCTGCTCAACCCACCAGTTCAGCCTGCAACACCGCCAACCTACAAGCACCTCCAGCTCAGCTGCACTGCCCTGTCCTGTACTTAATCTGCACCACCGCCAGCCTGTGCTGGGTATCTTGTGCTGCCCCACTTCTCAGCCAGCTTCCTAGAGTGTTGCCTGAAGTCTACCCAACACATCTCCGACACATTTGTGTGTGTGCACGTATCTCAAGGACTCACAAATTTGGGGCTTTGCGATTTTTGGGTCTGGCACACATCCCCAGGTGCAGTGAAGTTGCTAAGGCAACATTCCATCAAATCTTAAGGCTATTAGTTTAAAATATATTAAATTTCACAGAATTTCTTCGAGGAAGTTTGGGACTTTTGTGTTTTACGCATCCCAAAGCAGAAAAAATGCAATTACAGCACTCAATTTTGTTGTTTGATACAGATTTGGCACAGAAATTGGTGAAATCTTTGGGATGTACAACATGAAATTGCTGAAATTGACTTTCTGGGCACGCATTCCAAGGTACAGCAGTGCATTGCTGTTCTGAACAATTTTCGCATGCTTTTCAAGGTATTGAAGGCAGATTTAGCTTTGAGACAGCTTTGGACAGTTTTGTGTCTGCATAATCTATCCCATGTTGAGATTTTGGTACTCCTATGAGTACATTTTGCACTTCAGCTTGGAAGTGTCTGGTTACAATTTGTACATTTTATTGCAACAATGGCTCAGCATGGTCACACTGATCATAGCAACATTTTGGGTGTCCTCACTTAGGAGGATAAATTGGATAGCACCAATTACTCCTTGTGGACTTTTATGGTGCGCAATTTGCTGGTTGACAAGGGTCTTTGTGATTTTGTGACCCGTGATTCAAGTAGACCAAGAGGGTTTGCTCCTCAAACACCTCAAAGAGGGGCTAGAGAACAACAAGCTGCCCTTGCTGCTGCCCACATTCCTCCTACAAAAGAACAAAGGAAATGGGACTCCAAAGATGCACACACCTTATCTTTGATTGCTCCTTCAATCAAGAGAGCAATCATATCTCATATTTAGTCTTGTAGGACCTCGATGGCAGCATGGGATATCCTTGAGCAGATGTTTGCAACTAGAAATGAGGCCAGAATCTCTTACTTGAGAAGAGATGGGCAAATGCACACATGATGAGGGTGATGGTATGATAGATCGCCTTACTTACATTCAGGATTTGAGAGAGCGGCTACTGAATATTGATGAGGTGATACCCAATGAGAAGAGGGTCAACATCACACTAAACTCTCTTCCAATGTCTTATCTTGATTTTTGCACTTCATTGAATTTGTCTTTATGAGGGGGGCACAACAACCCCTCACATTCATGAAGTTAACTAGCCTCTTGTTGCAAAGGAATTGACTCAGAAGAATGTGGCTATAAGATCAGGTGAGGTAGCTATGCTCTCTAGGTATAAAACAAAGGCAAAGGCAAGTAACATGTGACAATCCAGCCTACAACTGATGTAGGACAGCCATTTGGCAAGGCTTCCTAAGGCAAAGAAAATGGACTTGGACCTAGAATCTCATTATCATATATAAGTGATATAGTGTTTTAATGGAGATGAAGTGGTACACCACACAGATTTAGACTCATGCACTATGATATGCCCTAATAAAGCTATACAAACTTTTTGTAACGTGTTCAATTAGTGTTTAGAAGTTATTTGTAGGTCAATTTAAGAGTGTGGACAAATTTTTCTAATGGCATAGTTTTTGTCAAATTTTTTCTAACATTGGAACATGTCTTAACTCTGAGCTTAACATATGGTTAAATGGAGCAGAATTTGTCCGCGGCCATCTCATGGACTCTGAAGAGGGCATCAAGGAGAAAATTTTAACCTTTTGGAGTCATCAAATTCTACCATATATTGAATATATGAGTGTCAAAAAATAAAAAATAATTATAAAACTCTTCAAAGAATAAAATAAATGAAAATGTGTTGTTGTGTTACTTTTTCCCCTCTTTTGTTATTTTCGTAAGTTTTGCATGCACGTTTAGAATTTGGAAGATCACATAAATTTTTGGCATGTGGTTGTCTTGGAGGACATAGTGCTTCAAGAAAAAGCTTCTTTCCAAACATGTGAAGCCATTCAAAAGACAACTGATCAAGATAGGCTATCATCTTCATTGGGCAAGGTGAGCTCAGTAAAGCTACAAGCCAAGCAGGGACAATCAAAGTTTCGCTACTTTCGAGTTTAATCTCAAAGCAAGTCACAATTGAAATGACGGCTCAATCTCAAAAGCGAGCCAGAATTGGCATGATGCCTAGATCTTAAAAAAGAACCATGCTCAACATAAGTGAATTTCAAAATATGCTAGCTTTCTATTGTGCAATTCATAACTATAAAAACCAACTACTTAGATATCTATGAGTTTGGTCATATTTTATTTTATCAAGATCTCAACATTTTTCTTTTGGATGTTCCATTCCTTGTTTTTGTTGTTCTTGTTTTTGTATAGGATTAGTGTTATACCCTAGTTATTATTGAGTCCTTATTATTCATGGGTAATAAAATCTAGAGAGGGGGTGAGTACCCGTTGGCCATTTGACTTTAGAAGCTTGGATTGCTCACCACTCATGATTGGAAAGTTTCCAACATTGCTAGGTTATCCTCTTGTTAGTTTTGTGATGTCTAAAGTTGATTAAGTTTATTTGGAGTGAAAGCTATCCTTGGATGAGACTCAAATATGATATTTATGAAGTTGTTGAGTCTCATGAGAGGTAATGGAAAGATACACAAAATACTTAGATATTTATGATAATTGAAAATGTATCTCAAATTACTATCAAATACTTGGAATGAGATTTCTTTCATGCTTGTATGTGAAGCCTTACTCTTGCAACTCATTGTTAGGATCCAAAACTTCTATGATTTTGAAATTTGGATCTTGAAAGAGGACCTCAATAGAATAATTAAGAAACTTATTATTGACAAGCCTCTATCTAAAAAGTGAGTCTCAAACTTGTGAACATGAAGATGGTGATTACATATGCATAGTTTTGAAAAAGACCTCAAGAATATAAATATGGTAAATTTTGGATGCATCAAGTTGATTATATATTCTCAAGCCTTTCGTATTGATTTTATTTCTCTTCACTATAGTTGTATTCTCTTTTATAAGATGAAAACAAGAACAAAACTTCCAATAATACCCCTGAATCTTATAGGTTACCATCATCTTCTATCTTTTGAACTAAATTGAAATTTCTTTGCAATTTAGAATTGTAAAAACCAAGCTCACCACTTCATAAATAGAATTTACTCTTGAGGTTTCGTAAAGTTGGACTAAAGAGAATGGCGCCAAATTTCAAAATTTGTACCAAAGTTAGTAAATTGGTCTTCTTATACCACAAAATAAGGGAAAAAAAACAACTTCATGAGTTCAGTGGTGGATGAAGTTGCTCCAAAGATCAATGCAAAGAGTGGATCAGCCCCTACGGTAAGAGAGTTTCTTGTGCAAACAGTTCTAGCTATCATGTTTGTGGCATAGTTGTGAAAACTGCTATAGTGGGTCAGATTTTCAGCTTATGGATATATTGTTTGTGCCTAGGATCACTAAGAGCCTTCATTTAGTTTCCGCTTTCAATAAGCAAAGCTTTCAAGTCATCTTTGAAGATGACAAATGCATTCTTAGATATAGATGGCTTGGTTATGCACTTCAGTTGTCAAGTACCTTGTAGAAAGGTCTCTTTTTGTTGGATACTTATGAGAAGAGATCTCATCATGCTCTGACAATCAATACACCCACTCATGCTATGCAAAATGCAAAGCTTTGGCATGCTTGCTATGGTCACATGAGCTTTGGTAGTCTAATGACACTTCAGCATTGTCAAATGATGGAAGCTTTGCCTCCACTTGATACTCTACCTCCCCATGCATGTGAGGGGTGTATACTCGGGAAAATGCATCAATTTGCTTTTAAGAAGGATGGTACAATGCATGTTGTCCGAAAAAATGTAGCTCATACACTCTGATATGTGTGATCCCATGCACATGAGAGCACTCAATGGTCGTTTGTATTATGACATTTATAGATGACTATTCTCATTACATGTGGGTGTATGGTCTCAAAGTAAAGTTAAATGTATTTATGCACTTTAAACACTTGTTTGCAAAATTGGAAGCAAAAACAAGTTTGAAGGTGCAAACCCTACGCACTAATCGAGGGGGGCGGGGGGGGAGTATATTTCTCGTGTATTTGAGGCATTCTTGCTTGAGCATGGCATTACGTATCAGGCCACTATGAGGATGACGCCTCAACAAAATGGAGTGGCTGAAAGAAAGAATCACACACTCATGGGGATGACCAAATGTATGCTAAAAAGTAAAGGGCTACCATATAAGTATTGGCTTAAGGGCCTTTAATGTGCAAATCATGTACTTAATCGGGCTCCAACTAAGGCACTTAAGAGGATCACTCCTTTTGAGGCATGGCGTGATAGAAAATCAACGGTGATTACTTTCATGTGTTGGATGTATAGCATATGCACGCATGCCTAAAGAGCTTTGTGGGAAGCTGGATAATAAGGCACTTAAATATATTTTTGTTGGATACAATTCAAAGAACAAAGGCTATCGTTTGTATGATCCTCACACTCAGAAGATTTTTGTTAACAAAGATGTCATTTTTGCTGAAAATGCAGCCTATTCTCAAGATCAATTTTGAGATGCCAACAGCCACCTACGAGATTGGTGATGTCTTTGAGAGTCTTTTGCCACTTGCATTGGGATCCATACCTGCTGTAAATGCAGAAACAGATGTATTACAGCAAGCCATTACTGCTTCACTTGCCCTAGATCAGCCCTCGGTTGATCCTATTTTGCCTCTGCCAAACCAAGCAATTGAGTAAGAAAGGGCTGCTGTAAATGCAGTAAAAATGGTCCCAAGATGGCTGTTGCAAACTCTCCATGAGAGTAAGATTGATACTCCTCTACCTCAATGCACTAGAAAGGCTGCTAGATAGGCTACTCATGATGCAAGGGGGGCACATTTTGTGGAAAACTTGGAAGTAGATGCTCTTCTTGATGAGCATGCATTTACGAGCTCGCTTTTGGACGAGGATGAGCCTACTTTAGTTGATGACGCATAGCAGGATGTATGTCACGAGGATGTGAAGTTTTATTGCTTTGCCTAGCATTTGATTAAAAGTTATTCAAATGTTCAAATGTGACTTGCAAATGTGAGGTGCAAGTTAATTATTTCACAATGTGGGACCCAGGACCTCGACATATCAATTGGTGCCAAAGACAAACATTGTAATAAATTATGTCTGACAGGTATACTAGGTGGCACCCGGTGTCAAATTTTGGCCTAGACCAATTTATTGGCTACTAATGCCAGTGTGACATTAGAGACTAGGCATTAATTAATTAATTAATGCCAATCTAAAGGCTAATAATTGCTCAAGGATACTTGGAAAACAAATTGGCCTAGCCAATATAATTATTGGCTGGTGAAATTATTTTTTTGTGAACTAGAATAATTATTAAATTAATTTTTAAAATCAATATTATGAAAAGTAATTTAATAAGCTTCACAATCTTGGAAAATGGGATTAGAAGGCTACCACTTGGCGAAACTTGCCCATGCAAGTGGAAAAAAGGTTTTTGGGAGTTGGTGGAAGTCTATTCCAACCATTGTGATAAAGGAGGAGGCAGCTAGGAGATGCTACTCTTGTGATTTGTAGCCACAAGGGACCAGTTCTACAGCAGGCAACAACAATTTGGAGCCCTCCAAGTGCACATGACAACAGCCCAAGGTCCTTTTGGTGCAACACACAAGAGGGGGCAGCAGCCTTTCTAATGGTCCTAAGCTATAAGTAACAGCTTCCATGTCTGTCTGAGCAAGGCAGCAAAAATTTTTCAACCTTTCTCGCTATGAAACTCTAAAATTTCTCTCTCTACAATATTCTCTCCCATCTTGCAGCCACCTCTCGAGTTATCTCAACAAAATCCAACCATTTGAGTCATCAGAGGTGGAGATATTGAAAAATCTCAAGAGGCCAGTCAGCCCATATCAGATTTGAGGTATAATTTATCTTTCAAAGAGCAAGGCAAAGGCCAATCCCCAAGCATACCAAGGGGTAAATTAGTTTAGAGGCTTGCTAGTCATTTATAACAACAAGAGGCACTTGGATTAGCAAAGGAGATCAAAGGATCTCAGTTGTACTCCATCCATTTGCAATAAAAACTAAAGAAATGCTGCAAGCGACATGAGTTTTGGGCCAACAAGCTGTCCATTGTTCAATATTAAAGTGGTAAAAGTGTGCATTTTCAGCTTGCGTGAATTTTATGCTGCTTGTGATTGTCATTACCACACTCTTCGAGGAGGAAGGTTGGTTTCAATATACATTGGTTGTAGGCCATGGAAGAGGAGTTGGACTCCATTGCTACTAATGGTACTATGTGGCATTCCTAGATGCCCCATCTAAAGATGAATCATCTAGTCAAGCAATGATTATTCCTAAGATAATGATTCCAATTCCATTATCGCCCCTACTGGCATCAAAATAGTTAAGAACAATGCAACTAAAGCCAATTCTAGTGGCATATCAAAAGAGAGGAGAACTTTCTCGAAGGAGTCTTATCTACATGATCTGCTCAAGGAGAATCTGGGTGTGTTTGCATGGTTGTATAAGGATTTAAAGGGGATTGATCCCATTGTATGTCGGCATTGCATTGATTTAGATGCATGATGCCAAGCAGTATGGCAACAGCAACACCACATGAACCACAACTATTCCACTCTAGTGAAATTAGAGTTGCCAAAACTCTTGGTTGTTGCTTTCATCTACCCAATGGCTAAAAATGAATGGGTTTCACCCATTGTGGTGGTTCCACAGAAGAATAAAAACCTTTGCATCTATGTGGATTTTTGGAAACTCAACTCTAAAATAAAACATTAAGAAAAATCACTTCCCAATTCCTTTCACACATCACCTATATACCATTGTAGGACATGAGTTGTACTCTTTGCTTAATAGATTTAGTGGATACAATCAACGGCAAATTGTAGAAAAAGATTGGCTTAAGGTAACTTTTACTACAAGTGGGAAACCCATATAGGGTGATGCCATTTGGACTATGCAATGCCCCAGATACTTTCCAACAGGTGATGATGGCTACTTTCTGTTAGAGAGTCATTCCCTGGACAGCAAGCAGTACGGACAGCAGGAGCCACGTCAGCATTCGCAGGAGCCAAGTCAATAGCAGTCGGACAAGTCGGACAGTTGCCACATGCCACAGCAGCAGTCAGCCAGGCTTTCTGTGCAGTCGATCGCATTAAATGCAGCCGACCTGATTCTGCCTATTTTTTTGTGTTATTTCTTGCTATTTATAGCAGTTCCAGTCCAGCACTTGTTCATCTTCGATCTTGAGATCTAACAGAGACAGCCTGCTGTGACTGACGGCACACGGGCTGACGGAGATCGAGGTCCTCAAGGCGGAGACACACGCAGATATTTTCTCTGCACCCATGTATATCTCTACACTCATATACAGCATACAACACTGCAGATTTTCTGTGTTTCATTGTCTCCTCTCTCTCTCTCTTGTCTCTGTGTTCACTCCCTCTCAATCTTGGTCCTACGCTTCCACATTGCTGCACTCTGACATGGTATCAGAGCGGTGAAATCGGACTAACTAATTGAAGAACCTACCTAAAGAGGAGATTTCAACGCAACACAAGGCTGCGTTTTTAGCATTCAAGGGGGAGCGGGAGGGCTGCGCATCAGAACAAGGCTGAAGCGGGAGTGGGCGTGTGGGAAAGGAGTTCAACTGGTGAATTTGCTGCAGGTTATTGCTGTTCAAGGGGAGGAAGGCTGTGTTTTAGGCCTTCCACTACAGATTTTACCTTTTCATCGCCTTCG
Organism: Lygodium microphyllum; assembly: GCF_053477565.2. Lineage (NCBI taxonomy): Eukaryota > Viridiplantae > Streptophyta > Polypodiopsida > Schizaeales > Lygodiaceae > Lygodium > Lygodium microphyllum. Next base: position 75,074,715 of record NC_141154.1, on the reverse strand, counting down.
GCGGCTGAAGAAGGTTTGGGAAGCAGAGGAAAGAGCCCTAGCAGGCTGCGTTTATACAATCAGAGTGTGCAAGCATTGCAGGCGAATATGTCTACAGAGACTGATTTGGAGTTCCAGGCAATCATGGACAAGAAGGTGCCTGTCCTACCAGCTCTTCCATCACATCAGAAGCTTGATGGTGACAATTACCACATCTGGCGGGTGATGATGTTGGTCATTCTAGAGTCTTATGATTTGGTAGAGCTTGTGATGGAGGAGATTAATAGGCCCTCGGTAAGAGATGAGTCCAAACTCTCTTCCAATGCTCGTGCGGAGTTGACCAAGGCCCAATCTCATTGGGACAAACAGAATGCCAAGATTCGTTCTTTTCTTTTTATGTCTTGTACTACAGCCGTGATAGCTCACATTGAGCACTTGACGGTGGCTCGAGAGATATGGCTAGAGCTCGACCAAATATATAACCGCATAACCCTAATGAAGAGGGTTTCTTTGGAGGCGTAGATGCAGACCTTGTCCGTGAATAAGTCTTCTTCGCTTCGAGAACACATCAACAAGCTTCGGTAGCTTCAGAAGCACGTTCAAAATGCGGGAAGCCTATTTCCTCCGAAGACATGGCGATCACTTTATTGTCCCAGTTTCTTCCACAATTCGGTAACTTTTATTCCGCTCTTATTGCATCAAGACAAGAGTCGACTCTTCGGTGGGAAGAGTTGGTTCCTATGGTCTTGGACCAAGAGGAACAGTTGAAGGGACAGAATGCTTCCAAATCGGAGGCTTTGGTTGGTCAAGCCTCTTAGAAGAAGGGGAAGGACCAAAAGAAGAAAAAGGAGGACAACAAATCCAAGAAGGACAAGGAGAAGGAATCGACTTGCCATCTTTGTGGTAAGACCGGTCATTGGAAGAAGGATTGCCCCAAAAAAGACAAGAAGGACACCAAGAAGAAGGACACGAAGGATTCTGGAGTGGTGGCTACACCCTCATCCACTGCTTTTCTCCACTTAGCGGTCATTGAGGACCCTACACCAAACGGTTCGTAGAAGTTTTGGACACAAAGGGAGGTGAGGTGTTGAGCTAAAATATGCATTACTTGCTGATTAGCCTCTTAAACAGCCCCAAAACACACTAAAAATGCTCTTTTAGAGTAAAACCCTAAAACGGGGAGCGGTTCAAGAGAGTTCAGTGGAAACCCTAAAATGGGGAGCGGTTCGAGAAAGTTTAGTGGAAACCCTAATTTTTGGGGTGCCCTTCCACATCTATAAATAGATAGGCTGCCCCCATTCAGCAATAATCCTTCTTTTGCAAGTTACACCAGCCCACACACCCTCTGCTGCTGTTGGCGCCAAGTTTCCAGCCTGCAGCCCGCCTCCATCTGCTGTCCAGCCATCATCGACTGCAGCCACATCATCTTCAGCCTGTCCATTGCTGTAGGCGACAGCTCTCAACTACTGGCGACTGCTCCAAACTGTCCCAAACTGTTGTTCAGCCTGCTGTCCATCATCTCTAAGGGTCAGCTGGCCTGCGTTTTCAGCATTCCAGGCCCTGACACTCTTAGACATTGTTTCAGCCTCCTGTTTACAGCAAACTATGCACAGTTTCCAGCCCCCGATCGGTGGTACACTGCTGCGTTTACCAGTTTCCAGCCTCCAGACTGCTGCGTTTTAGTGACCAGCCTGCTGCCATTCACTATTCAGCACTCCTACACTCCGACTAGTGGTCACAGACTTGGGATCCGTCTTCGGTGGACGTCACACTCCGACATTGCTCTGCCCTTGAGCACACCGTACACTCTTACATTCATTTACAGCATTCATTCACTTCAGAGTTGTCTTCTCTCTCTCCCTTCTTCTGTTTGTGTTTGAGTTTTGAGTTTTGCGATTAGGGTTTGAGTTTTGAGTTTTGCGTTTAGGGTTTAAGTTTTGCCCTCTGTGTCTATGTCTGTATCTTTGTGTTTTTGTCGGGTCGTACACTCTATGTGTCCTCGGTGCAAACCCTAGCAGTCTTCTTAACATGGTATCAGAGCCGGTGCTCTTGTAAAGAGTATCCTGCGGATATTGTTGAGAGCTAGTCTTTGTGCAAGGCACACAATACGACTCGTAACCGAATCACAATGTCCCAAACACCTTCTTCTCCAATTCCTATGATGTCTTATCAGGCTTCTCCATCATTGTAAACACCCCGAACAACGTAGTATGCTTAACAATTATGATATTCGCTTGTTTTCAAGATTTAATATAAAAGAGAATAAACACTTAAAGCTGAAAATGAAAATTACTCACAAAATTACAGCCATGAAAATGTAAAAGTAATGGAGACAAGATTGAGGGTTGAAGATGGGCAACTCCCCCGAAGGAAATATATTTCTGCTCAGCCCAAGTCCCTTAGGGAAGAGCTCAGTTACAATCAACCTAAGAGTGAGGAGAAGTAATTCTCACTCTCACAAGATCATGCAAAGATGTACAAACACACATGCATTATCTATTATGCAATGATAAGAACTGATTTCTTTACAGTATGAGAGAAGAAAGAGGGAAAATCAGCCTTTCTCCATCGTTGATCAGCAGTACATGGATAGGGCTTGCTTCTTGTTGCTAAAATGGAATAAAGAGCTCGAGAAGGAGGTGCTGTAATGAATTTACAGGCTTGCTGTCCTGTAAAACAGCAGTGATAGAAGAGGGAATATGGAGGAATTTGATAATGGAGAAGTGGGGGATGATGATGGGGATGGATGGGGCCAGTTTCTGGCTATCTGTGGGTGCTGTACATGAGTTTACAGCAAAGAAAAATGATGCTGAATGAAGAAAAACGAGCTCTTATTTATAGGAGAGGAAAGAGCTAGTACAAAAGGGGAAAGTGGAGTAGCACAAGACAAGTGTCCAGCCACATGTCATGAGATGTGACAAGTGGTGGGACACTTGGAAACTTGTGTGACAAGTGTCTTGACACTTGTCTTTTCTCTATGGCCTTTCTTTTTGGGCTAAATACTGTCAAGAATAGAAACAACCAAATTTAGTAAGCACAGTCAGGGTACAGAATTTACTATTTTTAGAATGTCATCCCTATTTTTTAGGACTAGCATTTTTAGGCTAATTCGAGGCTCCTAAAATTTAGGGACCTCCTAAAATTTAGGGACCCCCCAATATGGGTGTCATATGAAAGCTTTTTCCGTGTACATCGCAAAAACGGTATCAGAATCTTCATGTGACTTTCCTATGCAAAGAAATGTGCATTTCAAGCTTTCAACCCACACATGCACATTGTACAAGCATTTCATGATCATGCCATCTTGTTGTAACTGTCTGTTTTGGCGGATCTAGCCCACACTTCAAGGCATCAATCCTTTCTGTGTGCGAGTCTAACCCTAATATGCGTGAGTTCTGGTCACAGGCGCCCAATCGGCCATATAGGTGAAAGTGTGAACTATCTTTTCTCTAACCCACCGCGTGGGTCCACCATAACCTGTGACCACTCATCAGTGGCCAACTCCAATGCACTTTTCTTTATATCTAATTAGTGCAAAGGAAACAAATTTAATAAATCATTATATAGTCAAATTAATGAAAAAGGATACAAATTCTGTTTCTATAGAGTTGTGACAGCCCTCTGGCTTTTATTCAGCTGTCCTCAGTTGAAAAGCTTCTTGATATGGCTGAAGAATGTCTGGGTAATCCTTCATGAATTTTTCATCTACCCACTGTGCATCTGTTGTGGGTAGATTCTTGAATTTTAGTAAGAATTTTCGTGTCACAAGGTCACTTCTCGTGGTTCGATCCTTGTGAAACAAAATCTGTTCAGGTTCCAAGAGTTGCTCTGTTTCTTCAACTTCTGGGGGATCTTCAATAATGGGTTCCTTTGGTTCTGGTCCTATGTAAGGTTTTAGCAAACTTACATGAAAAGCATTGTGTATTTTCCAATGAGCAGGAAGCTCAAGTCGATAAGAAACTTCATTTATTTTCTCAATCACTTTGAAGGGTCCAAAGTATCTACTGGAGAGCTTTGGAAAAGATGAATTTTGTATCTCTTCGTAATGTTGGCCAATAAAAGTAGCGCTCAATTGCACTTAGAGTGGCTGCCCTCCCTCTATGCCCTGCATAAGGGGGTTCATGACTTTCTTTAAGCACCTTTTGTCGAACAGGAAGAGTGACACAAAGGCGATTGTTCATGAGAAGGTAACCGTCTTTGATGGAATAATCTGGATGAAAACCTCCTTGCTGTAAATTTGACCAAATTGCTGCAAAATCAATATCTTCATCATAAGTATTCTTCATCGTTTGAAAATCTTCATGATAAGCCACTGTAATAGTTGCAATGCGAGGCACTCTAGAAAGTGCATCAGCAACTACATTTTGTTTCCCTTGAGTGTACATAATTTGAAAATGAAACATAGACAAGAAATTTTCCCATCTTGCATGTTTCTCTTGCAAATGCTTTTGAGTCTTGAAATACTTCAAGCTCTGATGATCAGTTTTAATAAGGAATTCATTGCCTAAAAGATAATGTTTCCATATCTTCAAAGCATGAACCACTACTAAGAGCTCCTTTTCATAAATGTCATACCTTTTCTCCACATCATTTAGACGGCGGCTTTCAAAGGCTAGAGCTTGGCCTTCTTGATTTAGCACTGCACCAATACAATCACCGCAAGCATCTGCTTCCATTACAAATGGTTTTACCAAATCTGGAATGATAAGAACAGGTCCAGAAGTAAGAGCTGTTTTCAGCCTTGTGAAGGTTGTCTTCTCTTTTTCCTTCCATTGGAAAGAGGTCTTCTTCTTTGTAAGGTCATGAAGTGGAGAAGCCATATGTGCAAAATGCTTGATGAAGCGGCGGTAATAAGAGCATAAGCCAAGAAACGATCGCACCTCATGTATATCATGAAGATGAGGCCATTCTTGGATTATCCTGATCTTTTCAAGATCCATCTGAATCCCTTCAGAAGAGATGACATGCCCAAGGTAATTTATTTTATGCATGAAAAACTCACTCTTTTTACCATTTACCAAGAGTTGATTTTGTTGAAGTAATTGTAGAACAATCTCCAAGTGCTGATGATGCTCCTCTTCATTCTTGCTAAAGACAAGAATATCATCAAAGAAAGTACCGACATATTGTCGATGCTCTCTAAAGATGCGCTCCATCATTCGATTAAAGGTGGCTGGTGCATTGGTTAATCCGAAAGGAACCACCAAGAATTCATAAAGACCGTATGAAGTGCGGAAAGCAGTTTTGTGTACATCTTGTGGTATTACCCTAATTTGATGATAACCACTCTTTAGATTAATGCGGCTGAAAACCTTTGAGCCTCCTAGACGATCCAAAATGTCGTCAATTCTAGAAATAGAAAACCGATTCTTCACAGTGATTTTGTTGAGGGCTTGATAATCAATGCACATCCTGAATGTGCCATCTTTCTTTTGAACAAGAAGAACCGGTGAACAAAATGGTGAGCTACTTGACGTAATTAGCCCACGGTTGAGTAGGTCTTCAACTTGCTTTCTGATTTCTTCTTGTTGAGGACGGCTCACACGGTATGGTGCTATATTAGGAGGAGAACTGCCCGGAATAATATCAATATGATGGTCTTCTGGCCTTTCTGGGGGAAGCTGATAAGGAAGATCTTCCGAAAAACAATCTTTATACTTTTCCAAGAGCTGAAGTCACTCTTGGTTTTCAGCATTCATATTATCTTTTACATCAGTAACATAAAGCAAACAACATTGAACACAATCCTTAATTGCTCTAGAGACTTGCATATGGCTTACCATAGGTATGGTGTCTCCAGAAACTCCAGCTTGGATCTCGTACTTCTTGCCTTTGTTGGTGAGTTCTACCTTCTTTTTCTGAGAGAAGATGGTTGAATCTACTCTATGATTCCAAGGCATACCAAGAATCACATCGCAACCATCAATGTCTCCGATACAGAAGGTATCTTCGTCACTGTAGCCTTGAATTTGAAACTTGAGCTTGCCAATGTAAGGTGTCACAGTTTTCACTGTGTCACCTTCATCGGCATTTAAAGCTTGGCGAACTTCTGCCGAGAGTGTCCATCTCTTCATTCTTTAATCCAAGCTCTTTAGCTAATTGCAAGGAAATGACATTTCATTCGTCCCAAGATTTATCAAGAATAGTGCTTGCTTACCTTGCAACTGTCCCCAAGCTTTTAATAATTTGCGCATCTCTGGAGTGTGAGTTGTGTTTGCAACTACATCACTGATAGCATTGATTTTCACTGGCGACTTAGGCTTGTTGTTAGAAACCTTGCTTTGTCCTTTGTTTGAATATTGCTTCGCTATGTGGCCTGTTTGTCCACATTTAAAGCACTTCCCTTCTTTCATGAAGCGCTGCTTTTCTTCTTCGGAAAGTTGCTTTGCTTGTGGGTATAGATTGGAGCGAAATTGAGGAGCATTAAGAGATGCATAGGGCTTCATCTTCTTTTGTTTTGATGGCTGCTTTTGCCGTTGTTTTTGTCCTTCATTTGGGACTGAATACTCCTCATCATCAGCTGCTCTCTTCTTATCATTCTTTTGGAATGATTTGTTGCCATTGTGCTCCATTTCCCATGTCTCAGCATGGTCAATGAGTTCCCTCAGACTAGAACAATGATAATGATTAAGAGCAGTACGAAGTTTAAAATGCAAACCTCCTTGAAACTTCCTAAGCTTTTCCAAACTGCTGATCTTCTTGAAATGTTGGACCTTCAAAAGTAGCTCCCAAAATCTCTTGTTATAGTCACCAAGTGACTCATTTTTCCTTTGCCAAAGCCGATCCCATTCCATTTTTACATCTCTTTTGAAATGAACAGGAAGAAATTGGCTTTGTATCATGCGAACAAAGGACCGCCATAATTTTGGGGTAGCATGATCATATTCCAACCCCGTCCACCAAGTATAGGCTAAGTCGGTCAAATGTAAAGCTGCAAACTTAATCTTTTCTTTTTCTTTATACTTGTCACGACCATACAAAATTTGAAATTGACGAATAAACTTCAGAAGAAGATCAAGATTTCGGGAACCATCATACATACTGAACTTGATCTTCTTTTCAAGTTGAGATAGTGACTTAGTCTTCTTCTTCTTCTTATGCCTCCGTCCATGCCCGGATCTTGAGGTTGAAGATGAAGTGCTTGATGGGGATGAAGATGGAGACGAGGGTGAACAATGTCGACGCCTTTGATGATGATGATGAGGTCTTCCACGAGAAGGGTGTGACTCTTCGTCACTAGAAAAGGGTCCATCAAAGTAGGCGCCAGATGACTTTGAAGAAGAGGATGAGCTTCGACGCAATCTCTTTCTTTGTCTTGAAGTAGAATGGGACTGCCTCTTTGGACTTCTTGATCGGTTCCTTTCATTGGTATGGCTTTGTCTCCTTGAAGCAAATGGGCTTCTTTCCTTGAATTCTTTGGGATTCTCAACTTTTAATAGTTTGAGAAGTTGCTCACGAATTTGCTGATTCTCCTCTCTAAGACTTTGAATGGCTTGAAGGATAGCACTCGACTGATCCATTGAGACTCTAAAAATATGCTCAAGCACTCAATGCAAGGGCTGAAAACAAACTAACTTATAATTGTAAGCACTACCAGTGTTGGGGTGAGGACCGAGCCAAAGCTCTAATACCACTGTAAACGCCCCGAACAACGTAGTATGCTTAACAATTATGATATTCACTTGTTTTCAAGATTTAATATAAAAGAGAATAAACACTTAAAGCTGAAAATGAAAATTACTCACAAAATTACAACCATGAAAATGTAAAAGTAATGGAGACAAGATTGAGGGTTGAAGATGGGCAACCCCCCCGAAGGAAATGTATTTCTGCTCAGCCCAAGTCCCTTAGGGAAGAGCTCAATTACAATCAACCTGAGAGTGAGGAGAAGTAATTCTCACTCTCACAAGATCATGCAAAGATGTACAAACATACATGCATTATCTATTATGCAATGATAAGAACTGATTTCTTTACAGTATGAGAGAAGAAAGAGGGAAAATCAGCCTTTCTCCATCGTTGATCAACAGTACATGGATAGGGCTTGCTTCTTGTTGCTAAAATGGAAGAAAGAGCTCGAGAAGGAGATGCTGTAATGAATTTACAGGCTTGTCGTCCTGTAAAACAGCAGTGATAGAAGAGGGAATATGGAGGACTTTGATAATGGAGAAGTGGGGGATGATGATGGGAATGGATGGGGCCAGTTTCTGGCTATCTGTGGGTGCTGTACATGAGTTTACAGCAAAGAAAAATGATGCTGAATGAAGAAAAACGAGCTCTTATTTATAGGAGAGGGAAGAGCTAGTACAAAAGGGAAAAGTGGAGTAGCACAAGACAAGTGTCCAGCCACATGTCATGAGATGTGACAAGTGGTGGGACACTTGGAAACTTATGTGACAAGTGTCTTGACACTTGTCTCTTCTCTATGGCCTTCCTTTTTGGGCTGAATACTGTCAAGAATAGAAACAACCAAATTTAGTAAGCACAGTCAGGGTACAGAATTTACTATTTTTAGAATGTCATCCCTATTTTTTAGGACTAGCATTTTTAGGCTAATTCGAGGCCCCTAAAATTTAGGGACCTCCTAAAATTTAGGGACCCCCCAATATGGGTGTCATATGAAAGCTTTTTCCGTGTACATCGCAAAAACGGTATCAGAATCTTCATGTGACTTTCCTATGCAAAGAAATGTGCATTTCAAGCTTTCAACCCACACATGCACATTGTACAAGCATTTCATGATCATGCCATCTTGTTGATTGTAACTGTCTGTTCTGGCGGATCTAGCCCACACTTCAAGGCATCAATCCTTTCTGTGTGCGAGTCTAACCCTGATATGCATGAGTTCTAGTCACAGGCGCCCAATCGGCCATATAGGTGGAAGTGTGAACTATCTTTTCTCTAACCCACCGAGTGGATCCACCATAACCTGTGACTACTCATCAGTGGCCAGCTCCAATGCACTTTTCTTTATATCTAATTAGTGCAAAGGAAACAAATTTAATAAATCATTATATAGTCAAATTAATGAAAAAGGATACAAATTCTGTTTCTATAGAGTTGTGACAATCATTGGAGGCCCTGAGACAGCATTATGGACTCGGTGAGGAGGACGACACTTCACCTTCACCAGATTTCACTAACATGACAGAGGAGGACTTTGAGGAGTGTCAAGATTGTGGGAGAGAAGGAAGGAGTCTCACTTGTAGCTTTCTTGCTTGCACAATGGGGGAATACACACAAGGGTGGAGGCTAAAAACAGTTTTTCTCTTCTTAGTTGTGTAAGCCAAAAGAACTCTAATACAAAGAAATAGAAGAACCCTATATATGGGTCTCAAACCAAACTCAACTAACTAAGGTGGCATACTAACTGAGCCACGAACTAGACTAGATAAGGATAGTTGTCATCTAGCTATTATTCATGAGCGGTGTACCAACCGCATCTGCAACTGACACGTCAGTGACATAAATGCACAACGGTCACCCTGGCATATCACGAGTGGAGCTCGATATCTTAACACTCCCCCTCGAGCTCAATCCCAATTCCTGCACACCAAGCAGGTCTCTGAACTTGCGCAGTTTCTCTGCGCCCAATGCCTTCGTAAATATGTCAACTACCTGATCCTCTGTGCTGACATAAACTAGATCAATAAGACCTAGTAAAACCCTCTCCCGCACATAGTGATAATGTACCTCAATGTGCTTTGTTCTAGCATGATAGACTGGGTTATTTGCCAAGTGTATACTGCTCATGTTGTCACAATAAATGACAACTGGCCCATCTGTAGACTGATGCATATCATAAAGTAGCTTATGTAACCAAGCTACCTCACATGCAGCCATTGCTGCACCCCTGTACTCAGCCTCTGTGCTCGACAAGGCAACTGTAGGCTGTTTCTTGCTGCTCCAAGTGACTGCAGCACTCCCAAAAGAGAACACATATCCACTGGTAGATCGTCTATCAGAAATGCTACCGGCCCAATCAGCATCAGTGTATCCATGCAACTGTATCTGAACCCCAGTCTCATAAAATAGTCCATACTGCAATGTGGACTTCACATACCTGAGTATACATCTAACCGCATCCAAATGCGGTTTCCTTGGAGCCTGCATAAACTGACTTACCAATCCAACAGCATAGCTCAAATCTGGCCTGGTAATAGTCATATAAATCAAGCTTCCTACTATGCGTCTGTACATAGTAGGGTCTTCCAGAAGCTCACCTGCATCTGCGCTCAGCTTCACATTCTGCTCCAAAGGAACTGAAATAGGCTTACAACCTGTCATCCCATATTTGGACAGCATGTCCAATCCATACTGCCTCTGCAAGAGCTGTATCCCACTTGGTGATCTAATCACCTCAATGCCCAAGAAATAACGCAGCTCTCCCAAATCCTTCATCTCAAACTTCTGCTTCAATAGCATTTTCACATGAAGGATATCTTCATCACTGTCACCTGTCATAATCAAATCATCAATATAAATGACAAGTAGCATAACACCTTTCTCTGTTTTTCTCACATAAAGTGAGAAATCTGCCTTGGGAATCTAAAACCCAATAGTGACAAGATATTCTCCTATCTTGTCAGACCATGCTCTAGGTGCTTGCTTCAAGCCATACAATGCTTTCTTCAACCTGCAAACAAACTCAGGAAGAACAGCATGCACATAACCTGGTGGCTGCTCCATATATACCTCTTCTTGCAAATCACCATGCAAGAAGGCATTCTTTACATCCATCTGATGTAAAGACCATTCCTTTGATGCAGCCATAGCAATCACTGCTCTTACGGTTGCCATCCTTACAACCGGATTGAATGTTTCTTCATAGTTAATGCCATATGTTTGTGCATACCCCTTGACTACTAATCTTGCCTTGTATCTGTTCACAGAACCATCTGCATTGTGCTTCACCTTATAAACCCACTTACAGCCAATTGCATTCTTACCTTTAGGCAAAGGTACCAATTCCCATGTAGCATTTGCTTCCAAGGCATCCATGGCTTTCTCCCATTTTTCTTTTCCCATGGCTTGCTCAAAAGAAGTGGGTTCTGGTTCCTGTATCACTTTAACCATATATGCATAGTGAATGGTTGTAAATCCATCATATTTCAGCCTATCCACAGGATACCTAGCTCTCGTAGACCTGCGCAAAGTAGGTTCACTCCCAGGTACTCTCAAAACATCCCTGGTCTTCCTTACTCCAGGTGTAACAATAGAAGGAATACCCAACTCATCATCAATGCTCTGTCCTGAGCCACTGGATTCACCATCCACATAAGAGTGACCTGCATTCACATCAAACATGGGCTGATCAACCTTCTCTTTTCCTTTTCGTGATACCTGCATACCACTATCTGCATTGCTTTGAGAAGATTCTCCTGATCTCAATCTGCCTGTCCATGGCGAAGAATATGAACCACTGCTAGAGGACGCTCCCGGTCCACTAATATTTTGTGACTGCTGCTGTGAATTCTGTGCAGCATTACCATTTTGTGTATCTACATCATCTATCACATTTACTGGTTTATACCAACTACTTATCTCATCAAAAACATCTCTGCTCACTGTAAACTTACGAGTAGAAGGGTTATAGCATCTATACCCTTTTTCCTGCAGAGAGTAACCAATAAAGATGCACTTCTCAGCTTTTGGATCCAACTTGGATCTCAACTTATCTGGCACATGTACATAGGCAATGCAACCAAAAATTTTCAAATGAGAAATATCTGGTTTCCTACCAGTATACCTCTCCTCTGGAGTCATCCCATGTATTGCTGCAGTGGGAGTCCTGTTCATTATATAGACTGCTGTAGCAACTGCTTCAACCCAATAAAAATCTGGCAAGTCTTTTTCATTGAGCATGGCACGAGATACCTCTCCAATATGCCTGTTTTTCCTTTCTGCAACTCCATTTTGTTGTGGGGTATGACTGCATGAATATTGTTGCTTTATACCATGCTCCTGCAAGAACCTTGCAAACTCATTTGAGAGGTACTCTCCCCCTCCATCTGACCTTAGGCATTTTACTTGCAGGCCTGTTTCTTTTTCAACCATAGCTTTAAGAGTTTTGAAATGCCCAAAAACTTCACTTTTCTTTTTCATAAAATACACCCAAACTTTTCTGCTATAGTCATCAATAAAACTGACAAAATAATGACAGCCTCCAAGAGATACAGCTTTAGTAGTCCACACATCAGAGTGGATTAATTCCAATGGCTTCTTACTCTCTTGAATATGTATAGGAAATGGTTTCCTTGCCTGTTTTCCAAACTAAGCTTCACATACCTTATGCATTTCTGCAACCTTGAATTTAGGCAATCCTGCAACAATATTTTGGGCCTGCATTGATTTAAGTCGCTGTACATTAACATGACCAATGCGTTTATGCCAGATATCAATATCTGCAACTACACCGGTCCCATGTGCAAACATTGCTGCACTCAATTCAGACACGTCTGCATCCAATGTAAACATTCTGCCCTTCTTCTTTCCTTTTGCTATCAAGCGACCTTTATTTTTCATATCCTCAACAAAGCATCCATGAGGATTAAATCTGACCTGCAAGCCCTGCTCAACCATTTGACCAACAGAAACCAGATTCTTGGTGATATTCGGGACATGAAATACATCGGACAGGTATTTCTTTTTCCCATCCTACATAGACAAAGGAATTTTTCCAATCTGCACAATCGGATGTGCAGTATCATCACCAGTCTCCACAAATCCTAGTTTTTCCATTTTCCTTGCATCCTCCATCCATTCTGCATGACTTGTCATGTGGTTTGATGCACCTGAGTCAACATACCATACATCGTTGCTTTCTTCTGCACTTGTCACAGAATTGTTCATGTGCTGCACCATAAACAAATGCTCATTTCTGTCATCACCCTGTCTACTAGAAGATGCATAATTCCCTTGTTGCAGTTTTCCATTCATTATGTCATTCTGCTTTTTATAGCAGTCTTTAGCCATATGACCCATTTTACCACAGTAGTAGCATTCAACATTACTGTTTGCATTTTGGCCTCTTTGCCATCCACCACGACCTCTTTGGCTCCCCCTGCCTCTAGAGTTACCACGTCCTCCTCTATAGGACTGGTTTTCTTGAGTTTACTACATATTCTGATTTCTACCACGGCCTCCAAATCGGCCTCCTCTACCTCTGCCTCTACCTCTTCCAGCATTTGAGTAGAAGACAGCTTCTTTTGAAGTTCCTCCTGAAGAAGATGCACCACCATTTCTCTGCTCCTCAAAAATTAGAAGAGCAATCAACTCCTCAAAATCAGGAAATCTTTCACGAACTGAAATGGATGTCCGAAACTGTGCATAATCCTTTTCTAGACCATTCAAGGTCACAGAAACTAAATCATCATCTTCCACTGGCGACCCAATGGAAACAAGTGCATCTGCAATCTTCTTCACCTTCATGTGAGTCATTGATGCTCATACTTTCTCTTTGCACATTATGCAACTCTTGCTTGAGCTGCATTTTCCTGGCTTGCGTATTTGAGCTATACATTTTTGACAAAGTATCCCATGCCTCCTTTGGCGTACTTGCATCCTGAATATGCACAATCATAGAGTCTGAAATACTAATAGACAGCCAGTACATAACTTTCCTGGCTCTCTCATGCCATGCTTTGAATGCCTGCATTTGCTGTTGATTGGGAACATCAGGAAGAACTGGTTCTTCTTCATTTCCTGCAACAAATTCCCAATATCCTTTTCCCATAAGGAAATTCGTCATTCTAAACTTCCATGCTTGGAAGTTGTTCTTGTCAAGTTTTTCAGTTACAATCTGTGAAAGAGAATCAGACGCCATTACAGAACACTGCAAAAAATTCTGTCACTGCAAAGAACACAGCTTCAGCCTCACAAGGGCAAATCTGCAAAACTGACGAAAGTGGTATTTGACCACACAGTCACTTCCTAGTGACGATTTTGCATCAACAGGCAACAAGGATGATTATGTAACTCCCAATGTCTCTACGCACAGGCATACGATGCAATTTCTACAATAACTTTTCACCGACCTGTAGAATAGTGACTGCACAGCATAAAACTGGGCCTTTTCCTGAGTGCGTGCAGAAAAGTTCCGCCTCCAAAACAAGCCCCGAAATGGCCTCAAATCAAAAAAACAGGGTCGCCAAGAGCTAAAGCCCTCTCCCGCAGCCAAAAGAACTCTAATACAAAGAAATAGAAGAACCCTATATATGGGTCTCAAACCAAACTCAACTAACTAAGGTGGCATACTAACTGAGCCACGAACTAGACTAGATAAGGATAGCTGTCATCTAGCTATTATTCATGACCGGTGTACCAACCGCATCTGCAACTGATACGTCGGTGACATAAATGCACAACGGTCACCCTGGCATATCACGAGTGGAGCTCGATATCTCAACAAGGAGTACTATCACAACAAGTACGGTGATGTTTACACCCCTCCTACCAGTTTTGCTACCACATTCGGACCGGTTGGTGAGGCTGGCCACCTCTCCGATCATGGAGGACATATGGCATTCGAAACGTCTGGCGATCCATCTTCATCATCTCCGTCAGGTCCAATGTCAGGTTTGTACAATTCTTTTGTGTTGCATGAATCAAAACCCTCGCCTATTTCTTCTTTTGAGGTACAGGATTCGGATGGCTTTGCGTATGTGAACTTCAATAGAGGGGGCTCACGAAGCAGACGAAATTCAGGTACATCTACAGCTTCTGTTTTATTTGAGCATATTACATACACTTCTCACTTCCCTCCCATCCCATCCTCTTCTATATCACACATTGATCATCTCTCATCATCTTTCCAAAATCTTGGATTATACTCCACATCTACATCACACACCCTAGGGGTTGAATCTACCATCTCCGCTCCTAGCACATTTTCCTTCAACCCATTCTCTACCTCTTTGCACCATGGTACTTCGTTAGGGGGAATGGCACCCTTTAACACAGTGTCTCTCACCTTTCAGCAAATAAGCACACCCATCACTCCTGGGTCGACTCTGATGGGCATCCCCCTCACTATCCCCAGCTTCACATCTCCCATGACCACTCATACGCAGGGGTTTCCATCCTCAGCTTCTGGTGCGTCTTCACACTCTCCTTGGGTTACACCTACGCAGGGATTCCCATCTTCTGCTCCCCGTGTTCCCATCCCACCTTGGATTCCTCATGTGGCTACCATGCCCATGCCTAGTAAGCCCATCCCTACCTATGGATCCACCTTGCACACTACTGGCATGCCTGGTGGGCACTCTGGGGCCCATTCCCAAGTGTACACCCCCCCATCCTACCCCCACTACACTTTTTCACACTATCCATCTACGAGCACTACCACTCCTGTTGCAACGGCCAAGAATGCCTTCACGGATAAGACACGTTTTAACGGGTCAAATTTCACTACTTGGTCGAATTTCATGCAACAAGTGCTTGAGTCTCAAGGTCTTTGGGACCTCGTCATTCGTCTAGAGCCTATGCCGGACCCTCGACTAGCTCACCCTAACTGCATCTTTCAATGGAGAGTCCGCAATGCTACAGCCAATGTTGAGCTGATGCAGGGATTGCTTCCTAAGTTTCACTCTTAGTTGCAGCACTTCCCGCTCGCGTCAGAGCGTTGGAGTCACCTTCTCGACTGCTATGCGGCTCGTGATCGTACTCGACGCATCAATCTCGACTTTGAGCTTCAAGAGTTCTCTCTTAAGGAAGGGGATGATCTGAAAGTCAAGCTGGCTGACTATAGACAGTTACTTGCCAAGTTCGCCACTACTAGCTCTCCAAAGTCAGATGACGATCAGGTTACATTCTTCTTGAATAAGTTGCTCGCAAAATACTTTAATTTCATTCAACACATCATCTCCCAACCTCGATTGCTAACCTTCTACAAGCTTGAGTGCCAGTTCTTGCGTTACACAAGGCTACATGATCAAGTCCACAAGAAATCCTCATCACAGCCTTATTCAGAGCAGAGGGGGTTGGTTGCTTCTTCCTCGGGAGGGAAAACCACCAGTGGCAAGAACTCGCTAGATGCAAAGGCAAGCCAATCAAAGGGTGACTCCTCTTCCTCCGATGGAACCAAAGAATCAAGACCTATCTGGCAGCAACTCCTTAAGAAAAACCGGTTTTGCACACACTGCCAAAGAGCAGGCCATGTGGACGAGGAGTGTCGCTCCAAGGCCCAAGGTCTTCCACCTAAAAAGCCTCAGCAGACCGCTGCGACTTCACAATCCAGTGGGGCTACGCCTTCCGCTACTGCCCCATCTACTTCTCCAGCCCCCACAGCGACTGCTAGACATATGGCACCTGCACAGCCTCAACGGCCATCCTTCTCTCCTCCTGAAGGATTGGTTGATTGGTCTGCAGATTCCGATCCCGTTGCACTTCATGCATCTATCTCACCTTCCTCCCCACCTCATGAGGCGTTCCCTTGGCAGAGCCTTGCTACCGGACATACGCGATGGTGGCCACCTTCTTAGACTAGCATGTCTCTAGGTCCTTTCGGATACCCTAGGTCAGTCTAGCATTCATTTTTCGCCCTGTTAGAGTCGGACCCATAGGATTTTTGTCTCTACATTTTAAGTTTTTCGCTGCATTTACTCACACACACATACACATTTGCATCTCTGCACTTGTTCCTTCAGTTAGCTTTTCATTTTAGCTTTGTTTTGTTTTTGGAGCATCTCACTACTAACCTCTGTGATTGTAGACTTTGATCTCCTTTGCAAGTTTTGTTTTCAGTGTAGGGCTAATATCCAGGTTTGCCCAGTCCTACCTAGGCTGGAGACTTGGGATGCGCGTCCCCATGAGGGACACTGTCCAAGTGGCACCTACTCCATGAGCATTCTTCAACATGTAGCATACTTTGCATCTCATTGTGCAGAGCACCACTTGCGCGGATCCTAAGTTGTTTCCACCGGCGGCTGTTGTTACCACACCACCATCCTGTTCATCACACGGATACCTCATCACCTATTTTTCCTCATCATCGACACCCTGAGTGGATGGGTTAGCTTGTATTGTTTTGTAATGTGTTGGGTGTACCCTCCCTACTCCCGTCTTCTGGGTCACTATTACTCAATCGACCGCATCCCATAAAATTTACCACACTTATTTTACACAAAAAAAAACACATACACACACAAAGTTCAATGTGGTTCCATCCGCCTTTGTAGAACTTGGTAGGCCACTGGGCAGCCGACGTGCATCCTTTGTCCAATGCCCTATCCTCTCTAGGGTGACTACTTGGATTCCCTTAGTAAGATAACCATCGCCTCTGTAGTCTTGGTAGGCCACTAGGTAGCCGACGTGCACCCTTTGTTCGATGCCTTGGCTGCTTTGGGATGGGATGCCTTGGGGTACATAAACATCACCATGGCTGGCCTAACCTTTCGACTCAGTGTTGGGCCTGAGAGGGGGTGTTGAGCTAAAATATGCATTACTTGCTGATTAGCCTCTTAAACAGCCCCAAAACACACTAAAAATGCTCTTTCAGAGTAAAACCCTAAAACGGGGAGCGGTTCGAGAGAGTTCAGTGGAAACCCTAAAACGGGGAGCGGTTCGAGAAAGTTTAGTGAAAACCCTAATTTTTGGGACGCCCTTTCACATCTATAAATAGACAGGCTGCCCCCATTTAGTAATCATCCTTGTTTTGCAAGTTACACCACCCCACACACCCTCTGCTGCTGTTGGCGCCCAGTTTCCAGCCTACAGCCCGCCTCCATCTGTTGTCCAGCCATCATCGACTACAACCACATCATCTTTAGCCTGTCCATTGCTGTAGGCGACAGCTCTCAGCTACTGGCGACTGCTCCAAACTGTCCCAGACTGCTGTTCAACCTGCTATCCATCATCTCCAAGGTCAGCCAGCCTGCGTTTTCAGCATTGCAGGCCCTGACACTCTTAGACACTGTTTCAGCCTGCTGTTTACAGCAGACTGTGCACAATTTCCAACCCCCGATTGGTGGTACACTGCTGCATTTACCAGTTTCCAACCTCCAGACTGGTGCGTTTTGGTGACCAGCCTGCTGCCATTCACTATTCAGCACTCCTACACTCCAACTGGTGGTCACAGACTTGGGATCCATCTTCGGTGGACATCACACTCTGACATTGCTCTGCCCTTGAGCACATTGTACACTCTTACATTCATTTACAGCATTCATTCACTTCAGAGTTCTGTTCTCTCTCTCCATTCTTCTGTTTGTGTTTGAGTTTTGAGTTTTGTGTTTAAGGTTTGAGTTTTGCCCTCTGTGTCTGTGTCTGTGTCTTTGTGTTTCTGTCGTGGTCGTACACTCCGTGTGTCCTCAGTGCAAAACCTAGCAGTCTTCTTAACATGAGGAGCACCCTGTACTTGGAGATCCAGGGGAGAGTTGGGCTCCCGAGACAGTTCCTTTGGAGCCAGAGCCTCTTGATGGAGATTCTTCTTCTGATTCAGAGTCTTCCCTTCCATCGGGCACCCCAGTGGAGCCTCCGCCAGTGGATGTACCCGAGTCTTCAGCAAATGGAGAGCAACGGACCTCTCCTCGGCCTCCTCCTTGGGCTCATGACACACTCCGAGATTCAAGGATCAAGGGGGTTCCTAAGAAGTGGGAACCGCAGGATGGACCGCGGAGGTCATGGAGGAATCAGGCACATTCTACGGAGCTTATTTGCTCTAACTATTGTTTGATGACCCGTGTTTTGCAAGGTCGAGAGCTCACTTCAGTAAAGGAGGCTTTGCAGTTTGACCATTGGTGAAAGGCTATGGAAGCCGAGTTGGAGGCTATTGAGAGGAATGGCACCTGGTCTCTTGCGCCTTGTCCTTCTCACAAGAAGGTGATTGGCGTCAAGTGGGTCTTAAGACCAAGTACCTTAGCGATGGTTCGTTGGACAAGCACAAGGCTCGCCTTGTTGCTAAAGGTTTTGCTCAGTGCCCAAGCATTGACTTCCATGATACTTTTGCCCCTACTGCTCATATGGCAAGTATTCGAGCTATTCTTGCCTTGGCTAGCCATAGGAGATGGCCTGTCTATCAATTGGATGTAAAGTCAACCTTTCTCCATGGTGACTTGCAAGAGGAGATCTATGTAGAACAGCCTCCTGGCTTTGGATCCTCGGCTGGGAAAGTTTACAAGTTGAAGAAGGCCTTGTATGGTCTCAAGCAGGCTCCGCGTACATGGAACGAGAAGATTAACTCGTTTCTTCAATCAAAGTTGGGATATCGGCGCTCCAAGGCTGATCCACAGCTTTATGTGCACACTTCCAAGGCTGGTCGTGTGTTGTTTGTGTTGTATGTTGATGATTTGATTCTTACAGGTGACCATGCATCGACAATCCAAGAGACCAAGACAGCTTTACATCAAACGTTCAAGATGACAGATTTGGGGCTTCTTCATTTCTTCTGGGGTCATGAGATTTATCAGTCTCAAAGGGGGGTTTTCATCTCTCAACAGGGATACATTCAGGAGCTCTTGGTGACTTTTGAGATGGAGAATTGTCGAACCATTTCTACTCCTATGGATCTAAACTAGGAGTCCAGGAAGACTATTGGAAGGTATGCCACTTATGCTAATTTGTCCCAAAGTTATTTTGCCACTTACGGTGATTTGTCTCGAAGTCATTTTGCCACTTATGCTAATTTGTCTCGATGTTTGGAAAGGAAATATTTGTCTTGGAAATAAACTTGTTTCCATTGGTAGAATACACCTACAATGCCTCATTCCAACAAAGCATTGGGATGAAACCATTCCAAGCATTATTTGAGCAAGAATTCTTATCTCCTCTAAACTTCTCTAATCCCATCATAAAGGTTGAAGTCTCCAAAAGGATGTTACATGGCCACTTCACACTCAGATTCTCCCTTGACGGATGCTTTCCGCTACCGTCAGTTGATTGGATCCTTGACTTGGCTACTCAACACTCGTGTTGATCTTTGTTTTACTGTGGATCTTTTGGCGGGGTTCATGAGTGAACCCAAACAGGTGCATTGGCAGGCTGCCCTAAGGATTCTTCGGTATTTGAGGGGGACCTCTGACTTAGGGATTTCTTATCCAGCAGGTACAGATACTTCAAATCTTGTTCTTGCAGGTTGGAGCGACTCGGATTGGGCTGGCGATGTGGACCACTATAGGCTATTGTTTTACCTTGGGTACAGGTGTTATCTCTTGGAGTAGCAAGAAGCAGCCCACGATAGCCCTTTCTTCTACTGAGGCGAATTATCGGGCCGCGTCTTCCACCACATATGAGGTTGTGTGGCTTCAGAGATTGTTGGAGGAGCTTGGCTGCCCCCACACTCGTCCTACTCTTCTGCAGTGCGACAATAAGAGTTGCATTGCCTTGGTACAGAATCTTCTATTCCATGCCCGAACGAAGCACATTGAGATCCAGTATCACTTCATTCGAGAGAAGCTTCTAGATGGGACCATTGATGTGGAGTACTGCAAGACGAAGGATAATCTTGCAGATTTGGCGCTTTCCTAGGCTCTTCTTGGGAGTCATGCTAGATCCCTTAGTCTTCTGACTTGTCCACGATCTGAGAGGGGGTGTTAAAGAGTCATTCCTTGGACAGCATGCAGTACGGACAGCAGGAGGAGCCACATCAGCATTCGCAAGAGCCACGTCAGCAGCAGTCGGACAGCTGCCACATGGCACAACAACAGTCGGCCAAGTTTTCTGTGCAGTCGGCTGCATTAAAGGCAGCCGACCTCATTCTGCCTATTTTTTCGTGTTATTTCTTGCTATTTATAGCAATTCCAGTCTAGCACTTGTTCATCTTGGATCTTGAGATCTGACAGAGACAACCTGCTGTGACTGACGACACGCGGGCTGACGGAGATCGAGGTCCTCAAGGCGGAGACACGCCGATATTTTCTCTGAACCCGTGTATATCTCTGCACTCCTATACAGCATACTACACTACTGCAGATTTTGCGTTTCACTCTCTCTCTCTCTCTCTCTCTCTCTCTCTCTCTCTCTCTGTGTTCTCTCTCTCAATCTTGGTCCTACGCTTCCACATCGCTGCACTCTGACACTTTCCATAATCATTACCATGATTTCATTAAAGTTTATCTAGATGACTTTTGTGTCTTTAGCATCTTCTGTAAGCATTACGGTCACTTCTAGCAATTGTTGACTTGCCACCTGGCAATAAGTCTATTGGCACTAAATGGGTTTTAAACTCAAATGCAAAGCTGATAGTTCCACTAACAGGTACAAGGCACACTTCGTTGCCAAAGGATATGCTAAGGAAAAGGGAATAGATTTTGAGGAGACTTTTGCTCCTACATCCCGCATGAGTACTATTAAATGAGTTACTACTATCGCTGCCCATCATGGATAGAAATTGTATCAATTGTATATTAAGAAAGCATTTCTTAATGGTGATTTGCACGAGGATATTTATATATCACAACCTCGACAATTTGTGGTTAAAGGCAAAGAGCACTTGGTTTGTAAGTTAACCAAGGCTTCATATGGCTTGAAACAAGCTCCTCATGCATGGTATTCAAATATAGATGCTTATTTGAACAACAAAGGGCTCAAGAACACTCCAGGTACTCCTACTCACACATCAAGGGGGGGACTTGCTAGTCATCATTCTTTATGTAGATGATATGTTGCTCACCGGACCTAAAGAAGACAAAATTGCAGATTGAGACTGAATTGAAGAATAAATTTGCTATGTCACATATGGGCCTCTTACATTACTATTTGGGATTTAGTTCACCCAAAATCAGAACGGTATCATCATGTCACAATCACAGTATGTGGAAAAGCTTCTACATAGGTTTAGCATGCAAGATTGTAAACCTATGAGTGCTCCTATGGAGCTAGGGCTAAAGCTATCTACGCATGATGGTAGTGAGATGACTGATGTTGCAATTTGAAGTCAAGCTATTGGATACCTTATCTATCTTTGCAAAACCACGCCCAAACATACAGTTTGCAATATGGGGGGGAGAAGAGTAGGGGGCGCTTGCAACTACAAGCTTACAACGATTCAAACTAGGCTACAGACTAAGATATTCAGCAATCTACTAGTTGATATTGTTTCTTTTTGGGCCATTCATGCATTTCATGGCTTCGTAAGAAACAACCTACAATGACTACCTCGTCTTGTGAGGCTAAGTACAAGGCAACCTTCATAGCTCGCTGCACAAATTGCTAGCTAATATACAGGTTTTGTTGGAGGGTCCTACACCTACTCTCTCAAACAATCAGAGTGCTATTGCGGTAGCACAAAATCCTATGTTTCGTGCATTGAGATTCACTACCACTATGAAAGAGAGAGATCTTACACAAGAGACATCAGCTTGATGTATGTTCCCACATAGAAAAATATTGCAGACATTTTCACCAATGCTTTACCACGTGAGAGGTTTGAGGCTTTCCCCAAGTCCTTGAACTTATTACCCTTTCATGATTGATGATCCTTGTACTTCATCAAATTGGCACTACAAGGGAGTGTTAGAATTTGCCAATTCTGGGTAATGTGTAATTTGTGCGGTGTGGACACTAATTAAAGTATCGAAGTGTGGTGTGTCTTAAGACTTTAAAATTTACATGTGGTGACATCAAGCTCTAGAGTTAAGTTAATCCAACTCTAGTTAGGGTGTGGGAGTTTGGTTAGGTCAACCTTAGACCTTACTTGTGCTTTATACTTTCAATCTACAATTCACTCTTGAGCTAATAGACTCTCTTGAGCTCATATTGTCTATTGTTCATTGTCTCTCATTTCTCTCTCCATAGCCAACTGCTTCTCACACTAACATCATAGTACATACACATAACTATACATTCACCATGGATACTCTACTATTATCAACTCCACTGGGTGCTCCTCAAAGAAAGAACCAAAATCAATGTAGATCATACTCCAACCCTGATCCTAGAAAGTAAAAAGAAGATAATCTCTATACTAATCAAGAACAACCCTACAGAAGATTTATCATAACAATGGATTCCCCACTTTCAATCATTCTGCCAAAGGGATTCCCCATATGAGTTTCCCCCATGTGAGAACCAACTAGAAGCAAAGTTAGCTCGTTTTGTTGAACCCCCAACACGGACTTGAAGGGACACCAAAGTCAAGATTGTAAAATTAACAAAAGAAATTGATGCATTTGAGAAACCACAAATCAAGGATCCATCACACCAAGAATACAAGTGAGTCAACAATACCCCACTACCACCACCCTCTCACAATCCCTCTATGGCTTAGGAGCTCGTGAGGAGTGATGGCATCACTAGGGCTAAAACACAGATTCCGTGGTCATAGTAGCCTCAGTTGCTTGATCAGAATCAAAGTCGAAATCGAAGGGATAGTACGATCCATCCAGTCCGGTCAAACATATACAATCCACCGTCTAGTGGAACCACCCTTGCCCTTGGCCTCCTCTTGCTTCTTTGCCATTACTAGTTTCTTGCAATCTTTGCAAAGATCCCCCTTCTTCCCACAAAACCAACACTTAGATTCTTCTTGTCTCTCTCTCCACTATATGTGTGTGTGTACATGCGCACGTGCATTGCTTCCATTTTGCACACTAAAAAGTAGTGTATGTTAGATGTATTACATGTACACTTCAATTATACAAGATTGTCATCAATTGGATCAAGGAAACTACCATGATGAGGGCAAGTCTTAAATCAAATGCAAGCA
Organism: Lygodium microphyllum; assembly: GCF_053477565.2. Classification (NCBI taxonomy): domain Eukaryota; kingdom Viridiplantae; phylum Streptophyta; class Polypodiopsida; order Schizaeales; family Lygodiaceae; genus Lygodium; species Lygodium microphyllum. The sequence goes on along the minus strand of NC_141154.1, from coordinate 75,051,095 downwards.
CTTGCCTATTGCCATGGAGAATCGCAAAGATGAGGGCATTGTTGCATGTCGTTGCATTAGAAACAATATCAGTTGTGAGTCATGGCAAATTCTGTCCCGAGAAATGTAATTCCTCCAAGATCAACTTGCAAACACTTTCCATAGAAGCTTCAACTAGTGAGGATGGACTCTATGCTCTAATACCATGATGAGAAAAAAGGCACCAAGTGTCAAAATATGACTACTATGAAAGCAAACCAAAGAGACAGTAGGGTTTCTGGGGAGAAACACACAGCCAATACATCAAACACCACATGTGAGAGAAGAGAAAAGAAAACGTGGAAGAAGAAGATGATGCTGAATGATGAATCATTGAATCAAGCTAAGTGAATCGAGCTGATCCAACAAAGCCAAAGCTCTAAAGATAACTAATTGTCATGTAGGAGCCTCCAATTTGCAAACACAAATCTAAAGATGACACCCAATGAAGGAGTGTTAAGTCGATGAAATGCCAAACGCAAGCACAAAGATGACACCGCGTGGAGCAAAGCTAACACGTGATGGAGAAGCAGTCACCGAAGGGATAAATGCAACCTATGGAGACCAAAAAACCCTAAACACAGATGCCTGGAGCTGCTGAAGCTGATGCCAACTGTGGAGTGAGGTCACTAACAGGAGATAGAAGGTCTACCACCATAAACACAAGCCTGAGGATGATGAAGACAAGGCACCTAGCAGTAGGAGGGATGGAGATAGTGAAAGACAATCACGAACTATAATGTCCTAAGGGTATGAACAACACTGGAGAGGCTAGAGAGAGAAGGGAGAAATGTGGAGAGAGAATGATAAAATATTAGAAGGAATGAATGAGGCATTTTGAATGTTTGGAGTCAGTGCCATATTTATAGGCTCAGACTATCTCAAATGGTGCCCACTGAAGTCTCTCGGGTGGTGCCCGAGCTCTCTCACGAGGCACCTAGAAAGCCTTTTTTGTGACTATAAACAAAAACCAAAATAGGAATGAAGGAGGGGAAAATGCACTGAATGACTTGGTTTCTCGATGCAAAGAAGGGTAAACATGGGAGAGAGAATGCAAAGATGGTAGAGATGAATGAATGGTCCATGTTGAAACCCCAGGCATTCAAAAAAACTAAATGATCGCATACAGTATGTACACATGCAGCCTAAATATAATGAAATATGTCCAACTTCATAAATGAGGGCCAAATGTATGGCCAACCTAGCAAAATGGACATAAATGCTCTGATCTAAGACAAGTAGCAAAATGTGCACCTGCACCACCAAATGCAAGTTGCCTATACATGGAGCTAGGCATTGACTCTTAACCAAAAACACAAGATCAAATCCAAGATATATGGCCTCAAACATCTATGATAGTATTGGTTTTCCATCTTGAGATGGTTGATTTTTAATCTCTCATCTTTCAAAGTATTACATTTAGCATAGAATAGATTACCCATTCTCGAGACTAGTGCCATTGATCCTAAATGAAAAGGGTCCACCAAATGCAAGTTGCCTATACATGGACCTAGACATTGACTCTTAACAAAAAACACAAGTTCAAATCCAAGACGATATGTCCTCAAACATCTATGATAGTATTGGTTTTCCATCTTGAGATGGTTAATTTTTAATCTCTCATTTTTCAAAGTATTACATTTAGCATAGAATAGATTACCCATTCTCGAGACTAGTGCCATTGATCCTAAATGAAAAGGGTCCACCAAATGCAAGTTGCCTATACATGGACCTAGACATTGACTCTTAACAAAAAACACAAGTTCAAATCCAAGACAATATGTCCTCAAACATCTATGATAGTATTGGTTTTCCATCTTTTGATGGTTAATTTTTAATCTCTCATCTTTCAAAGTATTACATTTAGCATAGAATAGATTACCCATTCTCGAGACTAGTGCCATTGATCCTAAATGAAAAGGCTCTAAGAGAGATCTCATGCTAAATAGAGCCAACCAAAACATGTTGTTGGTGTTGCAAGTAAGGTGGGAAAGGATGAGCCAACCAAATAGAAATCATAAACTTCCTCCCCTCCTCCATTTGTACTTGTGGCTATGACTACTTGGTACTTGTAGCCAAGTATCCAACTGGCACTAGTAAAATACAAGAAAGCGCGTTTTACATTTTCCCTATTACTTTAACCCTTGGCCTTTGAAATGAGCAAGTATTCTAATCTTTTTATTACAATATTGGTCCTTTGTAGTAGATTTATAGTCCATTTTGCATTTTGGACATTAATATATGTAGCTACGGCACACACACACACACACAGAGTGTGTCTAATATGAAAATTCGTGATTAGCTCAAAACAAGTGGTATATCTTCACTTTCTAACTCTATCAAAACCCACAAATGATTGTAACCATCTTCAATGGGTGTGACATTAATCAATTAATCTCTCAAGAGCCGGGCTGAAACTCATACAGTAGGTAGGAAACTATAAAGGACTGATGAAATCAGAAGCAAATTGGTCCTACAGTAAATGCATACTGCGGTTCAAATATGATTCCAGAGTATAATTAGGACAAATAAACTAGAAACTCCAACTACCTTTGCTTGTCCCACAGCCATCATACTGACTAAGCCCCCTTCACTTTCTCTCATTTTGTTCCAGAGTCCAAAAAACAGTCAGATTCTAAGAAATTTAGATTGGGCATTGTCAAATATAGCATTAATTGGTAGTGCCCACCGCTAAACAAAATGGGAATGCGACCACATGGTTTGATTTTTTATTTTTTTTTTGTACATAGCTACTCACTTGCATGGTCACGAGCCGATCTTCAACTTGCACCTCTTTGGTCAAGAAGTCTGCACCGATTGTCGCCTTGTACTGGTTACTGAACTTTTTGTTGACATACCTTGCAAAATTTTAAGTCATGGATGATACAAGAAATGTTTCAGAGATTTCTGAAACATTATTTTCAGAATCAACTACACTGTCTGAGAGCTAAAAAACAATACAATACGGCTTCAGCAGGCAGGATACTGATTCATCAATGAGGTTTTGCCAACCCTGCCAAGACCCAAAAAAATTTTCAAAAAGGGAGACAAAATTGATGAGGACAACCACATTGTTTCCTGACCAAAAGAAAAAAATCCCCTTTACGTAAATTTAATTTCACTGAAAAACAAGAAATCCTGCAGAGGAGTGTGTCAGACAGCTGCGATGAATCAACTGTTCCTGTCTATGACTGACTGCGTTAGTTTTTCCCAGAGCAAAAGACACATTTGACGAGGCAAGCCACATTTTTTCTCGTTTTCCGAATAATTTTTTGTCCATTTAGGTGAATGTAATTTTACTGAAAAACAACAAATTCTCTGCATAATAGTGCATCAAACAGCTGGGATGAATGTATGGTTTACTGTCGATGACTGTGTTAGTCTTTTCTCAGAGCAAGAGATGAGAGAAAATGTACACACCCGCTGTCTCCGAGGATGATGACCTTGAGGAGAGTCCTTTTGCGCGTGGCCATGGCTGCTGTTGTTTGACAGGAGCAATGGCCGAAGAAAACCCTGTCACGACAAATCGACAGACGGACAGCCAAAGCACAGACAAAGGCACGCACAAGACCTGTGCAAACTCCAAAGGGCTTTGATAATTTTTTACTGGCATGCAAAGGATATAATTATCTTCACCCTCATCTCATCTTCACCTTCATCTTTATAATATTCACGTTCATCTTTATTATTGTTGTTTCAATGTTGTTGTTGTTGTTGTTGTTGTTGTTGTTTTGCACTCTCATCTTCGATGGTGTTCGGGCAAAATTCCATTAAAATATATAGCCATCAAGCGTACATAATGCATTTATTTTTAAAAAAACTTACCTTATCATCGTTTTTTCGTGATTATTAATACTTATACTAATTTGGTTTTAAATATACCTGTACTGAGATGAAACCCTACCTTTGTTTCCCAAAAATGAAAACTAGAAACTTTTAAATGTAACTTCAATAACTAATTCCTATGAATGGAACTCTAATAAGATTAAGGCCTACTCTTGTTGCCCAGCTGACTATCTTCAATGTTGTTTTCATTGATGTAACTTTTAACTTGTCATTGTTCTGTGTGATTCTTGTACTAATTTGGTTTTAAATATACATTCCACTAGATTAAATCCTACCTTTATTTTCCAAAAACTAAAACTAGAAACTTTGAGCATAACTTTTAGTAATACTAAATCCTATGAATGTAACTCTAGTAATATTGAATCCTACTATTATTGTTCAAAAGAGAAAATAGAAAATGTGCTCAATAGAAGAAAAAGATTTTAAGTGTTGTTGGTCCTCCATGTTGTGGTGTATCTTTCAATCTGTAATATCAACATATTTAGTTCTTAATATTACTACTATTTTAGGGTTATCTTTTGAGCTAACTTCAATGTAAGTGTAGCACAAGAGAAGTCTATGCCCAAGAATCTAATGGTGGCACCAACTATAAGGAAAGAATATTACAAGGTCATAGATTAGGGCTATCCAATATCTCTCTTTTTCCCAACATTTCTCTATTTCCTAAAAATGTTATAGTGTATGTTTAAAAATACATTTATGTGTCTCTTCCTCAACAACAAAGTGTTTCATAATCTATCCTCTCTACACATTAAACCCCTTTTGATTAGTAAGTCTCATGGACAAACAATCCACTTGCCACATAGCTTTATAGGTCTAGGGTAAGGGGCCCAGTCATCTAATAATATCTTCTCTACACATTGAGTCCATTATGATTAATAAGTCTCTCGAACATAAAATCTACTTGCCACATAACTTTATAAGTATACGGTATGGGGCACAATAACATGACAATTTTTGGCACTAGTGAGACCAAAAGTGCAATGCTTTGGCACCTATTACATGATAAGAAAAGGGGGGGAATGGTTAGCCTCTCTACCTCACACATATTTATTGCATCCAAGCTCATTTTGTAAGTTTTCTTTTCTAGATTGGCCCTAACTTACATTGCCCTTTGAGAGGTGATTGGGTATTTTACAAAGGCGTCAATCTAAGTTAACCTTTTGAGTACTAACTACATTATTTGTCAAAACAAGATTCTTTAAGTAAGGAAAAAATAAGCAATACATGCATGCATTTTGAAATTGAAATGCTTCTAGCCATCAAAAAAAAAATTCGAGCACACAAAATCAATCATATTCTTATTTGAACTTGTATTGTCTTGAATAGAACTTGAAATTATAACAATAGGGACTGAGTATGTCAAATCCATATTCTATCTATAGGTGTAAAAGCCATTTTGCTACCTATCCATGTTAGCATCCTCCTACTATCGGTGAGTATACACATAAATACATGTATAATTCATATCAAGAATTACAAGAAAGCATCCCACCAAGACCATCTCTCTCTCTCTCTCTCTCTCTCTCTCTCTCTCTCTCTCTCTCTCTCTCTCTCTCTCTCTCTCTCTCTCTCTCTCTCTCTCTCTCTCTCTCTCTCTCTCTCTCTCTCTCTCTCTCTCTCTCTCTCTCTCTCTCTCTCTCTCTCTCTCTGTGTGTGTGTGTGTGTGTGTGTGTGTGTGTGTGTGTGTGTGTGTGTGTGTGTGTGTGTGTGTGTGTGTGTGTGTGTGTGTGTGTGTGTGTGTGTGTGTGTGTGTGAGGTGAGGGACCCAAGAGCACACATACAAAAGCAATTGAAACTTAAGCACACATTGAGATAGGGCTAAAATCATTTTCGTCTTCTTTCTTCTTCTTCCACACAAAATACAACATGATAAAAGACGAATATGAAAGTACTACAACATATGTATATGCAATCATTAAGTGTGAATCCACTAAGGAAAGAAGAGGTGGCATAATGAATGTGTCATAACCAAGGATAGAAAGTGTGAAGAAGTCCTCGAAATCCTATGAGAGGGCCCAACACAACCCTCTCCAAGCTCCCAGAGAGCTCTAGGTGCACCGCGGTCCATTGTGATGTCACGCTACATAAGGCAATGGAAATCTCACAAGAGAATGCTTAGAAGGTAGAGAAGGCACAAGAGTTTGCAAAATGGCCCATCTTGAGGGCAATAGCTCATATTCATAGAATAGAACTTTGTACAAGACTAACCATAGGTACAATGAGTGTGTGTGTGTGTGCATGCGCGTGTGCTACTTCCATTCTTTCCTAGTATCAAAGCCACATGACCCATGTCTATTGGCTCAATAAGTCCATTAATGTATAGATGGAAGAAAGTTGCCCCATATCTAATCATCTGAATGAGTTCAACGTTATTTTCAATCAATTGAATGCTAAAGAGATCAAATTCTAGGATTTTGTAAATGCTTTGTTGCTCATTACATTGTGTGAGAGTTGGGATACATTTTATACTGCCATAAGGAATTCCACACCACTAGTTGGATTATCAAATGTAGACGTTGAGAACAACTTACTCATTGAAGACACTAATCGCAAGAATGTTAATGCTTTGACAATGGAAGGAAGACCCGTGTCAAGAGGAATTCTAATACTAGAGAAAAGCCTCATGTGACAAAGGCAAGTATCATAGTAAGTAAGTCATGTTCTCATAAAAGCATTGTGTGGGGGTGAAGGCCAACGGCCTATAGTCAAGTGGGCACCCCTTGTATGTGTACACATTGTACATTCATATATAAGTGAAGATAATAAAGAGTAAGGGTACCATTAACTTTTGTACCCACATAGCCCTCTTGTGTTCTCCTTTCTCTCTCAATCCTCTTGCACTCAGCTTCTACCTTGCATGCCACCATTGCTTCCCTCTCAACTAGTATCAAAGTGGTATTCGACATTCATGGGAGCTCGTGCTTGGAGTGAGGAGCACAAGGAGTCAACCAAGTGCTTGAGTCATTGAAGCTCGATTTGGGGCTACAATAGCCCACTTTGGTAGTGATTTGGCAACCATTTGTGGCTGGGTTTGACGCAAAATAGCTTGGGTTTGGATTCTTGGAAAGAGAGCTTAGTACATGGTTTTGATATATGTAAGCACAAGGGTTACTTAAGCATAGGGATTTATTTTTTATTTTTTATTTGGAAGCAAGGGGTCTACTTGGATCTAGCAAGGGGCTTACTTAAGCTCAATCTCTTCTTGGTGATTTGCTGAGATAGTGATGTTAATGGGTTGTGTTGTTGCTAATCCAAATGCTCTAGGAGGCTGTTTATATTAAAAACGACCTATGGTGATACATTTTTTTCAATTAGGCTGCTCATACAAATTTCTCCCGTTTTTTCATTATTTGGCTATAGGGCATCCATTTTATCATTGAAACCTTTTTGTATGGTTTACACATTACTTGATAGTGACTACTTTGCATTGGGAGGCTTCAAGGTTACTCCCGACTTTGGATTGCACAAAGATTTTTTACTTATGTAGTACTTCTACTTCCACATAATGTATAGATCATAGCTCTTGTTCACATGAGATTCTTCCTAGTAGGTGATCAATTTTTGGAAAGTTATCATATCACATATGTTAATTTGTGAGACAATTGCAATCTATGTCTCCTCTATATGCTAAGAAGTGTATTTATATCATAGGGAGTGCCCAATTTGAAGGAGGATTATAAAATGTATGTAGGGAGACCCTTCTACATTAATGCTTATTGAAATTACTTCAAGTATGCATCTAGTTTCTTTATGAGAGCTTGAATATACATGATAAGGCTAGTTTCTTAGTAACGACGACTGGTCCAAAAGATTGTTGGACTACTTGTTTACACTCTCTATGTATGCAAGTAGGACAATAAATAATTTTTCATTCTTGCTCTAAATGTTTGCTATTTTGGGGGGTTGTAGGATAGGTGTCATGAGGGTGGGTTTGTTACAATTGAACCTAAGGTGAGAATGTAGGTAATCAAAGTCACTTGCACTATTCAACTACACTTTAAACTTCATGTGATCACACCACACACTCCCTTGCACTAGCTAGCTACAATGCTTTTGACCATGCCATGCCATGCAATGGTGGGTTAGTGCCTTGTGAGTTGGCATCAAGAAAATGTGATCGCTATGTATTTTGAGTTGGCAATGTAAGTGGGTAACAAACAACGTAAGTGCTTGTGTGTTTGTAGCAGCAGGCGATGTGTTTGTAGTAGCACTAAGTGGGCCATGTGTTCATTCTAAAGCAATGTATAATTGTAGGGTTGGTGGCTTGATAGAGAATGATTGTCACTAGCAATGCAAAGTGAGTAGCAAGGTTATGTGCAATTGTGGGTTATTGCCTTGTAGGGTTGGTTAGCACCTTGTGAGATAATAACATGAAATGTGGTGGCCATGTGTTTAGGATTGGCAATGTGAGTGGATAACAAACAATGTAAATGATCGTGTGTTTGTAGTGGGCTGTGTTTGTAGTAGCATTAAGTGTGCCATGTATTCATTCCAAAGCAATGTACATTGTATTTCTTTTTATCTTGTAAAGTTGGTGGCTTGGTAGAAAATGATTGTTAGTGGCAGCATTGGTAGAAAATGATTGTGAGTTGGTAACATGTGACATTGCATGTTAAACACTCTTGGTTTGGGAAAAATCATTGAAGCCCATGTGAAACAAAGCAAGAGCATTAAGATATTACATAATGCATTGAAGCCCATGTGAAACAAAGCAATAACATTTTAAAAGCATTACATTGGCAAGCATTTCAACAACAAGCATTACATTGGCGAGCTCAATCTAGCAATTGAATAAAAATGCAAATGTGTCTGGTTTTCTCTTATATGTGACCTAAACAATATGAGGCTTGCACTTTTCACTTTGTGTCACTATCCTAGCTTGGCACAGAAAGACACAAGGCTTTCCCTATGCTTGCATTGCACATGGTGTTTAGGTCCCATGCCCTCGTGGCTTGGCACTAAAGGGGCACCATGATTAGTGTAGTTGTTCACCTAACCTAAACAATTTGAGGCTTGAACTTTTTGCTTTGTGTCAATGTCCTAGGCCTCGCTTGGCACACAAAGATACAAGGCTTTCCTTATGCCTGCACTGAGCATGGTGTCCGGGTCCCACGTCCTCGTGACTTGGCATCAAAGGGGCACCATGATTAGTGTAGCCGTGCACCTAACCTAAACAATTTGAGGCTTATAATTTTTTATTTGTGTCCTCGCTTGACACACAAAGACACAAGGCTTTCCTTATGCATGCACTGCGCATGGTATTCGGGCCCCATGTCCTCGTGATGAATTTGTCATCTTGGAGGATTTCCAATGCTGATTTATGCTCACTCTCTAGAGATTATGTGGATTGAAATAGATTTGTAAAGGATGTTTGCATGCACTTGCTCTCTGGCATGGGGTTGCTTTATGCTAAAAGGATAGCTAGAATACTTGAGGGAGCTTGCAAAAAAATCATATGCATTTGGGAGTGTTGTTATATCATTATTACATCATCTTTATGTTAGTTTGATATTTGGATAGCCATTACTTGGCTTTGTGGGGTACTTTGTTTATAGTCCATCGATCTATTTCGAGCTTGCAGTCGGGTATATCTTCTTGTTTTTGGTGTGTAAACACACTTTTTTCATTATGGCTTCTTCATAAAGTTTAGAGAATGCATTGTTCAGTATTCAAACTTGTGATGGTATGACCTTTTCGTATTGAAAAGAGCAAATATACTATGTATTGATCTGGAAGAAGTAAGTGAAGCTGATTAAATATAGTGGGATTAAGCCTAAGGATATGGATGCACATGCACGGGAGCAATTGAATGAGGGAGTGCAATTTGCTATTATGTTGACACTCTCAACTTTTGTGTATTTTAGTGTGAAAGACACAGTAGGGGCATATGGTGTATTGAAAAAGCTTGGCAACTTGTATGAAAAAAAAAGTGTAGCCTTGCAAGTTTATTGGCTTAAAAAACTCATCAATCTCCACATGGAGGAGAGGGATTTGATGTCTCATCACTTGAATGATTTTAACACTAATTTGAGCCACTTGACATCTCAAAAGATTCTCTTTCATAATTCAGTGAAGACCATGTTCTTCTTAATCACCTTGAATGAGAGTTGGGATACTTTCAAGACTACCATTAGTAACATTGTAACCACATGTGATCTTACAAGTGGTTAATGTTGAGAGAAGTTTGTGCGACACTAAGGAGGTGAATAGAAATAATAATGCAAGTTAAAGAGCTTTGATGCTCTTATGGTGAGTGGAATGTGAGCATTGTCTCTTTGGAAAGCAAACTAAAATGTCACATAAGAGAGAGAATGGAAGTATAAGATCATAATGTCTTGATTTGGTTCATATTGATTTGTGTGGGCCAATGCCTATGGTTTCGTTTGGCAGAGCTTTGTACTGTGTTACTTTTATAAATTATGCCATAAGAAAGGTTTGGGCTTATCCTATTTGCAAAAAGAGTGATGCGTTTGATGCACTTCAAAAGTTATTGGCCTTTTGCAAAGAATCGATTAGGCAAGAAGCTTAAGTGTTGGAGGACTAATAATGGTGGAAGTATACCTCGTATGCATTTATAAATTTTTATGCAAGGTGTGATATCCAAAGAGAGTTGATAGCTCCTGATAATCTTGTTCAAAATGCTATGGCCAAGAAGATTAACAACACCATTTAGAAAAGGTTCATAGTATGCTCTCTAGTGTTGGTCTCACTAATAGATTTTGGGATGAAGGTGTAAAGATAACAATGCATTTGATCAATAGGTCTCCTAGCAATTGGATGGCAAGATACCAGATGAGTTATAGCTTGGAAAGAGACCTAGTTATAATCACTTGCATAATTTTGGTTGTTATGCATATACCTAGGGAAAAGCAAAGTAAGATCCTAAGTCCAAGAAATGCAATTTGCTTAGCTATGGAGAGTTAAGTGAAATGGGCTATCATTTGTGGAATCCAAAATCTAGAAGGGTAGTACAAAGCCATGATGTCATCTTTAATGAGGATAAGATGCACAAGCAACCTATAAAAAATTATTGAGATTTGCAAAGTGGTATTTTAGGAGGATGGGCAGCTAGCAGATGAGTAGATTGTACAACTTGTTCCACATGATGCAGGGCTTGGATAGCCTATTAATGCTGAGATGAAAGTGCCACGGGATAGTGGACATCTAGAGGCTTATGTTGAGCTAGTTCTATGCAAGTCTACGAGGGTTTTTTGACTACTAGATAGATGTACTCTGCCTTTAAACTATGTCACGGCCACATATTGTGGCAAGCCTTCTTCTTATGCAGATGCTATGACTAGGGATGATAGTCAGTCATAAATGGAAGAGGGTTTGTTGGGGGTAAAGGTGTCTATGCCTACACTGCCCTATATTTATTACACATATCATGACCACACACTTCTACACTGTAGGTGGTGGGCACCCATCACTATCACTTTATTCTTTATTCTTTCAGTGACTATGTCACACATTGTGATTGTTGAAGTTCCCACATCTTGTGTCTCTCTCACTTGCTCTCTTGCTCCATCTGCTTATAGCTCTCATCTCTATTGCTTCTGCTTGCTTGTGCTTCCACTTGAGCTTCACCTTTTAAAAAGTATTAGATATTGGACTCAAGAAGCTTCAATGAGCATTCCTTTAGCTTGCGACAAAAGCTTTAGCTTGAAGATTTCATGGTAGTTTAGTCCTCTTCTTCCAAAGATATGCATCGTTCTCTTGCTTCTTTTAGGCTCGCTCCCATGTATCAAGGCTTGCTCTAGGGGTTCAAAGGACATTATTCATCATTACTCGAGATTTTGAAGTGGCCAACATAATGAGTGCCTAGCCAACTTCGTGTGATTTGTGCCTAAATTTTAGGCCCTCTTCTTGACCTATAGTAATCAGTTAATCACTCCTTGCTCTTCTTTGGCACTTGGCGAAGGCATTGATACTCCCTTAGCATCAATATATTATACTCGAGCATTGTTTGGAGCTCATAAACCTATGTTCTCTGCTATATATGGCAATATACATGCTATAATACAAGTTTGAATAGTGTTTACTCAATGCTTGGAGCTCTTGAATACCTTTGCTTATGACTATTTGGTAGATTGATGCTTCGAGGATGTTAGAGTGATGCATTGAAGTACTATTGGATCAATTTGAGTTGAAATAGATTAATGGTTGCAAGATTTCTTGTTGTGATACAATTTATACATCAAGCATTTAATTGCGAAGGTTATGCTTATTGAGGTTTAATGCCATTTGAGTACACCACTTGGATGTATTGATGTTTAGCATTGATGCTTGGACTCGAATATGATTATGGAATGATTTGGTACTCATATTTGAGCTACTTTTGATGTCTTGGAGCTTTGGCTATATGCTTCAATTGCTTTAGTGATTTTCACTTATTTATTATGGGTTTGATGACCTCTATTCAGTTTTATGCTCTTGGATGTATTGGTTGATGTCTATGGACACATAGATATTATGTACTTGATGTATGGAGCCTTGCATTGCTCTTTTACACTCTGAATATGCTTCAATGGATGCTCTTTTGAGTTGTTTACTTTTGCTCTAGACACTTCACATAGTATTAGAGCTTTGGATCTTCTATGTAGTTGAGCTTGGTCTATTGAGGCAATGGGAATCTTGCCTTATGTATATGGTCTCTTGGATATAGTTACACCTACTAGTGGGCTAATTTGATTTTACATGTGTTGGACATTGGCACTTACCTCTGTCAAAATGATGTTAGTGATGTATCCATGCTTCTTGGCTATGTATTGAGCTTTATTACTCATTGCTTAGTCAATTGTATATTTGATGGATCTATGCACTTAATCTTGAGATATTTTATATACATGATGTTTATGCCTATGGGACGTATTGGTTATTGACACTTTAAGTTTATGACAAACTTTAGTACTAGTTATATGCCTATTCATTGCTAGTTGCTTTTACATATCCCTATTGTTACTTGAACATTCCTAATAGTGGGAGCTTGGTATTTGTTGATTATTTGCTCATACTAGCCTTGGTTGTACTGTTGCTTTTATTATAGCAATGCTTGATTACAAATTTTTGGCATTGTCTTAGAGAGCAGACATTTTACGTTGGCAGTCTATTGCTTATAGTTTGGTATTCCCTCTTGTTTGTCCTTATTTTGGCCAAGTTTTGGGGTTGATGTGCATTCATTTACAACAATGCATTCTCTTGGATTTTGCTGTGGCATACTATCATTGTGACCGGTTCTTCAAATGACAGTGCTATCTTCAATATTGACAAACTTGACGACACAAAATTTTCCTATTGGAAGATGCAAATATGGCAAATATTAGCATAGAAGCATCAAATTAAGCCATTGAAAACCAAGAGTATCAACCTCAAAGGCATAGATCAATATGATTGGGATGAGTTAGATGAGCTATGTAAATCCAACCTTATATTGTCATTATCTAAACATGTTTATTTTAATGTTATAATGCCTAAAGATATTTTAATATTTATGAAAAGCAAAGTCTTGCATCACAAATGTATTGGTTGAATAGCTTATGGACCTTCGCATGAAGGAAGGAACTTTTGTGTCTGCTCAATTGAATGAGTTTAATTCAATTTTCAACTAGCTGAATTTATAGGGCATTGAGCTCAAAGACAACCTACCTCCCTTGTTCTTGCTTCTTACACTTCCCATGTCATGGGATACTTTTCGTACAATCATGTGTGTCAATACTCCTAAAGATGACTTGAAACTCTAGGTTGTTGAGGGTGGTTTACTTATAGAGGATATAAATAGAAAGAATGTGGATGCCTTTTACACTTCTCACGCATTGACTATTAGGGGTAGACATGATGGTAAGAGCAGCAACGACACCCATGGTAGAGACTAATAGAGGTCTTGGTCTTGCGGGTAGTCTCACAATAAGTCCTATGGTCTGTAGTTGTAAGTCCTCTCTAACATGTCATTATTGTGGGAAGTAGGGTCATATTTGGTAGTAGTGCCATAAGATGTGCGATGATAAGCACAAAGAGAAAGGCAAGCGCAAAGCATAGGAAAAGTTTGATGATTGCAATATTGTCCTTAGGGAGTCCAGTGTAAAGATTGAAGAGATAAATGCAGCGCAACTGGTGTCAGATGATCTCTCTTGATGCTTCTCAACTAACCAATGCTTCATCTAATATTCTTAGTGTTGGTTGCTTGATTTAGGGGCTTTCTTTCATGTTACCCCACATAGGGATCGATTTTAGTCCTATTGTAGTAGGACTGGTTCTTTGACTGGTGGGAAATGGCTTGGCATTGGAAATTATTGAAATTGGGGATATAAGGCTATAGTTTCCCTCGTGTAGCTTTTTTTCTCTACATAATGTATGTCATGTATCAACTTCGACCAAAAGCCTTCTATCTACTGGATAATTGGATGATGCAGGCTATTATGTATCTTTTGGTGATTCCGCATGGAAGATTACCCATGGGAATCTTGTCTTTGCTCAAGGTGCTAAGGCTAGCAACTTCTATCCTATATTTGTATATGGGTCTTTTGACCATGATTTGGCTATGGTCGACATACCACATGTATCTTTATGGCATTGTCACCTTGGTCACATGTCTTTAATAGAGTGAAAATGCTTAGCCATTGTAGTATCTTCCAGCTCTTGATTACAAATGTTTTGATTCTTGTGACTAGTCTTTATGATAAGCAAACACCCATTTCTCATAAGAAGTTAGACATTACATGCATGGGTGAGCCTCTAACTCTTGTGCATTCTAATATATGTGGTCCCATGTCCTATTAGTCATTGAGTCACATGAAGTACTTTGTTATGTTCATTGATGATTATTTCCATAAGGTCTGAGCATAAGCAGAAATCAAATATCTTACCTACCTTTCAATGTGGGCTTGCTCTTGTTGAGAACTAGTCTAGGTATTAGTTGAAATACCTAAGGTTTGACAATGGGGGTGAGTATGTGTCTAAAACATTTGAGCAACTTTGTGATGAGAGGGGTATTAAGTGTAAGTTGACCGCCTTGTACACCTCACCTTAGAATGGTATTGCCAAGCACATGAACATGATCATTCAAGAAAAATTCCAAAGTATGATTAGTCAACTAAGCTTATTATAGCATTTAGGTTGAGGTAATTACTACTATTGTACATTTGATAAACAAATCCCCATGCATTGCTATTGGCCGTCGTCAAGTTGCAGAGAGGATGTATGGTCTAGAAAACCTCCCTTACATGCACATCTTAGTGTCATTGGATGTGAGGCTTTTTACCATGTACCCAAGGATAAATATAATAAGTTGGATCCTAAGTCTGTGAAATCCATCTTTCTTGGTTATGGATGATTGCCTATAGGATCCACATGCTCACAAGGTCATCCATAGCCATAATGTTGTTTTCCATGAGGAGAAGATGCATAAGTAGCCTGAGCAAGTAGTTAAGGTACGGAGAGTGATCTTTCAAGAGGAACCTCCTATTATAGTATAGCCAACTAGATGGCTTGCAACTAATATTCAAGTGACCCATGATCATAACGTTGGCTAGGATGCACATGCTTCGCATCTTGTTTTGAGACAATCTACTAGAGATAGACGTTAGCTTGATCAATTTGAGCCCTCCATGGACTATGTTATGGTGATAGATTTTGGTGAGCCCCTTACTTATGAGGAGGCCATGCATAGAGGTGATAGTCACTCTTGGGAGAGGGTCATGTTGTTTGAGTTTAATTCATTGTAGAAAACAATACATGGATTTGGTTCCTTTGCCTAATGGAAACATGAATTTCCATGTGAGTAGATGTACAAGTTAAAAGGGTACCCATGGATGCCTCAAACTAGCATATAAGGCCATATTGGTTGCTAAGGGTTTTCAGTAGGAGCAAGGTGTAACTTTGATGAAGCCTTTTATCTTGTAGTCATC
This sequence comes from Lygodium microphyllum, assembly GCF_053477565.2. Taxonomy (NCBI): domain Eukaryota; kingdom Viridiplantae; phylum Streptophyta; class Polypodiopsida; order Schizaeales; family Lygodiaceae; genus Lygodium; species Lygodium microphyllum. Next base: position 75,035,325 of record NC_141154.1, on the reverse strand, counting down.
AAGATGAGTATCCTATGCTTGGTTTTGACCTTGGTTGCACAATTAAAGCTAGACCTTTAGATAGATGTGAAAATGGATTTTCTAAATGGGGACTTGTATGAGGATATCTATATGTAGTAGCTTTAGGGCTTTATGGAAAAGGGTAGGGAACACCTAGTATGCAAGTTGAGAAACAGCCTTTATAGCCTTAAGTAGGAACCTAGGGAATGGTACCATAAGTTTGATGCTTTCATGCATTCACAAAAATATACTCCCAGTGGTATGGATCTATGTCTTTACAAAAAGAAGGCTTGTGTTGGCAGCCTTATTATCTTGGTTCTTTATATCAATGATATATTGATTGTTGGGTGAGCTTATGATGAGTTGGATACTTTGGAGATTTAGCTTAAGAAAAGCTTTGAGATGAAGGATATGGGACATGCCTCACATATTCTTGGTATTCAAATCACGTGTGATCACTCTCAAGGACTCCTTTACCTATCATAGCATGTGTACATACAAAGGGTGCTTGAGGGATTTCACATGCAGGATGTTAAGCTTATTGGCTACCCTTTACCTTCCTATGTGAAGGCCAATCAGGCTGATTGTCCTTAGTCATATGAGTAGAAGGCTAAGATGGTCAAGATACCTTATAGCCACTTGGTCTAACATATCATTTGCAATGGGAGTTGTGGCATGCTATATAGTTACACTTCGTTGGTGACATTGGGATGCCATAAAGGATATCATGAGATACTTGAAAGGCATTGTAGATATGTGCATTTGCTATGGTGGCCAAGATACTACAATCATGGGTTACACTAACTCCGATTATGTAGGATATGCAGATACTAGGAAGTCCACCTTTGGGTATGTCTTCACCTTTGTTAGAGGTATTGTTTCTTGGATGTCCACAGGGTAGAAATGCACAACCTCGTCTGCTCTACTAAAGCAGAGTATATTGCAATCATCGAGCCTTGCAAGGAGGCCCTATGGCTAGGACGTCTAGTCGTGCAAACCTTGGTATTATTGTTACTCCTACACTACATTTAGATTTTACGAGTGCTATTTAGTTGGCCAAGAATCATGTCTTCCATGTGAAGACAAAGCACATTGAGGTGCACTATCACTTTGGGGAGGTGGTAGAGGACAAGTCTGTTGAGCTTGTTAAGATCTCCACTGACGAGAATCCTGCAAATCTACTTACTAAAAGTCTCTCACCAAAACAGTTTACCTTCATTAGGAAGATGATGGGCATAGGATGAGACTATATATATGTTCCTCATCATGCTATACTTTGTCACTTTTTTATTGTCTCTCCTCACTCAAGGCACATTCATCTTGAAGTGGAGGTTGTTGGGGGTAAAGGTGCTTGTGTCTATGCCACCCTATATTTACTACACACACTATAACTATACACCCATACATTGCAAGTGGTAGGCGCCCATCATTGCCACTTTATTCTTTATTCTTTTAGTGATTATTGAATAAGGGAAGGCCATTCCCACATTATAAATGTTGGAGTTCTCACATCTTGTGTGTGTGTGTGTCTCTCTCTCTTTCTCTCTTGCTTCATCCACCATAGCTTCCAACTCTCTTGCTCCTGCTTACTTATGCTTCCTCTCAAGCTCTACCTTTTAGAGCCATGCAATCAAATATGGATCCTTTGGAAAAGAATGATACTTAGTAGTTAGTTCCTTTGTCTAAAGATAAACATGTATTGCTATGTAAATGGGTTTACAAGCTAAAGGTATCTCCATTTCATAGGCAGTGGGAGTGGTTAGGAGGTATATAGCAAACCTTGACAAGAAGCATTGGGAGGAAATAAAGAGTATCATGAGATACTTGAATAGCACTAGATCTATATGCATATGCTTTGGAAGGAAGGATGCATCTATTCTTGGATATGTAGATGTTGATTTTACAAGCAGTGCTGACTCTAGGAGGTCTACTATAGGTTTTGTATTCACTTTCGCAAGTGGTGCAGTCTCTTGGATCTCTTCATTGTAGCCATGTGTAGTTTTATCTACTATTGAGGTAGAGTGTGTTGTAGCCATTGAGGCATGCAAGGAAGTTATATGGCTTATTCATCCAGTGGAGACTTGGGCATTATACGAGAGGTACCTACATTACATCATGACAGCCAGAGCCAGAGTGCCATTCAGTTGGCATGGAACCCTATTTTTCATGAAAAGATAAATAATATTGAGGTGAGATATCACTTCATTAGGGAGGTTCTAGAGGACAAGCACATTGAACTTGTCAAGATCCATATGGATGATAACCCTATCAATCTTCTTATGAAGAGTTTATGTTTTGAGCACTTTGCACATTATAGAGTGCTGATGGGCATTGGATAGTATCTCCACTTTCTTTTTATACTCCCAAAAAGGCACATTGGCCTTTTAAATGGGAGATTGTTGGGGTAGAGGCCAATGGCATATAGGGTGGCAAGCACCTCTTGTATATGTACACACTATACAATCATATGTAAGTGAAGATAACAAAGAATTAGAGTACCATTCATTTTTGTACCCACGTGACTCTCTTGTGTTCTTCTCTCTCTCAATCTTGTTGCACTCCATAGCTTTTACGTCGCATCCCACCATTGTTGCCTTCTCACATTGAACGTCATTAGTGTGGCAACAAAGGCCGTGTACAACGAGATTACTACATGTGAAAGAGGGACATGAAGGCAAACAATGATGAGAAGAAAGATAGCAAGATGTAAATTCTCATTTCATTAGGAAGGTGCTTGAGGACAAATGTGTATACTTGTTAAGACACACATGAATGAGAACCCTATAGATCTTCTTAATAAGAGCCTAACCTTGGAGTACATTCCTATGAGCAATGAGCGTTGGATGAAGTTATATTCATTTCTTGTTTTCCTTTAAAGACACATTGAACTTTAGGTGGAAGTTTGTTAGATTAAAGGCCCCTTGTACCTACTTGGTCATGTACACTAGCACCTACCTATCACTAGGTATACACATAGAGAGACGTATCATTCCCTATTCATTTGATACATCAACCTCAAATCAACAGTCTTAAACAATCACACATCAACCTCAACATTCAATAAACATCACTGAGGCATACAATATCTCATAGGATTTTTCAGAAAGTTTTTTGATAGCCTACTGTATGGTGTGGTAGCATGACTTGTTCCACCAAAAAAATTCCCAAACACAAAAAAACAAATTGGTGTAGAATTTCAACATCTCAACATTACCAATGCATCTAGAGCACATGAGAACCCTTAAAACAACTCTAGAATCACCAAAATTAAACTTTGCATGAGGGGAAAAAAATAGTTTCAAGGTATTTTCCTTAAATTAGGGTGTGGCATCATGGCCTACTTTAATTATTTAAGGCAAAACATTTTCATTAGCATGATTATGATAAGCCATGCTTAAGAAGAAGTAATCAACCTCTTCTTTTTGCCTTGTTCCATGTTTCTTGCATGAGAATAATGTAAGGTAGTTTTCTTTTTTCATATTTATATAGATAAACATCTTTACATGTCTTCTCACAAATTTGAGAGGCATTTTGACTTTTGTGTTTTGTTGTATATGGATGTGCTTAAATTGCTTAAAATACCATCATAAGCACTCTTGGCACTTTCAAACCCTAAATTTATCATATGGAGTATTCTTTGCATAGTATACAAGCACTATGATTTTTAATGGTGAAGTAATGCTTTAAAGAACTCTCTTCTTAGTCCATATGCTTTAGTGAATTAAGATGGCATTTAAACTTCAATTCTTATAAAGTTAAGTTTAATGTCATTGGTGAGTCCTTTAAATGGCTGTCAAACCAAATCCCTATTTCAATGAGATTAGCTCAAAATTTTCTTTGCTAAAAAAATATAATTTAGATTTCCATTTTGCATGTACTCTAGTTATTGAAGACCTAATTTTGAAAACAATTCAAGTAATGCCATAGAAAAAACTTTTGATTGGACATAGCATAAGTAACAAAAAGTATCATTATAAATTGATCAAGAACCAAGTAACAAATTTTTTAAATGTATGCACAACTTTTTTCTAAACGTAGGGACTTCATCATCTTAGAAGCATGAAGATGGGGAGAACCTTCCCAACTCAATGGATTAGGAAGTAAGCAAATGAGAAATAGTTAAATGACAATGTAATATTGCATCTTTCTCATGAGGAAAAACATGCACCTCGTGATATAAAACACCTTCACTTTAAAAAGCAATCATGTCATAAAATTATCATAATGGTCTTTCAAAACAAAATAGTGCTCATAGCATTGTAGAATTGTCATTACTAGCTTCTAAAGTGAAAGTACTCTTTTTGTTAAGGCATAAACTATACACGTTAGTCCTTTCTCTACATATCAAAGCAACAAACTCCAAAACTTTACATGAAGACATATAAAAAATTCCATACTTGTAAGCTATAGAGTTAAATAGAATTAATAATTACTTGTTATAACCTACTTTTATCTTATATGAATGTGTATACACATAATAAACGTATGATTGAGCTTTCTTGCTTTGCAGAACAACTATTAAGGTTCAACACATCAAATATTCTCACTTTCTTGTTGCTCCTTTACATATATATGAAATTCTCACCTTTTCAATAGCCAATAGGTTGTTGCATTGAATATGAAAAATGGTGATTTTCCTCAAATTTTTAAATGGAGAAATATAAAAATGGATGTATATTAAAATATATGGATAATATTATCTAGCTGGCTTGGGAAACGTTGTGAGCCATGGCTACATTGTGAAGGCCATCTCACTCTATTTGTGGTTTTTGTTAGCACAGGAAAGAGACCATGTCAATTGTTCACCTTATCCCCACAATAAATTACATTTAAAAAAAGAGGTTTAGTCTTATGGGGGGAACACTTCATTTGAAGATTGATATGATGGCACACTTTTTGCACACTTCACATACTTCAATCTGATATTTTATTTTATTTTTGTGTTAAATTTGAGATATTATGCAATAATAAGCTTGCTTCTCTTGTGCAAACTATTTTATAACCACACATAGAAAATATATACATTAGCACACACACCTATTTTTTAAAATAAGAGCAAATATCCATAGAACAAACCAAAAATTATATTTAACACTTAGAATTGACATGTAGAAAACATCTATATAATAAAAAATTATTTACATGAAGCCCATAAATCATAACTTTGTGAATGTAAGGTGAGACATGTATAATTACAATGGAGACAAAAAAAATTGTTCTTAATTGCCCAAATACATGGATAGCAGCATCACAGGGAAGATTAAGCAACAAAAGAGAAACCTAAAGATGAAGAACAAACACTGAAGTAAGCCAATGAACCATAGCCCAATTGGTAGAGGTGGTTGTGTGAGTTTTTGCCAATCAAAAGATTGAAACCTTCCAACTACTGGTGTGTACAATTCGACACCCACCAGTGAAAATCTAGTTATGAAAATTAGCCATTCAACAGACATTTTAAAACAAACACCAAAGTAAATAATATCACATGAAACATATACAGATAAGTCAATCATCTTAAGAGCAATTGAGTTTGTGCTTTCCTAAATACCATTGATGCTCACATGGTTTCTCATGCACCCAGTGCATTAGGGAGCATGGCTAAATCATGTGAGTTGATTCTTCATAGCAATCATGCATGTCAATTTGCTCCCTACAAGTATACATAATCCAGAAGTAAGTATCTATCATAGATGTACAAACTTATCAAACAAAATAATTGGCTTCTCTTTTGTACAAGAGAGAGTGGGAACCTTCTAAAGCTAATATAATGTCACAAAATAGGACAAGTCAAGGAACTCCTACCGACCTAGGAAAGTGGTATCCTATTTGTATGAAAATAAGTAACAATAGGGTTAGGGGCATGAGGTAAGACATGAAATCAATAAATGTATCCATCATGCTTGATCTCAACAAGTAATAAGTCCGATATATCTATGTTTGCATCCCTAAAAATTTGGTCCACAACCCTAGAGAGTGACCTCCTAATAAAGTGGCAGATAGTAAAACTACCAAAAATTTCATATAACTACAGATGCTATTGAGAAGCAAGATAGTAGTGGTAAGTAGGAGTTGATATCATTAAAAGAAACCAAAAAGATGCATGACCAAAGAGTCACATAGTTAGTCACATTAGTTATTCAAATTGGCAATGGGGTGAGGTATGTAGAAATTAGTAAATGAAAATGAAAATTGCATTTGATAAAAGACATGTCTAAAATCAAAAGAAATGAAATGCATGGAACTTCTTCCATGACATGAGAGCACCCAATTAACAAATCACAAGAAAAGCAAAAGTATTGAACTCGTGATCTTCACACAAACACACATTTTTCTCATGACTTAAGTCTTTGCAATACATCTTTGTATACAATGCTTATGGCAAACTTGTCAACATAATTGCTATTAGGAAGTAGAACTTTGAGGTCATATGGTGCTTTCATTCTTGAAAAAAGCAATATATTGTTGTCAAAATGCGGGCCAAACTTGGAACTACCTTCCTCTCATTGTGAAAGGAAACTACATGGTACATGGAATGACCTTTCTATTGAACACCTTGCAAGTGAGCCTTGTAGCATTACGCAACCCTTTTGCCATATTCAAGTTTCTAAGTAGAATGATCAGTGCATTTACCTTAAGCAACATCAAACAAGGAGGGAAACCATCTCTAAGATCTAGTTAATTCAAGTACTCGACCAAGTACAAAAAAGAGAGTTCTCCATTCATCACATCAACAAGTAGCCAATAGCTGTTTATTGGTGCCTTCTTGGCTTCTCTATGCTTATAGATTTTGCACTGTGACTATACTAAAACTCCCCTTGAATTTGTTGAAAATGAATGATAATTCTAAATAGCAACTTTTGAGCTCTAAGGTGCAAGGATTGTGCACGTTTGAAGTAATTCTCTAAAATATTAGGCATAGGAAAATCCATTATAGAAATGAGCAATCATGTCTTCAACTATGCAACCATTCAAAACCATTTTAGAAAAAATATCTATGTGCTTAATGTCTTTATTGGAATTCTTTTCATCCTTCATATCTTGGATCCACTTGGTGGAACCATTCTTGAGTGATAAGTCTGTTAGAACACTAACACACATATTTCGAGACAACCACAACATTGCAATATACTACCATGGACTTTCAACAACAAAAGGATACATTAATTGCCATGGCCCATCTGAACCATTTAGCATAACATGTAAAATTTGTTTGAAATCATTGCCAACCAACATAACCTTGTCACCAAATGGTTTATTGCTTTGTAGTATGTCCATAGGGGACCTATTAAAGTGCCCCAAAGCATATTTTTGCATCAATGGGATCCTTATCCCACACAATGAGCCTTATTTGCTACAAATTTTTTTGGTAAGGTCAATCTAGAGAGGGACAAGTTAATCAAGCATCCATATCCAATAATATTTTGATCTTAAAGTGCATTGTGCCCATTTGGCAATACCAACGTAGCAACATTTGATAGTGTAGTGACCAATGCAACAAATCACTCACTATGTATCTTGGCAAGAAAGCACTTATATAAGAAACTCTCTCTAGAATCACTAGGCCCATCCAATAAATATCCTACCTAATTTTGTATAGCATCCATAATTGAATAAAAAGCATGTCTCTACCCTTGTTTCATAGTAGTTCCATGCCCACAAATACACTCTCCCATTCAATTTACATCATATGCACATTATTTCTTGAATGATGGGATTCAAATTGATAAATCACATTTTGCTTTACACTCCACACTAGATGCATAAGGAAATCTTGAAATAGATCACATCTAGCCTTGAGGTGAAACCTATTGTATGTGAACTATTTGGCCAATGTGGTCTTTTGGATGTTTTCATTTTGCAAAACGTCAACCACCACATCATCTATATATACATCCTCCTAGGTAGATCCACTTGGTGTAGACATTGGATGTTTGGATTTTCATAATGTGAAGCGTATTAAAAATTCACTAATAGGCTTTAAAGACAAAAATGTATCAAACATCCAAGCATCTTTCAAATATCATCCATGACCCACAATTCTAGGTGCAACAACTGCTTTGATGGTTGCATAATCATGGTCCTTATAAATATATTTACTTAAACACTTCAATGTTGCTATTGCAAAACATGCCTCTATGTTAATTTGTCCATTGTACATTTTTCTAAAGCAAGGCTTTTATGGAATCACCCATTGATTATTTATGACATTGCTTTCTATGGTGATTGTATTCCCATCATCTCATCTTCTATGTATAGCATCAATTGTTGTTGTTGATGAAAACTTATGTGAATGTCTCTTATTATGTCAATCATCTTACATGTAAGGGCTCTTAGTTCTCAATGCACTACAAGTACCTTGAAGATTGCAATTGTGATTGTTTCAAAGAGCATTGGAAATTTCTCCTTATTAGGTAGCTCTGCATAAACCAATTTGTTGTAGTGGGAAACATTTATGGGTTTGAAATAACTTTTAAATATTAATAATGTATGTGAAAGAGGAAATCACCACTTCTAAACTTTATTCACAAACACATAGCCAACACCACCAAAAGTTTATTTTTTAGTATTGTTTTAGCACTTTCGATTGCATGTCATAGTCACCAAAAGGTTTAGTTTTCCTTTGCTTTACATAATTGCAAGTGCATCCTTATATAGGTGCTATATGTGTATCAAGGCTCATATAAAAGAAGTAGCAGAACTACATAATTATCCACATTAACACTTTCCATTTGCACAAGGCTCATATCTACGAAATAGTAGAACTGCATAGTTATCCACATTAACAGTTACCATTTGCACATTGGGACCATCTATGACACTGAGCATGTTTTTCAATCCATGATGCAATTTTGAGTGCAAAGTTGACAAATTCCAATGACAATAAGTCCACATTGTTTCATATTACAATATAGAACCCCTTACGATTAGCAAGCATAAAAATTTGAGTGAGTGAGATAATGTTTGTTGTCCAACATAGTAGCATGCATAAGAACATTTACATTGTTGTAAGATGCCACCCATCATCACTCGTTGAAATAGCGGCACATATAGTATAGGCATGCAAGTCTTGATATGGATATGCAAGCCTATTCCTAGTACAAACATGAAAATCAAGACGATCTAATGTATCCTCATCATACTGCCCCAGCACTATAGCTGTAACCTTAGTTAGTTTAAGAAAAAGTATTGTCTAGCATGGGTTGTGTAGCTAAGGTGGAAATAATTGGTTTTGTAGTACATCTTGAGAGAGTTTCCACTTACATAACACAATTGTGCAATTGCTCCTATGTTGTCTACAATGTATGAACTTATGATTTGCATGCATGAGGAGAAGAGAAAACAACACATCTAAATACAATACTTAACATGCTTGCATGTAATATTGGAATGTACAACATGCCAAAGAAAATACAATTTTGAAGCTCATCATAAGCTATACTGATGATTTTCCCCCCCCTTTTAATGCAATGATCTCAAAGGCCAAAATCTAGATCCTGTAATTGGAATATCACATGGTATGTCATAAAATGAGATTATTTTCTAAGCTCATAAACATGCAATTATCAATATTGAATGGAGTGAAAAATCAATAAAAATGCTACAAAAAGAACCCTCTCCAAGATTTCATCCTTGGCATGTCATACTTCTCTATATGTATTGGCTTCCTTGATGGCATGTCTTTTTATTTTCTATGCTTATGCTCAAAGCTCTAAAATTGTTTGGATATCACATGAGTCTAGAACTGCTTCTTACCCACAATCTCCCTTACTTCTATACTTGGTAGCACCCTCCTAACTCTATATATATATATATATATATATGTATGTATGTATGTATGTATGTATGTATGTATGTATGTATGTATGTATGTATGTATGTATGTATGTATGTATGTATGTATGTATGTATGTATAGAGAGAGAGAGAGAGAGAGAGAGAGAGAGAGAGTGTGTGTGTGTGTGTGTGTGTGTGAGTGTGAGTGTGTGCATGCGTGAGGGACTCAGTGAAGCAAAGCTCTATGCTATCTCTTGCTATTCTTCGATATTGTGAAACTATTGTTGAGAGTGAGGGAGAGAGGGTGTGTGTGTGTGTGAGTGTGTTGAGTAAGGGACTCTGTGAAGCAAAGCTCTATATCATCTTTTACTTCCCTTGTCTTCTTTCCATTAGGTAAGAAGTTGAGTTGAGAGTTGTGTGTGAGGGAGAGTTTGTGGGAGTGCGAGAGACTCGATGAGGGAAATCACTCCTCTTCTCCTCCTACTTTTTCCCCTTCTTCTTCTCTCAACAATGTGTGTACTCCATCTAGGTGAGAAGAAATTGAGGCGTTCTCTTGTGGAGAGCATATCAATTGGATCTTAGAACCATTTTTGAGCCTTCAAGCTTTTGAGTACAACACAGGAAGATAAGTTGTTGAGTTCACCATACCTAAAAGCTAGTCTCGTGTTCTTTTCTTTCTTGGGTTAGAAAGGGAGGATGCATGGTTGGCTTGGAGTTAGAGTGTGAGACAACTAGGTGAGAGGTAGTTGATTCAAGGAGTTTGAAGTTCTTGAAAGAATAGGACTTTTATCCAATGTCCTATTATTGAGCACTATGGCCAACAATTGAACACTTACCATACCTTAGAAAGTCATGTGTTTTCCACATGAAGATGGCATTCAATGTAAATTCGTGCAATGGTGGAGGTTGACGTGTCCTACGTTGTAATATCTCTCTAAAGTATCTCCAATTGCTCACTCAAGGGATTGAGATGCACATCTATATTCCTGATATTTTGTTTCCGTAGAATCAAAAGAGATAACATAACATGCCATTCCTTTAGTGCCATGAAGGGTGGATATTATTTCTCATTAATACCAGTAGCCATACACTACATGAAGTGCTCTTTGTCCCAAATAGATTTACACTATCTATACCAAGTCCAAGCCTCAAATTTCATAGTTCTTTCTTGAACATTAGCCATATGTCCACAATATGCTTCCATGTTGGTGTACTAGTGGGTATTCTCCACTTTCCATGAGTTAATCAATGCAAGGCACACCATCTCATGAGCTCTCCAATGGATCTATAATTGAACATGTGTTGCATGCAAGCAATGGTGGAAAAGCATCTTGAAATCTTGTGAGGCAACATTTACATATTTGAAATTTTCTCTATATATTACCTTTCCATAAATAGGACACTTATGAGAATTATAGTGCAATCCACAAAAGGGAATATGATTGATGATGCACGTGTGGATGGAAGTACAATCCAAGCATCTAAGAGAAGTCACATAGTACCTTGCTTGGTTGCTTGAGTATTATGTCTTCGCAACATCTTTGCAGAAAGTCTACACACAAGATCCATACATAAGCACACAAAGGCATCCAACAAAGCATATACGATTGTTACGTCCAATTATACAAAAAAAAAAACTTACTTGAGTAATCTACTTAAACTTGAATTGCTCCATCCATAGATTTTTTTAAGGTTGAAAACTCAAGAGGAGCACATAGAACTAATTACATGTGACCATACTCCTTGCCATCATCCCTCTCATTTTTCTCATTACAAAATGGGTAGTAGACCATGTTGTCCAATACATCCTCCACTATGATTTCATGTGGCAATTGTGGAGAGTCATTATATTCATAATCATCCACCTTTGTAGAATAGGATGCCTCCATTTCATCTCGTTGGCTCTTGGCCTCTTTGCCATAAGCATGGTAGAATGTATTGGTGTGGCACTATATCTTGGATTGACCAAATGCATGTAATATTATTTAATAAAACTATTTGAAATGTGCTTCAATAATTTCCCTTAATAAAACTATTTGAAATGTGCTTCAATAATTTCCCTTAATGGGATTTGTCCTTACCTTGGATAGTTTAGGATCTTATTTTCCGTACATGTTGATGTGATTCATTGTGATTGTACATGCTTGATACATGTGCCCTTGACAATGATCACACTTACATCTAATTTTTTGCTCTAACCACATTTCTCAATGATGAAGAGATAAGCTTTTTCCTTAGCACTAGATAAGGAGGCCAATAATCATGGGCCTAGTGCTAAATGAGGATGACAAGTCACCTACAAAACCAATATTCAAAGTTTTCAAGAAATAAAATCTAACTTTTCTCTCATTATTTCTCTATAATGCATCTATGTGCTTATATATAAGCATGTTTGTTACTAGAGTAAATAAGTTTATATTCATGTCTATGGTGGAATTAGCCACAATCATAAACACCACTATAGACATGCTCCAATTTAATTGCATTTTGGGATGTGAATATAATTATGTTTTGGAGGCCAATATTGAGTTTGCAACAAGAAGTAAGGAACAACACAGAGATCTGAGGAGAGGCAAAGCCTTACCTTTGGCAATCCATAAGCAAGGAGCACCTGCAAGCAAAGGAGGAGTGTGGGAGACTATTGTTCAATCAAGGGGACCCCCTTCTTCTTCAAGCAATTAATAAGGTATGCTTTTCTCTCCTCTTATTTCCTCTTTCACACTTGTATTTAACCTCTCCTTCATTTATGTAAGTGATAATAGACCTCTCCTCTCATGGTTCCTCTCCTCTGATGCTTTTTTATTCAAGTTGCAATCATTGGACAATAGTTCCACCTCCTCTTATGCTTCCTTTAACTCTTGTTTTTCACCACTCAAACCTCCATGCCAATAAATTCTTATTTTTTATTTAAACAATGAGACAATATTTGTTCTTTTTTAGTTCTAGTTTGCAAGATATGTCTGCTTTGGTAGGTGAGAGAACTAGCTTCATTTACTTTGTGGTATGCCATCTAGTCCACGACTATGGGGCATATTTATATACATATTTATTTTACAAAATCGCTGCACACACAAATGCTCTCTTAAATACACAATCGTAGAAGAAAAACACCTATACAAACTGTGTATATTGAGAATTATGTAAATTATGCTATTTTATTTTGTAGGGAGTTGCACTATTTTAGTTTGTGGTTAAATGCATATGTAGCAAAAAATTATATTGTTTATCAAAGTTTTTGATTGTGCACATTTATTGTTTACTTAATTGCATTCTCCATGAGGACGAATAGCATTGTTGCATTGCAATTTGCTTCATAATGACCAAGAGATGTGAGGTTTGCAAAGCTATAGAATAGGTAAGGGATTTAAATTATGGGCTTTGATAGATTGAGAGGAGTTTTCTAATTCAATTATAATACACTAAGATGACATGGGAGTGGGAAAAATCCACAACCATAGGAGAGCTATGATATGTGTTCTGAAGGGTTGATCGCAATCTCATTGTAATTCCCTTAATGGTTCAGTGATTTGTTTATACTCCTTCTAAGATTTTGGGTTAGGATATGTGGTAATTTAGGGACCGATAAGACTATGCAAGTGTATGCTTAGGTGCAACCTAGGCTAGGCTTAGGCTTATGCTAATGTTAGACCATCTTATTCTAGGCATGACTTAGGCTTTAGTTTAGGCTTAGGATTAGAGGTAGGTTATGCTAAGATATGGACATACAAGCTAGGCTACGTTATGCTAGGCTAGACTATAATATGCTAGACTAGGCTACACTATGTAAGGGTATATTATGTTCATGTTATAAAAGCTTATTGTTATTTTTTTAGTCATTTATTGTGATGTGGTGTGTGACACCACTCAACCATCTCATTCACAAACAACCACAGGGATTCCCTTGATCACACCTTGAATATCTCAATTGCAAACAACAATAGGGACTTCCTCAACCACGTCTTGACCATCTCAATTGTAAATAGCCAACTATCTCAAGTATCTCAATTATAGGTGGTTACTCCTCTCTCAATCACCCCTTGAGCATCTTGATTGGAGATGGTCATGCAAACTCTTGTGATAAGTCCTTCTACCATAGACTCCATTGCTATTAGCTCAAATTTCTCTCACACATATTCCATCGATTTAGCTTTCCATATTTGCTATAAGCAGTCCCCATCTAGGTGGCAATCCACGAGAGTCTATATCCATTATTGAATTATTGAGCTTTTTTCTTTTCATGTGATTGAGAGGGGAGAACTAGTTGGTACATGCACATACATGCACTTTTGTGTGTGTGTAGAGAGAGAGAGAGAGAGAGAGAGATCAAAACATTATTGATAAACAAATAACTACATCTTAAGTAAGGGAAAGAAGAGATATATATATAAATATAAATAAATAAATATAGAATAATGTAGCCTTTGCAGTTTTGAAGTTTCAACAATGTAGCTTACTATTTGAAGTTTTGAGTTTTTGAAAGTGCACATTGTTGCTGACAGTGGCTTGACAGTACAAGGTTTTCCAAAGGACTTAATTGCAAGGTTATTTTAAGGATTGAATCCTCCCCTTGACATTTGTCTTGAGGCAATTTTAGCCTATAACCTTAGAAGAAGCTCCCATCCATGTGCCAATACCTTAGTTTTATGAATAGCCAAAGAGATTGTGGGCTCTTGAATGATAGCTACTAAATGTTGTGCTCTACAAGCTCAACATGTGACCATTGGACACACCCTTATTATTTTAAGGGCCTGACTGATGAAGCCTATGACTATTTCTCACTTGGTCTACTCACACATGCATGCATAACAAACTAACTTACCAAATAATAGATCAATTTGAGGCAAATGTATTTAGTGCACTTACCAATATTTACCATGTTGTAATCTCATGTAATCATAATGTGTTGATAAGTGTAGCTCCAAAATCCATGTGCATGGTCCTTTAGTCACAATCATGCTTCTATTTTTACTCACGTAAGAGAGATACTGAGTTTGAGGAGATGAAGAGAAGGAGAGAACTTAAGATTGCCATGTTTGTCACTCCCTCACACTCTCAACTTTACACATTCACTCTCACACACTCAATTCACCGAGAAGATGGGATGAAAAAGAAGAGAAGAGAATGTTAAGAGCTTCACAACACCATGTCTCTTACACTCCCTCTCCTTGACTCTCACACATAGATAATAGAGTAGTAAAAAGACAAGGAGCAAAAGTTTTCACACACATGAATATCTCGCTCTATTCTTTTTCATCGTTTTTATACAGGAATTTTAGGGTTAGCTTTTCCACCTTCCAAGTGGGTATCCAATCAATCTTACTTAATTTGCATGCTGTCATAAGGTCTATGAACCATCCTAAGGTGAAGATACAATAGAGCTTCTTGCTTTTCTATGGGATTCCATCGCTATTAGTACAAATTACATGGGAGAGCTAGGATCTCTTATTTACATTATAAATTAATAACAGAACCACTTCATGCAGATGGTTAATTATGGTTTCAAAATTATCTGACCACAATCCAAAAACTATAATGCATTCCAATTGATATTCATGTATTGACACTTTTGCATGATTGGCATCTTGTTGTTCTTTATGGGTGACATTACCCCCTCCTAGATGAGTGCTAGTCCCATGGCACTTATCATTGTAGGTGGCATGATTTAGCATGCATTGAATATGTGGATGCTAGGGATGTCCTTGTGTTGTCCTTAGAGGAGTCATTTGGTTGATGTTAGGGATATCCTTGTGCTGTCCTTAGAGGAGTCATTTGGTTTATGTGGATTCTGGGGATGTCCTTGTGTTGTCCTTGTTGATGTTAGATAATTGTTGGTACTTGGTAAGTTGTGGTTGGATTAGTAGTGGGTGACAAAGTGTTGAAGATTATGACATTCTTTGTATCCTTGATGGGTGATGACTTCCAATGGCACGTGAAGATTGGCTTGAGAGTTGTAGAAGTCAAAGACTTGAAGAAGAGATGATGATGCAAAGGCCATTGCAATCTTCTACACCTATAATAAAAAACTTATCGTGTATACTCTCACTAGGGAAAAAGTGCTAGTATTTTGTACATATGACAGTTGTTGTTAGTTTGGGGGATAGGTTGAACTCCAAGGGAGCCTTGGGTATTGTCCCACACTTGAGGACCCAAATCATGCGTAGGTTATGGTGCAAATATTACGAGAGTGCACGTTCATACTTAGTAATTAATTGGTTAGAAAGACAATTGTTCTAGTTCTTAGAAGGTCGGTGATCACCCTTGCAATGCACACATTGAATATTTGGTCGATAAGGCTACGATAGCTTTAAAAGTTGTGAGAAGGTCCTATGCTTCACTCTCAACTTAGTGTTGCTTTTTGATGATGCAGTATTGATTCCTATTCTATCCTTCTTGTCTCAATTATTTTCTCTCTACAAGTCATCTATGCATATGTCCTTGTCTAAAACAACATTCGACATGGACCTATCAAGTGTTGAGTTACTAGCCATTGCCTCATAGATGCATTCATCTTGTATCTCCTTGACAAATGCCTTTGAAATAGCCTTGAGGTCAAACTCTTAGCAAGAGGGATTTGTTTACATTGCTTTGAACCTTGGAGACATATTCACATATCCATTTTTCTTCTTGTTGCTGGTTCATAAGTTGTATGATGAGATTATCCCCATATCTAGCTTTCACAAACCACATGACAAATAGGTTATTGAGATTAGTGAAGCATGCCTTTTCATTTGCATCAAGCCCTATGAATCGTGTTCTACTCTTGTTGCTCTAGCAAAGACCAAAGGTCTGGGCCGTCTTGTCATTAGTGGTGAGGTTGTGCATCTCACACACCTATTCAATTTGCTCTATGAAGCTATATAGGTCATCTCAACCTCTATACTTATCTTTACACTTGGCGACCAATGGGATTTTTGCATCGTCTCTCAATTCTAGTATGACTTTGACTCCTACCAACAATGAGTTATCTCTTGCAAGAAAATTTCATACAAGTGTCACAATGCATTGAATGTTGGACACCCTGGCATACACTAGACTTTGGACTTGGTTACTTGCTACTTTCATTGGCCATATATTAAGATTATGGTTGACTCTTATGTGTGTAAGTGCCCACAATGTCATTAAATAAAGTTGAATGACACAAATAAGTGGGAATGTTGCATCCTTTACAAATTCCCAATAGAAAGTGGAGTAGCATTTCTATGGATTTCATAGTAGGATTGCCTCGTACAAATTGAAGTCATGATGCAATCTAGTGGTCAACAGATTGATGAAAATCACTGTATTCATTCTCACAAAAAGATCGTGAAAAGCCATGCATTGGTTGGTCTCTTTATTAAACATCTTTATAGGCTTTATGGTTTGCTCGATGAAATAGTTAGTGATTTGGATCCTAAGTTCACTAGCCATTTGTGGCAAATAATTTTCCAAAAATTGGAAAGTTAATTGTCCGTGTCATCCTTGGAACATCTTGAAACTGATGGATAGACTAAATGAACAAATTAAACCATGGAGGATATGCTACGTGCAGATGTCTCCCATAGGCAATTTGATTAGGAGTGTACTGGGTTGCAAATTGAATGAACATGAGGTTGTCAATGCATCAAGCATCCCAAGTATCCTATTGTTGAGCATCCATGTGGAGATTCCAACTCTTTAATTTTTGTTCTTATGAGCTTCTATTGACCACGACTCTTGAAGCTTCTTCACAATCTCCCACTTGTTTGACATCTTTATGAAGACCAAGTCCACCATCACTAAACATTTTCCCTTATTTTAATTCTTCAATTTTCTTTCAAATGGTTTGGTAGAATGGCATAAGCTTTTATAAATTCAAAAGACAATGAAAGGTTCATTATAGAGCCTACATCAAGATGGCATTTTGTTATCTCCATTGGGGGATGGATCTTTCGTAAAATTCATTTTGGTTATGAATTTCTTCAATTCTTCTTTCATTTTGGGACTTCTATTGTAAAAATGAAAGCAAGGTGGAAATGCACTAGAAAGAGAAACCATTCTTTCCAACTACCACATAGGCAAATGTAACAATTTGAGACATCAATCCTCAAAATCATATTAATGGTGTCTTCCAGGGTCTTCTTCAAGTGCCCTTTTCCTCAACACCAATAATTTTGACCACCTATCAAGTTCCCTTACACTTTGGGATTGTTAATAGCAATCATATTAATGGTGTCTTCTAGGGTCTTCTTCAAGTACCCTTTTCCTCAACACCAATAATTTTGACCACCTATCAAGTTCCCTTACACTTTGGGATTGTTAATAGCAATCATTGCATCAAAGACCAATAAAGTTCCAAATCCTTGAAGGAAGTGGATATGGCTAACACCTCCTAGATCTTGGCACTCCAGAGATTGATGTATGGATTGAAGGGTGTTTCATTAAGTGTACTAATGATGGAGGCTCTTCGTTAAACATAATGACATATGTGATGATGAAATAGTTGGGATTGAAGAGCATGCAACCCACCTAATGCCTCATCAGATTGGTAGACTAGAGTAGAATAAAGTACTTGGGCATTCTCCCTTACATTAGGACTAGTTTGGCTAGAAGCTAAAACCTAACTCGTGTGGGACTTCTTACCATTAATGTTGGGAAGACCATGGCTATTTGAAGCAAGGGTAAGAGCTGATTAGTTCAAAGGAAACCTAACCCTCACCAAATAAGGTTGTCTTGAAGTCGTATGGCCCTCAAAATGGAAATGGATCCACCTCCTTGGAAATGTATTTTGACTCTTCTAAAGAAAGCCTAGAAGGAACTTTCATAGTAGAAGAAGTCATATAATTTTTTTTCCATTGAGAATAGAAGGACAATTCTTGACAGGCAGCACTAAAATTCAATTACCAATAGAGGCAAATCCCCTAGCCATGGTTGAATATCTCCTTCTAGATCATGTAATAACTTTTGAAATTAGTTTCATGGAGATTGAAGCATGGATGTATTGTTCCCCTTGTTACATGGCTACCTTGGAGCCAAGAGAGAAGAGTTCAAAATGGAAAGCTTGTTCTTATCTTATTATAGAGACCTATAGAAGTAAAAGCAAAGTCTAAAGAGGATGATTTCCATAGTGGTGACGAAGAGTCCATACAAGCAGAAGATGATTTTGATGATGATGAAGTTACAATGGCCTCAGTGGACTAAAGATCCTATTATGATGGATAAACTAGTTCCTTTTGGATTGATGAAGGGTTCTCAAAGCATGCAAAATATATGTAACCTTAGGAAATATTGTTATGGATTTCTCGTAGTTGTACATGGAGTTTGCCATTGTTGGGATGCCTATCCATCTATAGGGAATCCCTAGTAAATCTGTTTTTTATATTATCACCATAAAGTAGCTCAAGAAGGAGTATAATAAGCATTCTCAAATTTTTGTACACCTGTGAATAAGGAGCTTGAAGCTGTGCAATTGAGTATCTAGCTTTAAAAGTACTACTTGAGGAGTATAGGGATTTATTTGAAGTGCCTACTTCATTACCCTCTAAGAGAGCAGTGGATCGCCTTATAGATTTGGAGTCACATTCAAAGCCAATCAGTAGGAGCTTCTAGAGATGGGGTTCATTGAGCCTAGTTCTTCACTGTGTGCTTCTCCAAAATTTTTAGTAAAGAAGAAAGATGGATCCTTCAAGATGTGTATTGATTACAAGGACCTAAACAAGATCATAGTGAAGAATAGGTATTTGATTCCCAAAGTAAATAATTTACTTGATGAGGTTAAGGGGTGTAGTTTCTTTATCAAAATTGACATGAGATTAGGATATTATCAAATCTATATGTGAGCAGATGATGAAGCTAAATTAGCCTTTAGAAAAAATCATGGCTTATACAATTTTTGGTGATACCATTTGGGCTTACCAATGCTCTAGCTACCTTCCATAGTCTGAAGATGTTAAACCCAGCTCGAGATGGAAGAAGTAGGTTGGAGAACAAGCAAAGGCGCAAACACCAGTAGAATATCAGGGTAAGTCCTTTAAAATTCTGATTGACTGTGGAAGCACATACTTGTTCATGTCACCAAAGTGTGCCAAGAAATTAGGTATAGACACAATACCTACATCTAGGTTGCTTGTGGAACTTGCCAATCGAAAAGAAATCCTATCTACTCAGCAAACTTGCAAAGTGACATTTAGTCCGGGAAGCAATCTCTTTGAAATGGGACTTAGAATCATGAATTTAGGAGCCTATGAATGTCTATTGGGTATGGACATGGCTAATCCTCAATGACACACATATTCAATGCAGAAAAGGCCAGGTGACTTTTCAAAACCTAAAGGGGGAAAAAGTGATGACCCAAGGTGAGGCAAGAAAACCCAAGATTCAACTAGCCAAATCATCTCACATAATAAAAGGGTTAAGAAAAGGATTATTTGTGTATCTCATAAATTAAATAAGGTTGAGCAGAATAATCAAGATGAGGGAGAGCCATATCGGCTGAAGGAATATGATGACATCTTCCCAAAAGAGCTAACTGAATTACCACCTTGAAGAGAAGTTGATCACCAGACTTGAACTAGGAGCTGCTCCAATCGCTAAGAGTTTGTATAAAATATCTATCTCTGAAGCAATTGAGTAAAAGAGCAACTCAAGTAGTTACTGGATCAAGGATACATTAGACCTAGTAATTCACCATGGTGTAGAGGGAGCTCATGCTCAACTGCCAAGACCCACGGATCGCTTATTTTTTCAAGCATTTCAAGCAAGCTCTAATGGCTATCTCTCACCTAACCAACACGATCCTACGAGTGTAGTGAGCTTACCTTGATGCCGAAATGAGTTGCCTCCTCTCTTGCAAACGCCGGTAGCTCCACGATCCTAGATGCTAGCTCAAGCATCCTCAAGCCTCCTCCATCTCCAAGCTCCATCCACCATAGCTGTGCATGCGAGAAAAGAGAAGAGAAGAGAAGAGAAGAAGAGAAGAGGAGATGGTGAAGAGCTTCACCCTCTTGATCCCTCACTCCCACACACTCACTCCCTCGCGCTCTCACACTCCCTCTCTCAAGAGTACACACAAGCAAGGAGAAGAGAAGAAGAGAAAAAGAAGAGAACTCTTGTTAGCCACACACCAAAAGAATGAGCTCTCATTCACTTTTTGAACTTTATATACAAAACCCTAAATTCCCATGGGTGCCCATCCCTTTTTACATGATCAGCCATTGTAGCAAGGTCTCTTTTTCTAATTCCCTCATCTTGCTTCATGGCCTCAACCTATACCCATCTATTCTTTTACAAATGGCATAGGAGGGAGCCTGGCGCTCTTTTACAAGAGTTTTTAGAGCTTTTTGAGGCGCATTTCATTTAAAATTGCACTTTTTGTCCCAGCTTAGCTTTAAAGGCCGCTTGCATGTCTTTGCTCTTTTTTCATATTTTTTTCGCTTTTTTCTTCATTTCTCTGCCATCTTTCTCCACCATCTCAACTTGGGGTTAACATTACCCTCCTTCGAGACAGGTGCCAGTCCCATGGAACTTCTGACTGCTGTTGGGGAATGGTAGGCAGTTGGCAAATTTTTCGGGTGAGGGTAGGGCCACATGTAGACTCAGGTGCTTATGGAAGCTTGGTAATGATGTTTGTCGGAGAAGACAATTGGATTCCAAGTGGATGATGGGGGCCTCCGAAGTTGGTGATTTGTCGCCTTTTGTAATGCCTGAAAGGAGAAGGTGCGGTGCGCTACCTAAGGGGAGTGTCTACCTTATTGTGTGGTGCATCATGCTCGTGCTAGTGGAATGGGGAGGTGGATCTTACCACAGGAAAGCTTGGGTGACGTCCCACACTTGAAGACCTATTTGTGCAAAGGGAGGTGCGGTGCAAGTAGCTTAGGGTGATAGGTCTAACCATAGGTAGGTCCTGCCCTTGATGGGCCCTAAGCGTAAAGTGGGAGATCAAAAGGGCTAGG
The DNA here is from genome assembly GCF_053477565.2 of Lygodium microphyllum. Lineage (NCBI taxonomy): Eukaryota > Viridiplantae > Streptophyta > Polypodiopsida > Schizaeales > Lygodiaceae > Lygodium > Lygodium microphyllum. The sequence goes on along the minus strand of NC_141154.1, from coordinate 75,013,646 downwards.
GGGTTAGGAGTGGAGCTGGCCGACTGAAGCCACCAGGCACGCCTAACTTGAGGACCCCTAGGTGCAGTGATCGTGTTTTATGTGGTGCTAAGTGCTTCTTTAAGTGAGTCATTTTTTCCATGTCCTTGTGTGATGTTCCTCTTGCTTTTCCTTTCATGCTTTTCTTTTTCTTCTTTTGCTTCTTCTTTTTCTAAAAAAAAAAAAGGTATTACACTAGTAGGATGACAGCCAGTGCCTAATTCTCATCGTCTGAATTAGGTGGAGAAGGGGGTCGGATGGATTTGCTCAAAAATTGCTAGCTCTGCATGTATCCTTTAAGATTCATGCGAACGTGGAGTGAAGTGGTGGAGAGGAAGGGATGATTACATCTGGTGAACTGGCTGTCGTTCATGTCTTCCAGGAGAGCTAGGCAAAAAGAAGGGAGGAGGCTAGCCCTCATCATTAGGCATGCCATGGCACAGCTGTCGATGGCGTTAGGATCAAAGAAGAGGGGAGGCATGCCACGTTCTTGCGGAGTCGGGTCCTACTTAAGCAATAATTTAAGAAGCCTAAGATAATTACATGTAGTTATGAAAGCTGGATCAAGGCAAGAGGAGAATTCAATGATGAAGTGAGTCATGGAGTCATCCAAGCTTTCTGCGTTGAAGATGAGGGCGTGTTCAAAAGAGACAACATTAGAGTTGTAGATAATGCGAAAATTATATCGCCCATGGAGGGTGGCATCAAAATCCACTCCTACCCTACAAGGGTACGCCATAAACGTGGGGTTGTTCCTCTTGGGCATGGTGTTGCAAAAAGCCATCTAGGCGAGCATGCTAATGTCACACCTCCATAGGGGCTGGTAGTTATAACCTTGCACGGAATGTGGCACTTCAAACACTTTATTTTGCCAGAATTCGGCTTCTTCAGTTCCCCAAAGAGTGGGGTTCTTCTCTCTTTCTTCCAGCCACTTCTATCCTAATCGGCTATCAATCCCAATCACCTCCTCCATCATCTTGAGTGGTAAGATCTTCCGCAGGTTATTGGGCATGAGAAAACTGAAAGTGAATGTATCTTTTTCTCTTTCCTATCGCTCCCAAACTACCAATTATGCATGGAATCTTGTGGGAATGTCATCAGGGCATAGTGGGAGGGGCACAGATGGCTGCATGACTGGCTTGGCCCTTAGCTGATTTCTGGTTTCTTCTACTAATTTTTTTCTTCTTTCCCTAAGCGTGGCTTGTCTTTCCGCTGATGTGTCGACCGATTGTTGCTCTTGGGAATGCGGCGAGGGGGGTTGTGAGATCACCTCTTCTCTAAACCTTTCCATATCGAATTGAAATTCAGCTTCATCCCCCTACCGGTCTCCTTGTTGTGTTTTGTCTTCAAACCCTTTCGCATCAATTTCCTGGTGGGTTAGGCTGGCCAGTAACACGTACTTTCGTTGATCATCCAGGCTCAGCTTAACCTCCGCAAGTTGGGGTGGTATCTGTAGTAGCCCTGCGTGTAGAGCTCTGCGTGCGATACTAAGTTTCTTCTTAACCACCTCTAATGGCTCTCCTTTTGGACGGGTGGTGTCCATCAATGTATCTAAGAAGGCCTTTTGCTAGGTATTAAAGGCTACTTGGGCAGCTTCTGCTTTGCTCTCTGCAAGGATATTCTCTTTCTCTACCAGAGCCAGGCGCCGCGCTAGTGTCTTCACCCTTCTTTCATTTTGCCCTGCCCATTCCTCGGCTCTCTTCTTTATCTCTTCCATGCTCTCACCCTGCCTCTGGACCAGGGACACAAGTTTTTGCTCTTGGTCCTTTAGCCCTTTGCTCATGGTTTCTTGTTCTTTCTTTCCTTGGTCCAGCTTGTCAGTCATGGTTTCGATCTCTTTCTGCTACTGCTCTAACTCTTGCTTTCTTTCCTCGTCCCTGGCGGTAAACTTAGCCATAAGCTTTTTGATTTGATCGGTTTTTGCAGTCAACTCTTCATGTTGCATGATCATGAGCTTGTATTCTCTTTGCATCTTCACGAGTTCCTGTGTTTCATCCTCCAACTGTTGCCTCCAGCGCTCTTCCCTATCATCCTTAGCCTTCAGCTCCTATTTGAGATCAGAGATCTCCCTTTGCTGCATGGCTATTGCTCATGTCTTTTCGAGCTGAAATGTAGCCATCGACTCTTTTTCTGCCACCAACTCAGCCACAACTATCTTCCTTTCCTCAGCCTTCTCCAATTGAGAGAGTAGCTTGGCGACGTACTTGTCATAATTAGCTGGTGGCATCATTGTTGTGTGGATGGGAGTGGTCGAGGCTTCCACTTTTTGGTGCTTCGGATTCTGCCTTGACTCGGCATTTGTGGCTGGCCTTTTCTACCCTGTGGTTGTGGTCTCAGTGCTCTTCCCTTGGGCCAGTTCTTTGTTAATAAGGTACTGCATCCACGCCACGAAGTTTGAGATATCTGCATTGGTGGGGATGCTCGGGGTGAGGGTTGTTGCTTCAATGGGAGGGACCAGGAGGGTCAAAATAGGGTGGATGGGAGCCTTGCCCCAGCCGATGGTACGATTTTTGGCACCTGCTTGCTGGAATGGGGCCCCTCCTCTTTGGGCGGGCTCATAGCCCCTAGGTCATTTGCCCTACTTTGCTGTTCGATTGACCGACATGTAGCTTCGGCCAAGTCTTCCTCCTCCTTCCTTCTTAGCTCCTTCTCTTCTTCAACAGCTCTTCTCTCCCTCTCTTTCTCTATTTTCCTAGACTCTTCTTCCAATCTATCCGCTTCTTGTTTTTTCTTCTTCTCCCTCTCTTCGGCCTCCTTGAGGGATTCCCTCTTTGCCCTCTTTAAATCCTCTTTCTCTTTTTTTCGGCCTTCGTCCCGCTTTTTCTTTTGTCTCATCTTTTTAACAGGTTTCTTTGTTGTCTTCTTGCTCATCTGTTCCTTTTGTTCTTCCCTTCTTCTTCACTCTCAGTTCTATCATTGGATACCTCTTTGTCCTGGTGAGGGGGTGATCTCTCAAGTGTTTCTCCTTCTCCTTCCTCTGCATCCTGAGCCTGTTTTACCGCCTCCTGAATGAGGGCAGTCAAAATGCTTCCATAGCTAATGGATGAAGCTTTGGATAAAGCCTTCTTTCTTTCTGTGGTCTTGGATGCTGGGGAATCCCCACCTGTTGGTTTACTGCCCAAAGCTAGCGCTTTTGCCACATGGTCAATGGTCTTACATACATAGCCATTCCAGTCGAATTTGTCCAAGGTGCGAGCTACCACATTCTCCAGCATAGGCATGTTGATTCGATTCATCAAGGAGTTGTAGCGCTGGTGGGCTGGAGAAGAGTGTATGCACTAGCTTTGCTTGTAGACGGGCTTCTGCATAAGGAATGTCTTGGATGTTGATGCCATCATTGGTCAACACTTCTTCCCTCTTCATCTTAAGCATGGTGTAAACATCTCTCTTATGCTTTTTCTCTAACTTCAGCTCCAACCCTAACGCCTTCTCCACCACGGCTGGGTTTAAGTGTACCTGCACACCTGCTTGGCCTTTTCTCCCCTTCCCACCATCACGGTGCCGCACTCCTGGTCTGGGTTGTACGTCCTAAGGTACTCCACACACTTCGTGTGGTCAGACTCTTGTGCAAACTTCTCTAGGTACTTTGTGAGGTTGCACTCCTCGACAACTCTCTTGGCTATTTCCTCCTTGGCCACCACACCCTCTATGTTATGGATGGTTTGAAATTTGAGCTAGTTGTAGGCATGGTTTTCTAGGGTGATGCAATATTGCGCCCTTTCCTCCTTCGTGAACGGGAGTCGGTGGGCAGGGTCTTATGTATTATTGAATGAAAGCATTAAAATCCAATGTAGATTCTTCCCTTCATATTTGAATTTTTTTTTCTTTATTTCAGAGTTCTCATACCATTTTCCCTACCTCACTCGTTTTTTATGTGTTTATGCATTTGCTTGATTTTCCTTGGTTTTGGTTTGATTCACCTTATCCCCCTCCCTTTCCAGCTTGAGAAGAATCCTTCCTAGGATTGAAAGTTAGGAGGTCAAGGGCATTTTGCAATGTGGTCTAGGATTTACCTGCGTAGAAGCCAAGTATAGAAATTGGGATTGTACTCTAATTGAGCTGTGCGGTCTAGATCAAAGGGTCGAATGCCTACGTGTGTGATGTATGTGAGAACATCTATTAGGAAGTCACTAGAATCGACACGGCTAGCAATATGTAACTCTTCCTTAGTCAGTAGGCAATCGAGGTAGGGGTGTCCTTTGATGTGCTCTTCCATGGGTCGGCCACGAAGAGTGGTTAACACTCTATACGAGGTTGGCGCGATGTAAGTGGGGTCGTACTCTGCTATTTTGATTGCACGGCGCTGCTCACCGTTGGTCATTATTTGGCATCCTTCAACTTCCCATTGCAATAGAAGAGTGTACCAGTGCCTTAAGAACGGGGATTCAGTATATCAGTAAGTTTTGATAATTCTGCGATTTCTTGGTCAGTAATGGCAGAAGTGGTTCGTTTATCATAGGATGTGATGAGGCACTATTTGATGGTCTGCTCTTTGGATATCTCGCTGGTGAGAAATTCAGCAGCGGAGTTAGAGGCTTTTGCGAATGCAAATTCAAACATCTCCCAAGAACAAGGCATTGTTCAAACTTCATTTGCAAAGGGTTCTTGCAGTAGGCCTAAATCCAAGCAATCATAGCTCAGAGCTAATGACATGAAAGTGGCATCGACTCGTCTAATGCAATCAACCACATCCTCCTCTGTGTCCTCAGCCAGATCAACGAGAATGATTTTCGGTCATAAGGGGGTCAAAGGCTTGTTGGCGACTGGGGTTTGATAGAACTAGAGCCTTTGACAACAAATAGTTGCGGTTGCGGGTGTTCTTGAGATTGCGGTTGGACCTCTTGAATTAGGGCTGGGGTAGTAGCAGTGACGTCTGACAGACTACTGACTTCGGTATGGATCAGGGAAGTTTGAGTGGCTCTATCAGGTGTTGATTCATGTGATAGTATTTGTCATTTGGGCTGATAGGCATGTTCAACTTTCTTGGGTGTATGTGCGGATGAGCTTGATGGATATGGGACTTGAAAGCACTGCGGCTTCTGGTTTTGAGGTTTTATGGGGCTTGGTGTGATCAAACTTGAGGGTGGCATGTGAGTAGTGCCTCCGGCCGTGCGGGCCTTAGGGATCCATATCCAGGCATTTCCCTCATAGTAGCCTTGCGCATACAAGAGGGCTTTAGGGACCCATCTTGGCTTGATCATGCATTGATTTCTGTAACTGCGCCTTGGCCTCCTAGATTTAGAGTTTTTGGTGTTATGAGGACGTGAGTGTCAACTCCTAGGTGGTGGTTACGGTTGCTTGGGCCTCCATTGAAGCCTAGGCTATTGGACCTTAGCCTTTGCTGCTGTGAGTAGCGATTCTAGAGATTTGGTGGGTGGTGGCCAATCCCTACCCCCTCCTTAGACTTGGTGGCTGTTAACATTTCTACTGGTGGTCTTGTGGACTTTGATGAGGTCGTGCAGCCCTTGCTGAAGGCTGTAACAATGCGAACGTTGCCTATGGTGAGGTGGATACACTGTGATGATTCATAATCAACATTGTAGTGAGTTTACTTCTTGAAGGTTCGCCCTAGTAGCGATTCCATGCCTGCATCTTCAGCGTTTGGCAACACATAGAAGATCATTGGTACAATCTCAGACTCGATAGAAACGGCGGCCCTGCATTTGTCGAGAAGTGCATATGAGTGGCCCCCATATGGGCTTAATTTGGCATTGGTGGGCTGTAGTGGTGGTTTGCCCAGTTGGGTCCAATGATTGTGAGTTAAGACATTGAAGTCTACTCCCTCGTTGATCAAGGCATTGAAAGTGCATGTTCGCTTGGCAGTGACCGTGATGTGTAGTATGCAGGTTCTACGACTTTCTCATCCTCATCATCCATCTCAGTGATTGTGGCTACTCGTACTTTGACAGGGGGCTCTAACATTGGTGGCTCATGCAGAGGATGCATGGGAGGGTAGTACTTATTAACACAACTGCCATTGAAGAAGCCTATGCCCTCCCCGTCTAGAGTCTCGAGCTCAACGTTGCTAGTTCGACTGATTGGATGAACTTTGAAAGGTCGAAGACCTCTAAACTTCATTTTCTGCTTATGCCTCTTAATTGAGTACAGGAGTACTAAGTCTCCTTGTTTAAAATCACACTGCTTGACGTGCTTGTCAAACCAGCTCAGGCATTGCATCCATGCTTCCTTTCCTTCCCATCGTTCCTGAAGTGCTATTCTCAGGTTAGGAATGAAGAACTCTACAGGGAGAATCGCTTCAGTTCCGTAGGTCAACCTAAAGGGAGTCTGGCCGACATCCATTTTATAAGCTGTATGGTAAGCCCATAAGGCTGCCATCAGCTTGTTACCCCAGTCATCACTGCACGAAGCAGATACTACTTTGGTTAGGACATCTACAAGAATCTTATTCGTGGATTCCACCTGGCCGTTTGCTTGAGGGTAGTATGGAGAGGATTTTCGATGGATAATTAGAAAGGTGGATAGAAGATACGCTATCACTTCATTGATGAAGTGTGTGCCCTGGTCATTGACTAGTTCGATGGGACAGTCAAATCGTGAAATCACCTGCTCCCACAAGAACTTGGCAGTCGTTAGGTAGTCTGTGGCCACAATGATGTATTTGGCCTGTGAATACTGTGCAGCTGGGCTGATGGGTCCTATGAAGTCAATTCTCCATTTTTCGAAGGGTTGTCGTGCAATGATTGGGGTCAATTCCATTTGATCCTTGCAAATCGGGACCTTTGTCCACTGACCCTCATCACAATGCTTAACGAATCATGCTGCATCACGAAATAGCATTGGCCACCATAGTTGAGACTGTAGCACCTTATGAGCTGTTGTGTCTCTGCTAAAGTTCACACCAGCGATTCCACTGTGCGCCTCTGAGAGCACATTGTGCATCTCATGCTCACACACGCATCTACGCAGCAGTCCATCTTTCCCTAGTTGATATAACTGGCCTGCTATCAACTGGTAGGGTTGGATCTTGAGGATGAGTCGCCTAAGTCTTGCCTTTTCTATCAGTCGCTCAGGCAGTCCGTGCTCAAGCACTTGGACTATGTCATCTGTCCAATATGGCATTATATTAGTCTTAAATAAATCTCTCTCGCTGGAAAGGTTAAAGAGATGGACATCTGGCAATTCATCGGCAATGCCTTCTCCAGCGGCCTCTCCCGTGGGGATGCGTGACATATGGTCAACCATGTAGTGCTGTTTTCCTTTTCGTACAACCACGAAGAAGTCGAAATCCAAAAGCAGAAGGAGCCACTGAGCTATGCGTCTTGTAGTAGCGCAAGGTTTATTCACTAGATATAGCAAGGCTTGATGGTCCACAAAGAAGATAAAGGGTGTAACCAATAGATAATGCTCGAATTTCTTCAAAACAAACACCATGGCCAAGCCCTCTCTCTCTGTTGTTGAGTAATTCATTTTTATCTTAGTGAGTTGTCTGCTAGCAAAGCTCATTGGGTAGTCCAGGTTGTGTTTGCTAGGTTGGCACAACACTGCCCCCACAGCAAAGGCATCGATATGCACGTGGAAAATAATGGTCCAATCTAGGGCTCGTAGAATCGGTGATGTGGTTAGAGCCTTCTTCAACTCTTCATATGCTCGTTGGCATGCTTCAGTCCATTCAAAGACAATCAGCAGCTTGTATAAAGGTCTAGCAATCAATGCGTAATTCAACACAAACCGCTGATAGTATCCCGTATGGCCTAAGACGCATTGAACTCCCTTATAGTTGATTGGGGGCGGAAGATCAACAATAACCCTGATTTTTGAGAAGTCAGTGTGGCAGTGCCATTCTTTGACACCATGTGCCCTAGGATGCATCCATGCTTTACCCAAAACTGGCACTTTAAGGGGTTCAGGGAGAGATGATATAGGCGACACCGCTCAAAGACTGCTCAGAGTTTGTCTAAGTGTTCTCTCCAGGTCGAGTGAACACACAAGTCATCTACAAAGATTTCCAACTCTTTGCTAAGCATGTCTTTAAATATGGCGCACATGAGGCGTTGGAAGGTGGCGGAGGCATTAGTCAACCCGAAGGGCATGACTATGTAAGCAAAAACGCCCCATTCAGTGGCGAAGGCAGTCTTATGCATATCGGCAGGATGCACTTGCACCTGATTGTATCCTAAGAAGCCGTCTAGAAAACTATAGGCTTCCTTGCCAACCACTCTTTCAAGCATGTGCTCGGTGTACGACAATGGATAATTGTCCCTTTTAGTAGCAACGTTCACCTTCTTGTAATTGATGCACACTTTGATTTTTCCATTCTTCTTCATGACAATGACTATGGGCGATACCTAGTCTGTGGTTCACTCATTTGCCCTTGATGTTTGGCACCCAACAGGATCACTACCCTATCCCCTTTCTTGAATTTCGTAAATCTTTTAGGGAGGTCTTGTGGTTTTCTTTGTTCTTCCATTCATGTGTCCCTGGGTTGTTTTATCATTTCCTCTTTCAACCATCTGTGCCTCAAGTGGACGGGTAGGTCCCCCTTGGTGTGTTTGGTCTGGCTGGCCTAGGTATCTCTGGGCCGCAATCTGAACTTACCTCCGACTCAGAGTCGAACTCCCTGTCTTCGTTAGAAGAGGTGGTCTCCCCTGGTGGTCGCAACTTAGATGGTGACTCTGTCCTAAGCACTGGTGTCATATCAGATTGGGCTAGGCCTACTTGATCAAAATCTATGGCTCCTACGTCTTCCAACTAGGCATGATCACAATCGATGCGCATGACCCCTCACTCTTTCCTGAAGACACTCTTTTTATGCGGCTTGGAGTCTGCCCGTATTTGTTCTATTTCCCGTCCCTCAGTGTCGTATTCTACGGTATCCATCTCACCCTCGCTTTCGTCACTGAAAGATTAGCAATCTTCGTATTCGTCGTTGGAGTCCTCTTCGTCAGATTGCTCATCGTCTCCTAGGTCTTGGTATATCTCTTGTCTTTGATTGAGGATTAGGACCCAGTTGTACATGAGGTTCAAGTCATGCACCCTGGTCCATTGCCACTTGGATTCATCTAAGAGATCCTGGAGTGGTTTGAAGTTTGTTGCTGGATTGACAGCTAGCTTGCCCGTTAAATATTCTAGAATCTCCTGGAGTTCCCTCTTGTTATTTGGCACTTGGAAGGTGACAGGTTTAGGTCTCCCCTGAAGGGTTCTTGCCATAATGTAAACTAGTACGGAGGGTGCGTCTTTAGACTTATTGATTGTCTTGATGACTTGCTCGTATGCCTCATGATCCGAGAATGGCAGGTCAATTGTAGCAAGGACATGCATCCAATCTCGCTCGTCCTCTAGGCATGGAATATACTTGGTCAAGGTTCCTAGGACTTCTTGACTTGAGCATTCCCTTTAAGCATCGCGGAGATGGCATCCAAGTCGACTGGTGAGGTCTTCCAGGTGTCCATCTTTATCCTCACGGCGTCCGTTCTATTGCCAAGGAAGATTAAGCTGTTACCCCTATCTTCAATAACTCTGGCATTGCGCATCTAGGGTCGGCCTAATAGGATATCGTAGTCCACACCCTTCATGACTATAAAGTCAATCGAGAACTGGAAACCTGTGATTTTCACTTGCCAATTTTTTAGCACCCCAAATGGTTTCACTCTCATATCATTTGCTAGTGTGACTTAGCAGTCTCAACAGGTGGGTTTCCCCAAGTCTGAAGCACTGCGTGGCTAAGCACACTAACCCTAGCTCCCGTGTCTATGATCCCCTTTCTCATTGTGTCGCCTAGGGCTAGGACCGGTAAGACTGCATGCATCTCGGTGCCCTCCCAGAAGGCATTAACATGCAAGGACTTTGGCACAAAGTGCAGCGTCAGAGTCGATATCTATGTCTTTGCATCATGGTCGTCTGCAGATTAGCATCTTGCTCTCGTGATCCTTCAACCCACAGCTTCAGGTCTTGCCATAGGGTGGGATGTTGCTTAAGCAGGTCTCCTAGACTTAGCGGCACAGGGGTGGTTACCAGCGTGGTAAGGAGGTCGTTGGTTGTCGTCTCTCTCCTAATCCAAATTGTCCTGGCCAATGGCTGATTTGCGGGCCTGCAACATCAAGACTTGGCCTAAGCGGTACTGCTTGTGGTGTGGTCGCATCCCTTGACTTTGGTCGAGGGGGTGAGACTAACATGATAATGCTAGAGAGATCATCAATCTCGTCCTCTAGGATGGGCTCAGCGTCCTTTAGGTACTCTTGGGCCTCTTTCACCCATTCCTTCAATTTCTCTATGGCCTCTAGTTGGCTTTTCGGATGCCGGTATTCCCCTACCTTAGCACTTCCCTTTTTGGCCATCTTAGGGGCTGAAGTTTCTGCCTCTACATCAATGACCTTCTTTCCAGTAGGCAGAGTAGTAGCACTCTCAGTTTTCAGTGCAACCTTAGCTTCAGGTCTCTTCTTTCTCCGCCTAAACGACTCTTCTTCCCTATCGATGCTACATCGAGGTTGCTAGGCCTTGGCAGTGATATGCCGACCTGCATCATCTGGGCACGAGTCATGACCCGCAATGGGATAGGTGTGGCCTCCCCATCAAGGTTCTCGACACAAACATCCCCAATGGGACAGATGGCACGTTGGCTGAACTCGAAGATGGTTTTCGCTTTGGGCAGTCGACGAAGAGATGAGTGATCCCGCACTCAATGCACTTAGGTCAGCTTTGTCTCTGTTCTGTTACTCCCTCTCAGGGCAGTGTGATGAGACATGCCCTAGGTGACCACAAGTCCAGCAGATGATTGGAACTCACATCTGCCCTCCTAGGCCTCTAACTCGTCCTCTTCCTAATGCCATCATCAGCACTGGTTGATAGTCCATAAGGACTGTGTTGCCCTCGTCGTTGTGCGAGACGTAAGGGTATACGTAAGTCTCTTCCTCATTCGGGTCTTCCACATAGTGGACTGGAGTGTCACTCGGTGGATGGGTCACGTAGGGACTAGGCGGTCTATGTATGCCTGTAGGGTGTATGTCCATCCTAGGAACAACCGGCTTAATGTCGTTAGGCATAGGAAGGGCCAATGGGACTCCCCTTCCAAAGAATGGTTGCGGCCTGTTCGCTAGGTAGGGCTGGCCATATGGTTGCGAGTACGAAAGTCTTTTTGGTAATCTACAATGCGCGATGTCATGTCCGAACCTACTGCAGTTAGCACAAGGTCTTGACCTAGGGTTTTGACACTCGGTTGGCAAGTGGTTTCCGCCACAGTACACACATTGGACGTGTGGGTGCGTTGGTTGTCTCAACATGTCCTACAGCTTGGCTATCTCCATCTTTACATTAGCCACAAGTTCTGGTTTGTCTCGGTGGCTTTCCCCTTATCTTGGGTGGTTGGACTTGATCGTTCACTAAAGGTTGAAGCTCTCTCTGAGCTCTGCAAGTTGGTTTCTTCTGAGTTTAAGCTCCTGGAGCTTTTCTCTTTCAACTGGTCATCAACTCTGATGGCTTTCTCAAAAACCCTAGCTATTGCAGTCTTGCTGCAAGCTTGAGTTGCCTGCCAAAGCCTTATACAATTCCTCATTTTGAATTCCGCTGATGAATACAATTGACATTGCTCTTTCAGTTGGTCATTTGCCCATAGGGATTCTCTTGAAGAGACTCCTCACGTGGGTCCCGTAATCGTGAATGTCCTCCTTCTCCTTCTACTTGACATTCATTAGTCACACTAGCAGATTGTTGGAGTATCTAGGCTCAGCAAATCTCTTGATGAAGAGATTCTTGAGGCCGTTGAAGTTGGTTCGCTCTGCGGCATCTAAACTCGTATACCAAGTTGGTCCCTTTTGAAAAAAAAGAAGTGTGCATTTTTCAAAAGATAGATGGAATATCTCAGATTCATAGTATTTGCTGAAAGGATCTCTGTAGACCCAACCAAAGTTAAAGATATTTAAGAATGGCAACCTCCAATGACAATTAAGGAGGTGAGAAATTTTTTAGGGTTGACTGGATGGTATAGAATTTTCATAAAAAATTATACCTAATAGCTGTACCTCTCACTAATTTGCTGAAAAAGCAAACAACTATTGTGTGGACACCCATTGAGCAAGCAATTTTGAGCAGCTCAAGAAAAGTTTGATAATAGTACGCATTTTAAAGCTGTGTGACCTAAGTCAAGAGTCTGAGGTCATAACAGATGCAAGTTCTCTTGCATTAGGTTGTGTGCCTATGCAGCAAAGGTAATCTTATAGCCTATTCCTCAAGGAAACTGAAAATCCATGAGAGGAATTACGCCACCCATGATCTCGAGTTGTTAGCTGTGATCCATTCTCTCAAATTGTGGCGACACTATCTACTTGGAAGCAAGTTTACTTTGGTCTCACTAACCACAAAAGTCTCAAATGAACCTTTACTCAACCAAACCTCAACATGAGGTAGCGTCGTGAAGGGGATGCAATGGCAGTGGAGAAGGAGAAGAGGAAGATGCAGGAGAGAAGAGCACACACAATGTAGGTGCTGTCCAGAATAATATATGATAGCCTTATTGCACTATCTCATATATATGAATAAAGAATATGGGCGGTCACTATACAGGGGTAGGCCTAAGGGCCTTTTACCCCAACAACCTCCCACTAAAAGGCCAATGTGGCTAGGGAGTGAAAGAAAAGAAAAGAAAAGAAAAAGACAATGTGAGGAATCATGACATCTCACCCAATTCCCAATCAGAAAGAGAGATGTGCAAGAAGTGTCGGGAACCTTTGGCAGAAGAAGAGTCAAGTATCCTTGAGTCCTTGACATCTAGGAGAGATAAGCAATCCCGCATCTCCATACAACGGAGCAATCCAAGAATGCTTCTCATGAAGCAAGCACAACTCATTAGTGCACAGTTGTAAAGCATTAGAGTCGTGTATAGCATCAGCGTGGTGTATAGAAGACATCGGAGAGCAGTCAAACTCTCCAGATTCAATCATTGAAAGAGGACCAACATCTCGAATACTCGTTCAACGCGGTCTCAAGAGTACATGTGGCCTCAGTGAAGCGAAAGACTGACATATGGTTGGCTGTCTAGCTTGCAAAACTACAAGAAAACGATTCTCTTGAGCCTACAAGGGGTCTAGCAACTGACCACCAACATCTTGACCCTGACTGCTATGCATAGCTACATCATATAGGCCAATAAGTGCCTCATTTTCAACATAAACAGCTTGCTATGATGGCAATGTAGTTGCTATAAAATCAGCCATAAAGCGTATTGAATGCTCATCAAGAGGCCTGAGAGGTGTCTGCATCTCATAGAAGACAACATGATGGCTGCGTATGACCTGCTGGGCATCCAAATCCCATGATCCGTAGGCCTTAAAGTCACCATTTCCATAACCAAGGAGGATACATCTACGTGACATAGGCTCATGTGGCATACGTACAGATGCCTGGCACACCCAAACATCCTCAAGTAATCATAGGAGGGCTACATGCCACTCCATGCCTCATGGGGTGTAATACGATCCAAGGTCAAGCACGACATCTTGTTAACCAAATAGACTACTTTCATAAGGGCCTCTGCCCAAAAGCCATAAGACAACCTACCTGTGGTAAGCATAGAAGCAACCTTTGCCTGTAAGGTCAGGCACATGCCATGAGCAATCCCATAATACCGTGGGCACAAGTAATCAATGCTATATTGCTGACAAGATGTTCGAAAGCTGGGAGAGAGAGCATGACTCTCATAATCCATCTGTAAGTACCTAGGCATGCTACCAAAAGAAACCATAAACCTGTCAAGCATAACTGCAACATCCTCAATCTGCACCAAGGGAAAAGGCCAAACATGGTGGGTAGCATGATCAACAAAGGTCACAAAGTATGACGCTCCACCAAGTGACTGGGAAGGCATAGGTCCATATACTGCACAATGGACAAGATGTAGAGGAGCATACCTTGTACGATCGCCATAAGCCAAGGGGGCTCTGCAAAGACCAAGAGTACAATCAATGCAAGCATCAATATCTGTAAGTGACATAGGAGGCAGTAATGAGTCTGAATGAGACAAGATCTCCATCTCTCTGTGGTGCATATGGCCTAGGCGATAATGCCATAACAATGCATGTGGTATCTGGATAACTGCAACCATAGAATCTTCCACATGAGAGACATGCACTGGGTAATGGGAACCAACTCTAGAACCTCTGGCCAAAACCAAGCAACCATGATAGATCTTCCACGACCTATCTTGAAGAGAAACAGAGTAACCTACATGACGCAACTGATTGACAGAAATCAAGCTCTTACTAAGCATGGGAACATGTAGAACATCCTTGAGCATAAGAGAAGTCCCATTAGACAAAGCTAGGTGTATATCCCCTGTACCAACAATAGCATAAGTCTGCTCAATGCCCAGATCAATACATCCATCAACCTCCCTATAAGAAGAGAACCATGCTCTATGAGGGGTAACATGACAAGATGCCATAGAGTCTAAAAGCCAATCAAAGGCATGGGCCTGATCATTGAGCAAGTAAGCTGTAGGGAAACTAGATGACATGAGGACATGCTCGAGTACATCATCATGGGTAACTGCATGTATCTCACCACTAGAAAGAGTGGTAATACCTGCTGCATCGCTGACTCTCTGCTCATGTCGAGTCCATCTCTGTCTTTGTCCGTCTAAAACATTTTCTTTTAACATGCCCAAGCTTTCCACAATGGAAGCATACAACATCTATAACTGAAGAACCTGTAGAAGACGACGAGGAATCCAAGTCATCATGAATAGGGCTATCCATAGCATCCACGGAGCTCAAGGAGTTGAGGGCTATCCCAATGGAGGGAACCTACTCATAAAGACAATCATTTGTAAGTACATCAGTGGTAGAAGCATGCTGCAAAGGCTCATGAAACCTCAACGGACGGGAGGACATAAAGACATTAACCAAGGATGTAAAAGCTTCCACATGAAGAAGAGTCGTAGCCAACTGCATGAATAACCAACCACAGTATGGTAAAGCATAAGACATCTGTCATAAGAGCATATGGTATTCAGCCATAAAATCAGCCCATAACCATAGGCATACGCATATCTCTGTAGTACATTATGCCACCTAGGAACATCCAAGTCAAGTAAAGACCCGACAAGTGGCAAAGCATCCTACAAGAATCAAGCTTCAGGAGAAGCCCAAACATTTGTACAACAACATCCAAATAAGTGGCTCTGTAAGGTATACAACAATAGACCATGTGCATAGATGGATAAGCATACATAGCATCTGCTCTCTAACATGGATGGGCAACACTAGCCCAAATAGCATAGAAGCTAGACAATAGTAGAGGAGCAAGAAAGCCATAATTGCAGCGCCCAAGCACTGTAAAGTCCACTAATCAACCAAAATAACCTAAAATAAATCCAAGCACTAGTGAGCATACAAAGCTCAATAAAACTCTTCCAAGACAATGAAGCAGCTCTACTCAATACATGTCTGCATCAACCAAACATTTGCCATACTGCAGAGGAAACCCAGAAGCATCCACTAAGACATAAACCCACATGGGTAGCCTAGGCATAAGCAGTCATAAGTGCAATGCCAACTGCAAATAAAAAATTGACAGCGAACCATATAATTGAGCTCTACTTCTTGCTCAAAAGCATTCCAGGAGCAAAAAGAACCATGTGGCATCATCCAAATACATCAATACATAACCTCAAATAGCCGGGAGTACCCCATGACCAATAGGCATAACCCAACTATAGCATAAATAGCTTCAGCCTTGAATATTCCAGCAACAAATAACCTATGTAAACTGAGCAAATTGGTACTCAAACCAAGCTCAAATCGATAGGAAAACCATAGGCATACATTCTCATATGCGTAGGCACCAATCGTGCATAATCGGGCATCAAATGACCATATAGCATAAGCATAAAATGTAAACAGGAGGCTATCCTATTTTGGGCTACTTGTGGATTGTGTAAAACAGTCAATGGATGAGCAAATTCAGCCCCAAAAGCATCTCAAAACATTGGGAAAACATCCCCAAAGCATCTGGGCATCAAATACCAAGCCTTGAGAGCATCACATAAGCTAAGAGCATGATATATATATATATATATATATATATATATATATATATATATATATATATATATATATATATATATATATATATATATATAATGTGATCAGAATTTGGCATATCTAACATCTCCATTGCATCCAAAGCATGCCAAAACCCCAAGTTAAATTCTTATCTTGCCTAAATCGGGTTTCAGATGTTCGAGATATGAGAAAAAATGGGATTTTTGAGCCAGATTTTGAAACAGGTGCAAAAAAATGCAAGCTGCTTCTGTGGGGCATGGTGGTTATCCTAAGGATAAGGGGGCAAATGGGGGCATACAAGGTGCCCAATGAAGCCAATGAATACCTGCAAAGAGCCTATGAGGGCTGAGGAGAGGCGGGAGATGAAATCTTACCTCGGGGGGAAGAAGCCATGGCTGGCATTGAAGCTCCAAGCTCTAAGTCTTCAATCAGAGCTGAAGTAATGCTGGGCCAAGCTCCATGATCAAGCTGTGATTCAAAGCTTTGATACCATGATGACTGGAAAATCAGTGCAAATATAGGCACAAAAATGTGCTAAACATGGAAACATCCTTTGCAAATTGACACTTTGCTTTTGTACTCTTTTGTAAAAAATCAAATATGAAGCAATGTAAAATGTGTAGTCCAAAAGAGATACACTATAAAATATTGCTAGGGAAAGGAAAGGTCAAACCCTTTTGTCTCATTCCAAAAATTGAAGGGTCTTTAGACCTTAGCCAATGTATGCAACTTGATTTTATAATGCAAGAAAAGGAAAAGGGTGGTTGTAGCCGTGGGATTTGAGGAGGTGGGAGGTTAAGGTGGTTACACCCTCTCTCTTCCTTTATCTTCTCCTCTCACGGTTCATTTCTCCCTCTCTCATTTTGGCACAACTCTCATCTTTCTTGTTCTTGCTTCTCTCTCTTGTGCTCCTTTGCCAAATCTAATGGAGAGTGAGGAAGAGGAAGAGGGTGAGGATGGAAGAATTGCCAAATTTCTTGTGTGCCTTCCTCTTGTGTGTTTGGAGAGCATGGTTCTTGGTGAGAAGAAGGAGAGTTTTCTTGTAGGTTTTCATGGCTAGCAAGCAATATATTTGCAGCCTCTACCTAGCCGGTTTGTGGTTCATATTGTGCCGTGGCAGGGTGCTCTTCATTTGGTGCACTAGCTGGGAAGAGGTGGTTATGAAATCTGCAAGAAGGCATATTTTGAAGCATGAAGAACTTCAATGAAGAAGGTTGCATTCTCGATGGAAAAATGGGGTTGTATTTTTGTAATGTCAAAGAGAGGTCCAATGGAGGAAGATGTTTGTGTAGTTCGTGCCTTTGTTTCAACAAATCGACTCATTCTATCTCCTACCATCATGAATGTTGTTGCCACATCTAATTTCAAAGCTTTCTCCTGTGAGATTCAAAAACTGAACGAACATAAGATAGTCTTGATCTTCTCTGTGTTGCGAGTTGCGATTCCATGGGGCTTCACCAGCAGTGGGGGTTGTCTATTATCCTGATGCGATGTGGAAGAGGAAGCGATGGAGATCTTGATGCGATGTGGAAGAGGAAGCGATGGAGATCCTGATGCGATGTGGAAGAGGAAGCGATGGAGATGCTGATGCAAATGATCACTATGCAAACCACAAAATAAAGCTTTTCCATGACTGCCTCCAACAATTTCGATTCTAAAACTACTCCACCATCATGCGACAACCATCCAATCCTTCACCTTCTCCCTTTTCTCAACCCTCGCCTGTCAACCCACGGCTGTACTACGTAGACAGAATCTCCTTCATCATCCATCGTTTGGCAGAATCATCTCGGCCCATCCCTTTGATGATGGAGTGGTTCGTGTGTCTGTGGCCGCTGCGAAGACACGTTTTTGACAGTAACGGCGGCGAATTTTTGACCTTATCCTATCTTGCAATTTCTTTTATTTTTAATGACGTTTTACATTATCTCAACCATAGTAAAGCCCAGATTTCAAACCCATATGAAGAAAACCTTTCCTAAGGCTCATTCACATGCATATCTTCTCTTACATACCCTTCACACCAAGAGCACCTTTCTCCAAAATAAATGCAAGACTCTTTTCTATTTCTATTTGTTTTATATTCTATAAAGCCAACTTCCCTTTCCTTTTCTCAAACACATTTTTTTTGGGTGGGAGAACTCCAATGGAATATCCTTTGTAAGGGTGTACTCTCTTGATTTATCTTTTTCGGGTCTCTTTTTAGACCTTCATGGCGTAGTTATTATTTCTTTCCTAACTTGAGTGTGACGTTGGTCTTGCATTCAATTTGTTGGAAAACCCTATCCTTTGTGTTTTTGTTGTTTTGGGTGTTTGCTACCTAGGCTTTACGACCTAATTGTGTTTTTCTATTGTGTGGTTGTTTTATTTCCCTATCCAATGACAATTCAAAGAAGATTGAAGAAAAGAAATGAAGATTGACGACCGAAGATGAAGATGAAGATTTTTCCGAGAGCTGATCGTGGTTCTTCTTCAAGTTTGTTCGCAGGGACGCTTCACACTTAAGCGTGGGAGGAATGATGACTGGCAAATTAGTGCAAATATAGGCACAAAAATGTGCTAAACATCGAAACATCCTTTGCAAATTGACACTTTGCTTTTGTACTCTTTTGTAAAAAATCAAATATGAAGTAATGTAAAATGTGTAGTCCAAAAGAGACACGCTATAAAATATTGCTAGGGAAAGGAAAGGTCAAACCCTTTTGTCTCATTCCAAAAATTGAAGGGTCTTTATACCTTAGCCAATGTATGCAACTTGATTTTATAATGCAAGAGAAGGAAAAGGGTGGTTGCAGCCGTGGGATTTGAGGAGGTGGGAGGTTAAGGTGGTTACACCCTCTCTCTTCCTTTATCTTCTCCTCTCACGGTTCATTTCTCCCTCTCTCATTTTGGCACAACTCTCATCTTTCTTGTCCTTGCTTCTCTCTCTTGTGCTCCTTTGCCAAATCTAATGGAGAGTGAGGAAGAGGAAGAGGGTGAGGATGGAAGAATTGCCAAATTTCTTGTGTGCCTTCCTCTTGAGTGTTTGGAGAGCATGGTTTTTGGTGAGAAGAAGGAGAGTTTTCTTGCAGGTTTTCATGGCTAGCAAGCAATATATTTGCAACCTCTACCTAGCTGGTTTGTGGTTCATATTGTGCCGTGGCAGGGTGCTCTTTATACCAGTTGAAGGGGATGCAAGGGCAGTGGAGAAGGAGAAGAGGAAGATGCGGGAGAGAAGAGCACACACAATGTAGGTGATGTCTAGAATGATATATGATAGCCTTATTGCACTATCTCATATATATGAATAAAGAATATGGGCGGTCACTATACATGAGTAGGCCCAAGGGCCTTTTACCCCAACATGTCGATGGATTGAAGTCTTGCAAGAATTTGATTTTGAAATCAAGTTCAGAACTAGAATAGAGAATGTGATTGCTAATGCATTAAGTCGTAAAGCTTTTCTGAATGCACTTATCACGGAAGAGCCATCTAAAGGAGAGACTTTAGAAAAGAGAATGTGACTGCTAATGCATTAAGTCGTAAAGCTTTTCTGAATGCACTTATCACGGAAGAGCCATCTAAAGGAGAGACTTTAGCTACCATGATATCAATGCCTAGCAATCCAGTCATTGAGCTAACCAAAGAAGAGACAGACAAGGATCCTAAGTATCAACTAATGCTTAGAGAAATCCTAGTTAAGGACATTGATTCTAAGCTCAGAGTCAAATACCAAAATTTCATTGTGGATGATGGACTTGCCTATTTCAGGACAAGGCTCTGCATTCCCCTCAATCAAGTGCTGAAAAAAAATATATTATGGGAAGCCCATGACTCCCTATTCTTAAGACACCCTGGCTATGCAAAAACTCTTAATGCAGTCATGAAAAGTTACTACTGGGAAAGACTGAAGCATGATGTACTCAGATATGTTACTGAATGCTTAAGTTGCTAGCGGGTGAAAGCTGAGCGTGTCAAAATGCTAGGAAAGCTCCAACCACTTGACATTCCACAAATGAAATGGGACTTCATCAGTATGGATTTTGTAGTTGGCTTACCTTCTATTCAAGGAGGATATAATTCAATCATGGTGATTCTGGATATGTTAATAAAGGTCACTCATCTTATCTGAGTCAAGACCAACTACAAAGCTTTAGATATTGCATGACTGTTTGTGAAAGAAATCTTTAGGCTTCATGGATTGCCTAAACAGATCATTAGTGATCGTGACTCTCTATTTACGTCACATTTCTAGAGAAGCCTATTTGAAGCAATTGGAACCCAGCTTTGCTTTAGCACAACTTACCATCTCCAAACTGATGGTTAAACAGAGCGGGTTAATCAGGTCATTGAAGATATACTGAGAGCTTACTATTCCAGAGAACCGACAAGGTGGATATATAATTTTCCCTTAGTAGAATTTTCCTACAATGTGTCATATCACCAAAGTATTCAAATGACTCCATTTCAAGCATTGTATGGGCAAGATTGTTTGACGCCATTGAATTTATTTGATCCAACCCTAAAGGTTGAGACTTCTAAGAAAATGCTAGAAGACATGGATGATCAAGTCAAAACTATCAGACAAGACATCCAAGCTGCCAAAGACCGCCAGAAAGCTAATGTTGATCTAGGACGGCAAGAGCGTATCTTCCAAGAGGGAGACATGGTTTTCATCTGTATATGCCAAAGAAGAGTTCTCTGGCATTGGGAAAGTTCAAAAAGGTGAGTCCAAGAAGGTATTGTGGACCATACAAGGTTCTCAAATGCCTAGGAGCTAATGCTTACAAACTGCAACTTCCTAATCATGTGAAAGTCCACAATGTATTTCACATTAGTCTTCTGAAAGCTTATGTGGCAAATCAAGATCATATTCTTGATGACTAGCAAATTGTAATGCCTAGTCAAGGAGCCCTTGAACTCCAGCCTGATAAGATCCTAGATGTAAAAGAGAAACCTATAAGAAACATAACCATTAGAGAGTATCTTATCCAGTGGAAAGACTATCATGAGGAGGATGCCACATGGATAGAAGAGACAACTTTAGGAAAACAATTTCCCCAGTTCTTTTGAGATGAGGACATCTCAATTTCTCAAAGGAGGAGAGGATGGAATATTCCCACCATAACACTTCATATCAAGAGATGAACTCGAGCTTGAGACGTTTTAAAAATTACTCATTGAGCTATCACATAAGTGACCACACGTAATTTTCTTAATATCGAGACTTGTATTAAATCAATTCCGCAATCCGACACGAGAAGACGCCTCAATATTCCTAGCCAACAAAAAGCAAAGATACCTCGTAAATAATATTATGACGGCTTGATCATAAATTTTCCTACATTATATTTAATTTAGCATTCTCGATTTTATTTAATACGTCAAAGATCGCATTGATTTCATAACTGCAAGACAAATCATAAAAGCCTTAATCAGTAGACAAAGAATGCACAAGAACAAGCATGATATTGAGTAAGTTAAGTATCAAAGAGTATGACATGACTTTATAAACTAGATAAGTCATGAGGTAACTTGGCTAAAAACCACCAGATGAAGTCGTTTTGAAAAAAAAACGTTTTTGAAAAAATAGGCCAAAATTCATGACGTTTTGATGCTTGGAGGGAGAGAAAGCATGTAAAAATCATCCCCATGACACCATCCAACAGGTAAGCAATCAAAATGCATTTTTCATAAATCTCAATTGACTCTTGACAAGTAGTCAAAAAAATGAGTCGACTGCATGCTCCCCCTCATGCTTATAAATATACCCCCTCTCCTTCACAAAGAAAGCAAGAAGGAAGACCTCCTGTTGATGGAAAAATTTCTCCACTTCTCTTTTCCATTGAAACTTGATCCTTGAAGGAGGAAAATACCCCCTTTCTACCTCATTTTCATTTTCTCTACCTTGTGCTACGCCTTCGTCCCATACAACCATACCGCTAAGTGAAACATTGGCGAAACTTTTCTAGATGACCATCAACTCTTCTTGAACTACCATGTCAATTTCGCCTGACATCCATGGCTCCACGAGGTCGCAGAAATTCAAAAAGCCCATTTGAAGCAAGGGAAGCAAGGAACACGATCGATGGAGAAAATAATACAGTAAGAATTGGCGTAACCCCGCTACAATAAACTTGAGAGAGGTAACATCTCATTGGTTTGGAAAAAAAATAATGTTTATAAGCTTATTGCTATATTTGGTTTTAAATGATTACAAATACATTCTAAAGAAAATGTATATAAACTGCTGCTTAGGAAAATAACCTAAGTAATATAATAATTAACTATTGAGTGAAAAGGCTCTTTTACTTGGAAAATGATAATACGCTTGTTATTAAGAAAATTTATTAATTATAGTTTATTTCGTGTTATTTATTGTTATTTCATTAATGATGCATGTGATCATAATAAGAGAAAAGACACGCATAAATTAGGTGCATACTAATATAATTCGATGTCTGAAAGATGAAAGAAAAATTGCACTTATAATTTTTGCATTGTCTGAAATAAAGTTTTCAAAAAAACAATCAGTGTTGCACTTAGGACATAACTAAATGAAAATTGATCTTTCTAGATAACGTTGAAAGTTCGACAAATGGTCGCGTTGATTAAACCATAGAATATGAGTAGAATAAAATAAAAATTATTTTCTTATTGAAAACACACGCAATGTTAATATTAATAACTATATTAGCCAGAGCATCAATATAATGAGTTGACCAACATATGAGTCAGTGAGAAAACCTAACCTAAAATATCGAGAATGTTGAAGTGAAAACAATTATTAAATACTCAACAACCCTGAAACTATAAGTATCAGAAAATTAAATAAATATCAGAAGTCTGTGGGACTTGTTGGACATTGATAAGAATTTGTCGATACAAATTCTAAAGTCTAAATTGACTTGGAAAAGCATTTGAAATCATGCTAAGTGCGGATTGGGGTAGGGCTGCACATGAATTGTTGGCCATAGGCAGGAAAGATCACACTATGCCTCCCCTACGGCTAGACGTGGAACCTTGCTCCAAGGGGGATTGTTTTGTACCACTGTGAGGAGCTTCGGACCGGCCTCAATGGCGATAGGTCACTCAGTGAGGAATCCGTTAGGTAGGAGGAGGCGAGAGTGCCAGGGGGGCTCTAGTCATAAAGCTCTCAATCGCTCCTAGGAACTACTTGACCCTCACATGAATCGGGATGGGATGCTAGAGTCCCCGGTATTAGTGAAGGGATGGAAATCTTGGAGGGTTTCTGAAGGGAGGTGAGCCTTGAAGTGGAAGCACAAGCGGGAGAAGAGCTATGGTGGAAGGAGCAAGAGCAAGAGAGAGAGAAACACACACAATGTGGGAACTCTAAGAGTCACAATGTGTGATGGGCCTTCCCTTTATTCAAATGTCATTGAAAGAATAAAGAATGAAGTGACAATGATAGACGCCCACTGCTTGCAGTGTGCAAGTGCGGGTACTGTCAGTGTAGTAATACACGAGTGGCTAAGCGAAGGCACCTTTATCCCCAACAACCTCCCACTTAAAGATGAATTTGCCTCAGTGAGAGGAATGAGAAGAAAAAAAGGAAAAAGACAATACAACATGTACATAGATACAAGAGGATGAGGAAAGACGTCATCTCATCCAATGCCAATCAACTTCCTAAGGACGACAAAGCGCTTTGTAGAGAGGATTTTCGTGAGCAAGTCTATAGGATTATGGTTAGTTGAGATCTTGACAAGGTCAACAAACTTGTCCTCAACAACCCCAACATGAATGAAGTGATACCTCACCTCAATGTGTTTTGTCTTCACATGAAAGATCAGATTCTTGGCTAGCTGGATAGCACTCATAGAATCCAAATGCAGTGTAGGTATAGTATTTGCAATATCAAGGTTAATAACCAAATGACCCAACCAAATGGCCTCCTTTTGCAAGCCTCAGTGGGGTTGCAACATACTCAGCCTCTATAGTAGAAAGAGCCATACATTTTTGCACCTTGGACATCCATGAAACAAGACCTCCAGCAAAAGTGAACACATAGCCAAAGGTGGACTTCCTACTATCTGCATGTCCCGGATAGTCAGAGTCAGTGTATCCCATGACTCCTGTATCCTAGCTGCCATAACATATGCACATATTGTCAAGATTGTGGGAGAGAAGGAAGGAGTCTCACTTGAAGCTTTCTTGCTTGCACAATGGGGGAATACACACAGAGATGGAGGCTGAAAACAGTTTTTCCTCTTCTTAGTTGTGTAAGCCAAAAAGAACTCTCGTACATAGAAATAGAAGAACCCTATATATGGGTCTCAAACCAAACTCAACTAACTAAGGTGGCATACTAACTGAGCCACGAACTAGAGTAGATAAGGATAGCTGTCATCTAGCTATTATTCATGGGCGGTGTACCAACCGCATCTGCAAACTGATATGTCGGTGACATAAATGCACAACGGTCACCCTGGCATATCACGAGTGGAGCTCGATATCTCAACACTCCCCCTCGAGCTCAATCCCAATTCCTGCACACCAAGCAGGTCTCTGAACTTGCGCAGCTTCTCTGCGTCCAATGCCTTCGTAAATATGTCAGCTACCTAATCCTCTGTGCTGACATAAACTAGATCAATAAGACCTAGTAAAACCCTCTCCCGCACATAGTGATAATGCACCTCAATGTGCTTTGTTCTAGCATGATAGACTGGGTTATTTGTCAAGTGTATACTACTCATGTTGTCACAATAAATGACAACTGGCCCATCTGTAGGCTGATCCATATCATAAAGTAGCTTATGCAACCAAGCTACCTCACATGCAGCCATTGCTACACCCCTGTACTCAGCCTCTGTGCTCGACAAGGCAACTGTAGGCTATTTCTTGCTGCTCCAAGTGACTGCAGCACTCCCAAAAGAGAACATGTATCCACTGGTAGATCGTCTATCAGAAATGCTACCAGCCCAATCAGCATCAGTGTATCCATGCAACTGTATCTGAACCCCAATCTCATAAAATAGTCCATACTGCAATGTGGACTTCACATACCTGAGTATGCGTCTAGCCGCATCCAAATGCGGTTTCCTTGGAGCCTGCATAAACTGACTTACCAATCCAACAACAGCTCAAATCTGGCCTGGTAATAGTCATATAAATCAAGCTTCCTACTATACGTCTGTACATAGTAGGGTCTTCCAGAAGCTCACCTGCATCTGCGCTCAGCTTCACATTCTGCTCCAAAGGAACTGAAATAGGCTTACAGCCTGTCATCCCATATTTGGATAGCATGTCCAATCCATACTGCCTCTGCAAGAGCTGTATCCCACTTGGTGATCTAATCACCTCAATGCCCAAGAAATAACGCAGCTCTCCCAAATCCTTCATCTCAAACTTCTGCTTCAATAGCATTTTTACATGAAGGATATCTTCACCACTGTCACGTGTCATAATCAAATCATCAACATAAATGACAAGTAGCATAATACATTTCTCTGTTTTTCTCACATAAAGTGAGAAATCTGCCTTGGAAATCTGAAAGCCAATAGTGACAAGATACTGTCCTATCTTGTCAAACCATGCTCTAGGTGCTTGCTTCAAGCCATACAAAGCTTTCTTCAACCTGCAAACAAACTCAGGATGAACAACATGCACATAACTTGGTGGCTGCTCCATATAGACCTCTTCTTGCAAATCACCATGCAAGAAGGCATTCTTTACATCCATCTGATGTAAAGACCATCCCTTTGATGTAGCCATAGCAATGACTGTTCTTACAGTTGTCATCCTTGCAACCGGACTGAATGTTTCTTCATAGTCAATGCCATATGTTTGTGCATACCCCTTGACTACAAATCTTGCCTTGTATCTATTCACAGAACCATCTGCATTGTGCTTCACCTTATAAACCCACTTACAACCAATTGCATTCTTACCTTTAGGCAAAGGTACCAATTCCCATGTAGCATTTGCTTCCAAGGCATCCATTTCTTCATCCATGGCTTTCTCCCATTTTTCTTTTCCCATGGCTTGCTCAAAAGAAGTGGGTTCTGGTTCTTGTATCACTTTGACCATATATGCATAGTGAATGACTGTAAATCCATCATATTTCAGCCTATCCACAGGATACCTAGCTCTCGTAGACCTGCGCCTGCATTCACATCAAACATGGGCTGATCAACCTTCTCTTTTCCTTTTCGTGATACCTGCATACCACTATCTGCATTGCTTTGAGAAGATTCTCTTGATCTCAATCTGCCTGTCTATGGTGAAGAATGTGAATCACTACTAGAGGACGCTCCAGGTCCACTAATATTTTGTGACTGCTGCTGTGAATTCTGTGCAGCATTACCATTTTGTGCATCTACATCATCAATCACATTTACTGGTTTATACCAGGTACTCATCTCATCAAAAACAACATCTCTGCTCACTGTAAACTTACGAGTAGAAGGGTTATAGCATCTATACCCTTTTTGCTGCAGAGAGTAACCAATAAAGATGCACTTCTCAACTTTTGGATCCAACTTGGATCTCAACTCATCTGGCACATGTACATAGGCAATGCAACCAAAAATTTTCAAATGAGAAATATCTGGTTTCCTACCAGTATACCTCTCCTCCGGAGTCATCCCATGTATTGCTGCAGTGGGAGTCCTGTTCATTATGTAGACTGCTGTAGCAACTGCTTCAGCCCAATAAAAATCTGGCAGGTCTTTTTCATTGAGCATGGCACGAGATACCTCTCCAATATGCATGTTTTTCCTTTCTGCAATTCCATTTTGTTGTGGGGTATGACTGCATGAATATTGCTGCTTTATGCCATGCTCCTGCAGGAACCTTGCAAACTCATTTGAGAGGTACTCTCCCCCTCCATCTGACCTTAGGCATTTTATTTGCAGGCCTGTTTCTTTTTCAACCATAGCTTTAAGAGTTTTGAAATGCCCAAAAACTTCACTTTTCTTTTTCATAAAATACACCCAAACTTTTTTGCTATAGTCATCAATAAAAGTAACAAAATAATGACAGCCTCCAAGAGATGTAGCTTTAGTAGTCCACACATCAGAGTGGATTAATTCCAATGGCTTCTTACTCTCTTGAACATGTCTAGGAAATGGTTTCCTTGCCTGTTTTCCAAACTGACAGGCTTCACATACCTTACGCATTTCTGCAACCTTGAATTTAGGCAATCCTGCAACAATATTTTGGGCCTGCATTGATTTAAGTCGCTGTACATTAACATGACCAATGCGTTTATGCCAGATATCAATATCTGCAACTACACCGGTCCCATGTGCAAACATTGCTGCACTCAATTCAGACATGTCTGCATCCAACGTAAACATTCTGCCCTTCTTCTTTCATTTTGCTATCAAGCGACCTTTATTTTTCATATCCTCAACAAAGCATCCATGAGGATTAAATCTGACCTGCAAGCCCCGCTTAACCATTTGACCAACAAAAACCAGATTCTTGGTGATATTCGGGATATGAAATACATCGGACAGGTATTTCTTTTTCCCATCCTGCATAGACAAAGGAATTTTTCCAATCTGCACAATAGGATGTGCAGTATCATCATCACCACAAATCCTGGTTTTTCCATTTTCCTTGCATCCTCCATCCATTCTGCATGACCTGTCATGTGGTTTGATGCACCTGAGTCAACATACCACACATCGTTGCTTTCTTCTGCACTTGTCACAGAATTGTTCATGTGCTGTACCATAAACAAATGCTCATTTATGTCATCACCCTGTCTACTAGAAGATGCATAATTCCCTTGTTGCAGTTTTCAATTCATGATATCATTCTGCTTTTTATAGCAGTCTTTAGCCATATGACCCATTTTACCACAGTGGTAGCATTCAACATTGCTGTTTGCATTTTGCCCTCTTTGCCATCCACCACGACCTCTTTGGCTCCCCCTGCCTCTAGAGTTACCACGTCCTCCTCCATAGGACTGGTTTTCTTGAGTTTGCTGCATATTCTGATTTCTACCATGGCCTCCAAATCGGCGTCCTCTACCTCTTCAAGCATTTGAGTAGAAGACAGTTTCTTTTGAAGTTCCTCCTGAAGAAGATGCACCACCATTTCTCTGCTCCTCAGAAATTAGAAGAGCAATCAACTCCTCAAAATCAGGAAATCTTTCACGAACTGAAATGGATGTCCGAAACTGTGTGTTAAATAGTTTGTTACACTTATTAGAAAATGTGCGATACCTATTGTTTTTCAAATTGTTCAAATAGTTAATATAAAGATAACAACATCATCTCATTGTTACTCAATCAATTGCACACATATACATCACATACGTGCATATGTCTACATTCTACCTCTCCCTCGATTCTTTGCACATGCTTTACTAACACATCTTATAATATTGCAATTGTGTGAAACCACATACACAATTTGCTTCACTTGTACAATTTTCTCTCTTTCTCCTATTCTCTCCCATCCTCATTTCATTGCACTTGAAAATTAATACAATCAAATAATTACAAAAGTGCATATTTGTTGTGCACATCAAATATCAATTGAGTTCCATTGCTAGCGGGTGGAATGAGTGATCCCTAATAAATTCTAGGTCTGAACCGTGGAAGCATACTACCTTATTCAAGTAGGGAAGCATGTGCTCCAAGAGGACAGTGTCCATGGGGTTGTCCTCAAATGGGACTGGACATATAAAAGTGTTAGATGGGTTCCTTTGCATCTTCTCCATGCTTTTATCCATAAATAGTGTCATTGTTGGCTAAAGTGTGGCCAATCAATGTCATCAAAACATTTCAAAAAAAGGGGCTTTATATAACTCCTTCCAGAACAATTGGTTGTCGGAGTTGATTTGCACCTGTCTTGTCCATATTGAAATATAAATGTTGGTGCTTGTTGCTTTGACAGCTTTACACATTCACTTCTAATCAATTGGAGTAGCTCGCTTAGGTTGTCCTTCTTCATTGAGCTCCAAATGGCAATGTTAAAAAATGAATTTCCTTCAAAAACTTAGCTAGACCTAGCTGCAAAATCACCCAATACTTGCCCACTTCTAGGAGTTTCATTGGTAATAATCCCTTTTGGTTTGGCCGCTTATGTAGAAGTACCCCATTCATATTGAACACAATTAATTTTCGAGTTGTGGAAGGAAGTTGTATATGCGCATGTGGAAAGGCGACCACACATGTATTAGTATGACAAAAAAGAGAACTATATTACGATCAAATATTGTACAAGTTTATGTTAACATGTTACCTTTTCTCTTAAAAATATTCCATTTTCAATAAAGCAATACATACATGCAAGTTTTCTATTGGAATCTAGCACTATTGATGCAAGATCACCACATCCTGCATTGTAATCTAATATGGTGTCTCCTTCTTTTGTGTACATTTGCAAAAATGAGCTCCAAAATGTCCCACCACATTGCATGCCACCTACATTATATGCTATTGATATAAGGGATTAGGAATATACTAAATGCCTAGAAAATAACTCTATAGTAGATTAACAACATTGGATCTCATATTGATCTCTTATTAGGGATCTTGATGTATCTCGCACCCACTCATCCATAGTGATGTCATCTTTTGTGAATTTTAGAGGGATAATTCCATCATAATTGATGTCCAATCACATGCACATTAGAATATATATCACATATACCTACATTTAAATCTTAAAATACTAATTTTAACAATTGTACTTATTGAATGGAGCTAGTAAGTGTGATATGTAAATAGTAACCAACATGACCATATTGTGACTTTAAAACTCTCACCTCTCTACCTCTAATGATATAGACAATTGTCTCACAATGAACAACTTGTACCATGCACAAGGCCCAATACTTCTACCTTGACTTTATTCAATTGCCGTCCATCCTCCACAACCTACTCGATGAGCTTTACCATGGAGTGTGTTGTGGTAAGGAAAATTGACATCCCTGTGCTCTTGAGCACATGATTAGCTAGATGCATAGCATTGATGCCTGACTCCACCTCAGTATAGGAGTTCCATGTCCGAATTCCATCCCCCAATCCATGCACATCACTATCTTTAGGGAGATGAATCACCATAATATCGCATACTGT
The DNA here is from genome assembly GCF_053477565.2 of Lygodium microphyllum. Classification (NCBI taxonomy): domain Eukaryota; kingdom Viridiplantae; phylum Streptophyta; class Polypodiopsida; order Schizaeales; family Lygodiaceae; genus Lygodium; species Lygodium microphyllum. The sequence goes on along the minus strand of NC_141154.1, from coordinate 74,983,576 downwards.
GTTTATGGTTTCTTCATCAATGTCGATCATTTTGTGTTGGTTGACCTTCTCCAAAGTCTCTGCCAATCGGGAGAATGCTCATTTGGCCAATTACTTCGTAATGTATTTCCTGTCTTGAATGGGTTGCCATCCTAGCCTATCAGTATGGACCTCTACAAATAGATCTCACTATTAGCAATATATTACTATAGATGATATTCTTGAGGCATGTTTATTCATTTATGTGTGTGGTGGTTGGCACATCATCCACCCTTGTAGGTTCATAATCTTGAATTGTATCCCCTTTGCAAAAAGACAAATCATCATTATCGACATTGTGTTGTGGGAGAAGGTTCAAAAACTTTGACATAATATGACATTGAAAACAAAAACCACATGTCGTGCTTGTTTACTGGTAGTTGGGACATCCATTGGCGCTACTAGTCCATGTTACATTCTTTCCTTCTATGCACAAGATAAAACATCACTATTGATATTGTGTAATAATAGAACGTTTATAAGATCTCATATCATTTGACCATGGTAAGTGAAATTCATGAGCATAGTTTCTTTACCTCTATGCATGCATGCCACATCCACTCACATTGCAAATCCAAGACCTTTAGTTCTTTCACCTTTTGCACAATACAAAACATTATTATTATTACTTCAATGATGAAGGTTTAGATGCTTTCACATTATGAGTTTATTACATAAACAAGCATACCATCTCGATGCTTTGTAATATGTGTTTAAGTGGGATGTGATGCCTATCCTTGGCTATCCCCTCATCACTTTTCGTTGTTGTCACGCATCTCTCTATAGTGGTGTATAAGGTAAGTCTCTCCATCGCAAGATCTAGAAGAACTTACTCTATCCTCCTATCCATGCCAATGATATGGACCTCCTTGGTGGTGCCTTCTACTACAAATTAAGTCCATTGGAAACATGTCAAAAGATGGAACAATTCAAATACTTTGGAACAATCTAGATGAATATGTAATAGATGGCAAACTTGCAACTTTCAATTGTCTTCATACCTCTATTGCTCGATTGCATTGTTTGTTGCACCAATGGGATTGTGATTTGCTCTTTAGATGAATATGTAATAGACGGAAAACTTGCAACTTTCAATTGTCTTCATATCTCTACTGCTCAAGTTCATTGTTTGTTGCACTGATGGGATTGTGATTTTCTCTTTAGTGGTATCAATCACAGGGCCTACATGGTCATATGGTTACGATTCATGTTCAATGATAGATTTTCACTATAGGAATACAAAAGATGTCTTGGCTATAATACTTTAAGACATTAAACCTTTGGGATGTGGAGAAACCAAATTAATTGGTGATAAGGGGTGATCCTCGCTTGGCCTTTCTATGATAATACTAGGTGTGCACTTGCTCTTTCATGTTCCTTTCTCGACTACATCACTACTGGTATTAGTTTCTTGTAAACCAACCATATTCCCTTTATGAGGAGACAACAAAGTGTAATATACTCCTAAGAATGCATGCCATTTTACTTACCATGGCTTTGGAATCTTGTGTCTCTTATGTTTGCTTTTTCCTTAAGTATTTTTGGTACAAAGCTTTCTTATTGGAGGGGTTTTCACCTTCTGGGTAGTTGAGAAAGATAGGTCATCTTCAATATACCTTCTCGTCCCACTCCTGCTCTATTTGGTAATCATCATACATGCACTATTCATCCTATAGGTCCACCCAGTCCTTGCATTCTTCTTGCAAAGTTTGTATAGCCCCCCTCTCCATCTACCCACACATGAACCTGTCAGAAAAAGTTACCATTACATTTCTAGAATGGATTGACAAGATAGCATCACAAATATACTATTACAGAAGGATATTGTGATTTTTATGTAAAGAAGCCTCCATACTACCAACTCGGATGTCTCTGTGACTCTATATCTTTATTTGGATTGAAATCATGGAAGATGGTGCAAACCATTTGCTCTCTATGTTTTCTCTTTATCTCTTGTGTGTATTGGAAGAACAAATCATGTTCCACTCGAATATTATAGTCATCCTTCCAACTCGAGAGTAATCGCCGTTCACCATCTTGCAACATGGCCCAAAAGGTCTCTTCTCTCACCCAACTTCAAAAAGGTACATTTCCATAAGCTCAAATCAAAGTTATGTCATTTAATAATAACATATCAGACTTATAATGCAAATAGTATAGACAAACAATCATAACCTATGTTTAGGTATGTCCATCAATGTTCAAATTTTCTCATTAGAACTCTATGCCCTTTAATATCCTTATGCAATCTACCTCGTTTAGCTTTGAGGATGCCAATGTGTATACTCTCTCCTTGTTCAAAACACCCGTGTTCTCAGAGCCCCACTGCAAGCATGATATAGTTTTGCAATGGTAAAAACATTATTACTTTGGAACAATGTAGTTTGAATACATATGGTAGGAAAGTATAGAGAGATAGCAACTTACTGATACTAGTTCTCTCTAAGGCTAGGGTCTACAACTTAGTAGCTTATTGATACCACTTCTCTCGAAGGCTAGGGTTTGCAAATGTTGAGTTTTCTTAATGAGCTTTTCATTAACACTATAGTATGCCTCATCCCACTTGGTTCTAAACTCAGACTCAGAGAGCTGTGTCCGTTTTTGTTTAATTGGCCACACTACCATATCATACTAATCCTACACTTGCTAATTAAGGACAATGTTGTTGCATTGAAGAAAAATGCATTAGGGTGAAATGAATAGTTAAATTAGCTTGAAGAACTATCTACCTTCCACTTGACATGGGCAAGAGTGATCAACAATACCTTGTACCATGCAAGAATGGATGCTGGCTTTCTATGCGCTTGCACCCATGTCTTTTGTATCGTTAGTTAACTTGTAAAAAATAGATACATGGTCGGATTGCCCTAGCGTTCCTACTTCACAAACAAGATCAGGATACAAGGTATGGACAACCCCCTTTTGAACCAACCTATATACATTCTACATTAGGGTCTTAAGCACATTTATTTAAGAGCGTGACATTTAGCACATAAAGGCATTCCATGCATGTGAGAAAATGGTCCAATGCATACCTATTTGTACAAGATATAGCTGGCAAAATCTCCCCATTTGCCATGCTTGTCACTTTCATGAGATGGGAATCAACGTGCACATATTGTCTCATGTTATCTGGAAAGGCTGTTATGAACAATTAAAGATGTTAGTGACGATGGAGGCAATAGATAGATTGGAAAATATTAAGGGCCTACGGTTTAGGGCTAATCACGTGTGTATCTCATTCATCCATGCTGTGAGCTGATGGTTACCATCCCAAACATAAAACATGCAATTTGACAAAAAGGACCAATTAGTGCCATTGATTTCTGCCTGAACTCCTCATGCTTCTTTAGCCAATGGGGGTTCCACTTCTTTGTAATTGAATCACCAACCACCTTGCATTGTTTCCTTGGAGTCTCCAATGGGGGTTCCACTTCTTTGTAATTGAATCATCAACCACCTTGCACTATTGCCTTGGAGTCTCCAATGATACTATGAATATACCCATCCCTCTAATGTACCCATTGTTGAAAGAAGTCTCAGAGAGTTGCTTGTACCTTGATGTAGTCTTATCATAGGCATGGGAACCAAATGACATAATAATGGGATGGGAGACAAAGGGGTGGATGTCTACATCTGTATGAAATGATCTAGTAATACCGATATTAATGTAAAAAAATAAAGATCATATCTAATAATATGTCATCATCTCTTATAATCACTCAATGTCAATGTTTCCAACTGGCCTTCGATGCAAGCTTGCACAATACATTTATTGCAAGTGCATATAAGAGCAGTCTCTCCAGTCGTACCCTAGCCTTCCTTTTCTATTCTTTGTGTTGTTCTTGCATTGCATGCAGCCATGCCCCTATTGTGCACTAAATGACTTGATGCTTTATCATCACTCTCCTCAACTCTATCCTCATAGTATCTCTCTGATAGTATGAGCTGTCTCTTACCCTTCCTCGTCTGCAGCATTGAAGCATGTCTACCTTCTCTTGATGTCACTCCCCCACATGCAAGTGTAATAATTGCTTGCACCTTTGCAGATGTCAGTGATCACGTTTGCGTTACTCTTTCTCTAGCTCTTCAAGGGTGTCTCCCCTCTTGCAATTGCATATTGTTTGGTGACAATAGGTTGTCTTGCTCTAGGTCGTTGGGGAGGCAAGTTGAAGTCATTTGTAGACTCGTTGGATCGTCGCTCTCTTTCCTGCAAACAATGATCCAAAATAAGATAAGGGGGGGAGGTAAAGCAGCCATAACAAAAATTAAGAGAGGGGTTGCATACTGTCAATTGTGATAGGCCATCGCACTATTGCGTTTTCCTCGAAGTCAATCTCAATATTACCTATACCACAAGCCTTCACACCTTTGTGATTCATCATGGTGACGAGAACTCCTCATCCAAGGAGCAATATCGACTAGGGGAATGTCCTATGTTTTGATTTCCCTCGAAAAGGGTGACATGATCTTGTCTTTTGAAATATGATCTCACCATGATGGAGGGGTTGATATTGACTTCTTGCAGATATATTGCTTCATAGATTTCATGCCATCAAATACCAATTATTGTGATTTAAGTAAACACAATGGCCGAGTAGGAACAAAACCAAGTTGAGATTCTCCTAAAGAGAGAGAGAGAGAGAGAGAGAGAGAGAGAGAGAGAGAACCATACTGAGGGTCAGGGGGATAGAAACCACAAACTGAAATTGGAAGGGGAGAATAATTTATTAATTAGTTAGTATATTAATAATACATTAATATCAAATAGTTAATTAATATATAAATAATTAGTAATTTATTAGTTAGTTAGCTTATTAATAACGTATTAATATTAGTCAGTTAGTTATTAGTTAGTCAATAAGTAATACTAATGTTAGTTACTATTGGGGTGGGGGGTCGTCGTAGGGGGGGCGGGTGGTGGTGGAAGGGGGGAGAGCAAATTTTTTTACACCCAAAAGGGGGTGTCGATGCCCCACTTTCAAGAGTAAAAGAATTTGCCCTTAGTATATTAATTAGTATTAGTATATTAATTAGTTAGTATATTGATTATTATAATTAGTATAAATCAATTAGTATTAGTATAAATTCATTAATTAATATATGAATATTAATTAATTAATATATTTATTAATTAATATAAATTAGTATGTTAATATTAATTAATTAGTATATTAATTAATATAATATGATAAATCAATTAGTATAAATTAATATGTTATATAGTAATAATAATTTAATTATTATATTAATTAATATGTTAGTATATTAATTAGTTTATATATATATATTAGTAAATTACTATGATTATTAGATATAGTTAATTAATATTTATATGACTAAACAATATTGATAAGACTAATTTATATATGCATATTGATCAAGTAGTATATATTAGTATATTAGTTTATCAATAATAATTAATTAATATATTAACTAATTATTATGTACAATAATGAATTACTAGGATTATTTGATAAAATAATTAATATTGATAACACTAATTTATATAGAAATATTGATATTAATATTACTATATTGATTAATTAATATGTATATTAGTGATTTACTATGATTATTTGATATAGCTAATTAATATTGATATGGTTAGTTAATATTGATAATACTAATTTATATATCAATATTGATATTAGTATTACTATATTGAATAATTAATATTCATATACTAATTAGTATAAATCAATTAGTATATCATTAAATTATTATGTTAGTAAATTAATTAATTAATATATTAGTATAAATTAATAAATGAGTATGATAATATTAATTAATTAGTATATTAATAAATTAATATATTAATTAAAATATTAAAATATTAATATGTTAGCTATTTGGGTTTTTTATAGAGGGAATGGGAGTGAGAGTGCGTGGGGGACTAGGATCATTTTGTTGGCAAATGAAGAAGCTCATTCTTATGTGTGGCCAAAACTAGCTCTCTTCTTCTTCTTCTTCTTCTTCTTCTTTTTGCTTGTGCTTGTGCTTGTGCTTGAGAGAGAGAGTGTGAGGGAGTGAGTGTGTGAGGTTGAGGGACCATGGTGGAGAATCTCTCCATCTTCACTCTCTTCTTCTTCTTCTTCTTCTTCTTCTTCTTCTTCTTCTTCTTCTTCTTCTCACGTGCGACAATGGAGCTTAGAGCTTGGAGCTTGGAGCTTGAAGATCGAGCTTGCTTGACCTTGCACCTTGGATCATGGAGCTACAAGAGAGCACATGAAAGGAGGCAACTCGATCCGTGCATGAAGGTAAGCTCACTACACTCAGAGGTGTGAGAGTGTGCATGGCTATGTGAGAGATAGCCATTGCACTTGGCTTGAAATGCTTGAAACAATAAGCGGTATGTGGGTCTTGGTAGTCGTGAGCATGAGCTCCCACAAGTATTAAAAAGGATTAAAGACTAAGGTTAAAGAGGGTGGTGATATATATTGGATGGCGGCCTGGTATCCCACCCACACATCATGCTTACACCACCCCCCCCCCCTTATTAGAGCATCCCACCCCCTTTTTTGACATGGCTAGTGGCTACCTTAAAGGTCGCTCCCCCCCCCCCCCCCAGGAGGTAACTCGATCGGCATGGAGGTAAGCTCACTACACCCATAGATGTGGATGGCGCGTTAGTTATGTGAGAGGTAGCCATTAGTGCTCGACTTGGAATGCTTGAAACAATAAGCAGTTCGTGGGTTGGAGCCCAGAAAATCTGTAGGTTCAGACATATTTCCAACGCTTAAACGATACGGCGCGATAAGAATCAAATGCTAAACACGGAAGTTGATACTTGCGCCGTATCGGGAAGGTGAACTAGAATCTGTGAAAGCAAAAGGCCGCGCCCGAAACGATGTGACAAGGTAAAACCCAAATAAGCGACCACTCCCCCTCGCACCGTATCGGGCTAAGAGTCTCGAAACGAACGCCGCGCCGAATCAAGACGAGAATAGCTATGCCCAAAATGACGCGAGCAGGCCAAACCAAAAAACATGAACACTCGCCCTCGCGCCATATCGGGAGACTAATGAAGAAGTCCGCAAAGGCATCCGAAAAAGCCGTACAGATGATCGACATGTCCTTATGTAGGGCGTGCAATTATGCCATGTGGCACTAGCCGTTGGGTACCCACACATGGCACTAGCCATTGGGAGACATGTGGCTGACAAACAGGTGGCAAACACGTGGCCCAATCGTTAATCGACACGTGGCATATAGATGTTAGGCGGACACGTGGCACAATCAATGCGAGACACGTGTACACATGTGGCATGGTTGACGAGGGTATATAAGGGACCCTTTTGCTTACGTGTACACTTTACATTCTCTTGAGCTCTCGCACCGTGCTTGCCCGATACGGAGCGATCCCAGTGTTGTGCCTATTGCGTTCGTGTCCTATCGCGTTGTATCGGTTGCCCTCACCCGATACGGAGCAAGGGTGCTTCTACGTCTTTCCCGATTTCCTTATTTCGCGTCGTCTCGTGGCCGGTTGTTCAATACGGAGTGAAGGTCAAAAAACGTTTTCCCTGGTTTCCTCATTTCGCGTCGTTTCGTGGCCGGTTGTTCGATACGGAGCAAAGGTGCAAAACCTCTTTCCTGGTTTCCTTGTTACTCGCGCCGTTTTGTGGAGGCTTCTTCGATACAGAGCGAGGGTGTCCTTCGGTGGTCTACGTAATTGCCATCTCACATCATATCAGGCTTTCTACTCGCGTTGTACTCATCTCCGAAATGGCGTGAACGCTAAGATCCTTCTTGTTTGTTTGTTCCTCCTCGCGCCGTATCGTGCCTGCTGCCCTCTTGTCAAATTTTCTAGAAAATTCCTATCTCTCTTTTTGTCTTTCTGGCTCTTTTATTTCCTCCTCTGCATGGCAATGACAAGGCAAACTGCAAGAAAATTTTATGTAGATAGGAAGGACACTGGGGGTAGAAGGAAGTTACAATTTGATGAATCTGAGGAGGAACTCCCTTCAAATATTGCTGAGGCTGGGCCATCAAAGGCCCCAAAGGATTTTGCCATAGATATCCCCCCTACACCAGGTGTTGGCCTGGCATCTTCCATGGAGTTAAAGCATTCCATTGCAGAGAATGTTTCTTCTCTTGAAGTTCAAGAAGCAAAGGGTGAGACTTCCCCTGTGAAGGATTCATCCCCTCCAATTGCACCCAAGCCTACTTCTACTGAAGCCAGTGAGCCTTCCAAGCCACAAAAGAAAAAGAGAAAGTCTCGGTTCTTCTACATGCAGAGGTGTTTCAGTGAGATTAGAAAAGCCCAGAGAGCCACAGAGCACGTGATTCCAAAGACTGCTTTCATAAGATTTGTAAAAGAAATCTTTGACAGATTGTCTAGAGTGGCAATTGTCTCTGGTCTTCATAAGAAGTGGCAATTCTCAGCAATTGACTCCAAAACATGTCAGACTTTGGGGATTTTGGCTAAAAAAGAGGAGAGAATGACGAAATGGACTCCAATATCTCTAAAAAAGAGGAGACAAGAATACCATATTCTTGCACATGTGGCAAACTCTCTTTGGCTTGTTTCTTAATCCCATGATTAACAAAAGTGCATTTTTGAAAGTGTTTTTGGCCCTAATGCCCTAGGCTAGTAGCGAATGCACCCTACTCACAACCTTGTTTTTGGCAAGGTGTATGACCAGGTGAGATAGAAGTTTATACTACTTACCCTAAGAGATATTGGCTTTGATTTGCAAATTTATCAGCATAACTAGCACACTATTTGTCAACACCTCAACCTCCTGGGTACAAGTCAACAGGGTCATATCAAAGGCATTTAACTTAAGGTGTGGTCTATGAGGCCAGATTTCCCTTTGGCCCCCTTTCTTTTTGCAATTATAACTAACCCCTTCTTAAAATAATTGATTATATTGTGCATAGAGGTGTCCTCCATGGTCTCACACTCCCCAATGGAGTAAAGATGGCCACCCAATTTTTTGTAGATGATTACTCTAGCCTTAACCTTGAGGAGGTGGATAACTTGTTGGAATAGTTTTAGCTATTTTCAGACCTGTTAGGATCGTAGCCAAGTCACAAGAAAACTAACTTTATGTACCTAGCATGAGAGAATGACTACTCCCCCAACTGACCAACTACCAATGCAATATTGTGAAGAAAGAGTAGATTATTAGATACTTGGGTTGTCCACTTGTGATTATTTTCACCCAAAATCAGTAGTTCACCTGGTTCAAGGATAAGTTTGCAAGCAAACTTTAGAGATGGATGACTGACAACTTCTCCTTTAGAGGGAGGCTAGTAGTTTTAGCATCCATGCTAATCTCAATGATAGCCTTCGAAGCAGCCATATTTTCCTTTAGCATAGCCAACTAGGTGGAGATGGAGAAGAAATTCATATATTTCCTCTAGGCTAAAGGAGACACTCATCAATGGCACACTATGGCTTGAGAATTGGCAACTACCTCCAAGGAGGGAGAGCCTGAAATGGAAGGCCTGAAATAGAAGATAAATAGATTGGTCTTCCAACTTTTACATAGAGTGGATATCCCCAACCTTGGGTGTGTATTGTGAGATATCTAATCTCAAAAAGCAAGATCCCAAGGAGATGGTGGCAAGAGCTAACACACTAGGATCTCCTACTTTGCAAGAGTGCCAAGATTAAAGTTTCAAACTCAATAGCTATAGAGAAGATGATAGAGGTCTAGAAAAGGTTCATTGATGAGGCAACATGGTGTATAAGTCCATGCCTTATGGGAGATCCCAAGGATAGCTAATATGGACACTTCCTGAAGCATATGATGACAACTTGCCACCCATAGTGACTAAGCCCAAATCATTAGGGCCAGAAACGCTTCAAAAAATGCACTTTTGTTAATCACAAGATTAAGGAAAGGGCCAAAGAGAGTTTGCCACGTGTGCAAAAATATGGTATTCTTGTCTCCTCCTTTTTGGAGATAGTAGAGTGGACTCTGTGGTTCTCTTCTCTCTTTTAGCCAAAATCTCCAAACTCTGACATGTTTTGATGGTCCCGAAGTCCTTATTTAATTATAAAATTTGACAAAACTGGTTATGATAACGATGTTGTGAAGTTAGTACTAACTTTTTTGAAAGTCAGGAGCTTTTGGCGCCCCGACTATATTTGCATTAGTCTTTTCACTATTTCTTCTTTTTTCATTCGTCTTTCTCGGTGAGCTTCTTTCTTTGCTCATTTGCCTTTCTCAGTGAGTGATTTTCTCTGCGATTTCAATCTAAGCATGGCATCCAAAAGGCGCCCGTCTCGTTTAGTAAACTCCTACACTGTCTATGGCCAAGGAGTAGACAGAAAATGGGAGCCCAAAACCTTTTGCATAAATGATTGGGTGACCATGTTGCCCTCTTGCAAAGGCTCTCACAAGGTCAAAATAAGAAAAAGAGAGGCTATAAAACATCACTGGAAAGGGCGTATCATTGCTTTCAAAATTACGCATGAAGGGTGGTTAGTAAAAGTGCAACATGTTTCCACGGCCAGGAATATGCACTTATCTCCTAATGAACGTGTTTGCCAGCAAACACATTGTAAGTCTTAAGTTGATGACATATTTGATTTTTTAAAAAATTTAAGAAAGTATTAAATTTGAATTCTTCGTTGTAGATATATTTCCATCAACAAGTATTGAATGGCAACTTGTGGAGAGTTTGAGTGGACCTTTGAATGTGATTCATAAGGCGTTTGCGGACATTATATATGCTGATGAGACCATCAATTCTTTCAGTGAGAGAAGAATTTTTATATATTATGCACAATATGTGGTTCCATCTAAAGAGGGTACATATGGACATATTGAGGATTTGCCATTGCCAAGTCTCTCCTGTCTTATTTGGGAGGTTCTTGATAAGGCAGCCATGCATAGTTTTAAATTCAAAAAATGTCAAGATATTCAAAAGTCCATGACAACTGGAAGGATCTCAAGAAGAATACGTCTGTCATGGTTTATCCCCTTACATATCTTTGTGGGTTGCTTCAAAATAGCAAACTTACAAAGAACAAAAGTATATTGGCTCAGTAGAAATTTTGCAAGCGCAGAACTAGATAACATTATAGGGAAGCTTTGGAAATCTAGAGATGTTGACCATAAGGGCGACACCATGAGGTGTATTGTATGCCCCCAATCCTTGTCTCTGTGTTATAATATAGCATGACAAACTCTTGCTTTGGGTTTTGATTATAGGAGATACAAACTTAAACTAGGCATGTGGATTCCCTTGGATTCAGATACAGATTGCATGCCATTTAATCTTAAGGTACAAGTTATAGCAAAGGAAATAAATATCACTTCCAATTGGAATCTTAAAGATTTAAGGGATACCTTGGAGATGCTAGACTGTACATCCCCAAAATATAAGTTCAAAGTAAATGGTAAAGTAGTAGGGAAAAGAGCTGAATGCTTTTTCTCTTGTATGAGTTACTTGCCTCCTTCAATTATAAGCTTCGAGCCATAAAATTGAAAACATTACATTGGACAAAAAGCTTTTCATTGAATGAAGAGTTACAAAATTGAAGTATAGATATACAAAGATCTTGCCATTTGTATCTATTTGTCTTCTTTCATCATTGTAACTTCTTTGTCACTTTTTGAAAAGATAGATCTTGCTGTTGCAGTGGATTTTTTTTTTGGTTGGTTGAAGAATTTAACTTGGACAGGGGCCCTCTTCTCTTGAGGGAGTAGATGAGAAGATGGATGAGAAAGTGTTGGCATTTCTGTTGTTAATCCCAACATGAAGAAAGCAAAAGGAAGTGGAAAATACGCAAGGCAAAGGTGGAAAAAAGGTAGCCCGACTGAAGAAAGAAAAGGAGAAAAGGCCAAAAGCGCAAGGGCAACCTTAAAAGTCCAATGCAAAGGCAAAAGGGGAAAGGCGCATTTTAAAATAAAAAGGCGCACCTTAAAATCTTGTAAAAGAGCGCCGGGCTCTCACCCATGCAAATTGTAAATGTAGATGGGCGGTGGAAAGGAAGCTAGGAAGATAGAAGGACAATGGGGAAAAGGGTCTAGGCTATGGCCGGCCATGTAAAAAAGGGGAAAAGGGGATGACCACCCAAAAGGGATTTAAGGTTTTGTATATAAACTTGAAATGTGAATGAGAAGCTCATTCTTGTGTGTGGCCAAAAGTAGCTCTCCTCTTCTTCTTCTTCTTCTTCTTCTTCTTGCTTGCTTGAGCTTGTGCTTGAGAGAGGGAGTGTGAGAGTGTGAGGGAGTGAGTGTGTGAGGGTGAGGGACCGAGGAGGAGAAGCTCTCCATCGTCTCCTCTCTTCTTCTCTTCTCTTCTATTCTCTTGTCTTGCTCGCGGCAATGGAGCTTGGAGCGTGGAGCTTGAGGATGGAGCTTGCTTGAAGCTTGCACTTGGATCGTGGAGCTACCGGAGTGCGCGGGAGAGGAGGTAACTCGAACGGCATCAAGGTAAGCTCACTACACCCATAGATATGGATGGCGCGTCGGCTATGTGAGAGGTAGCCATTAGTTCTCGGCTTGGAACACTTGAAACAATAAGCGGTCCGAGGGTCTTGGCGGTTGAGTGAAAGCTCCCACATTTTGGTTCCGTTGCCGGGACAAACGGATTCAAGCCTTGAGTGCTTGCGCGCTTCGAATCGAGCATCAAAGTAAGGGGTTTCCCCCGAACCGGTGCTTGAGGTAGATAGGTAGGAAGCGAGGGGGTTGAAGATGGTATTCGATCTCCTTGGCAAGTAGGTTTGTTGCTTTCTTGAGATTTATGTTGTGGAATGAAGTAGTGTAGGTATTTACTTTATGAATTGGGTGCATTAGGGTAGGAAAAAACAAAGAAAAAGAAGAAAAAACAAGCAAACAGTAGGGTTTTCTGTTGCTGTATAATAGGCTAAAACAGGGAAACATGAGACTAGATTTAGGTTTCTGGGTGAGACATGGACAGGGAACTAGCTGTAAGGCTCTGCAGCGCTAGGAAGGGACCTTAAGAGTCCTGGGAGGTCAGGACAGACCTCATTTCCTTGGTTGGCCTTGTGTGTGTGAGAGAGAGAGAGAGAGCTTCTGGTTCACAGGACGAGGAAGTGCTACCCCGATTTCTAGGCGACAGCGATTCGTGCTACTCCAGGTGAGTCTAGTGTTTCCCAATAAGTGCTCTAATCAGATCTAGGAAGTCCGTGGTGATTGTGTGCAGCAGACAGTGAGGAGGGGTCAAACGCGCGGGAATCGCGCCCGCCGATGCAATCGGACCAACTCGCAGTGGTCCGATTCCCAGAATCGGACCACCCGAGTTCTGGAGTCGAACCGTTCGACTTTCAAAATCGGACCACCCGACTGAGAGTGAGTCGGACCAGTCTGGTCCGATTTCCAGAGTCGGACTAGCCCGATCGGACGTGCCACGTGGCACTCGGACCACTCAGATTCGGACCTACCCGTCCGATTCGGACACTTGGACCAACCCGTCCGACTCGGACACTCGGACCACTCAGACTCGGACCACTCAGACCAACCCGTCCGATTTTGAGAATTGGACGCTCGGACCAACCTGTCCGACTCGGACACTCGGACACTCGGACTAATCGATAATCGAACCACTCAGAATTGGACCAGGCCATTCGAGTCCTAGAATCGGACCAGCTCAGAATCGGACCTGTCAGAATCGAACCACCTTGTCCGATCCGATTTCCAAAATCGGACCACTTTGAAAATCGGACCACCTTTTGATCCGACTCCTAGAATTGGACGTGACCAAAATCGGACCAACCCAAAATCGAACGTCCGATTCTGATAATCAGACTCCTGAAAATCGGACATCTTAGAATTGGACAAAAAACTGTCAAAATCAGACAGGTATCTTGAACACAAATTCTGATGCATCTAAACCCCAAAGTTGACCCGGGACCACGTAGAGCTAAAGGCACATCACAGATCCATCACTAAGCTGAAATTTAGAGCAAGTAGTTCAAAATTTGGCTATAAACGGTCCTCCAAATTGTGTATGGCTTTTACCATAACGGCCCTGCGGGCCGGGGGGACTGCCCCCCCGGGACCCCCGCAGAGGGGGCTCTACCCCCTCTGCACCTCCCCCGAGAAGGTTGGAGAGAAAACACGCGCAGTGACAGGTCTTCCAAATTGGACCCTAGTGAAGCAATGGCTCTGCACCAGCATGGAGTCTCACTTGCAATAGAGCAACCAAAAACCCATACCCGAACATAGAGAAACAGAGACCCTAGAACATCAATTGGCCAATCTAGTCATCAAGGGCAAAAAGGCCACACCACGAGAACACTAAGACATTATGTTCAAACCATGACTAGTCAGAGAAAAATGCAACTTCAACAAGCTACAAATGCGAAGATGACTAGACATGACACTCTTGACGAGAGATGTACCTTGAATAGCACTGCACTGATGATCCAAGACAGCAGTGGAGAATCCACATCTGGTCGTGCAGTCGAGAACTCAAGGGCTCTGTCAGAAGGCTTAAATTTACAAGCCAGGACCCGGAAGATGAAGACATAGTACCACCTGCTTATCTTAGGGTCAAACTCACCACGAAAAGAGAGCATACTATCGATGCTCTGATTGATGAAGGAGCAGATTTTAACATCTTGACCTATGAATCATGGACCCTACTAGGCCAACCAGAGCTCACACCGACTAGTGCAACTCTTAGCCCTTATGGGGGACACCCACAAGCACTCATAGGAAAGTGCAAAATCCTTGCGACAATTGAAACGGAAAGCTTGCCTATCCTATTTCATGTTCCTCCAAAAAGTGCTAGCTGCAGGAAAGAAACCCTCCTAGGAAGACCCTTCAAAAGGGCGACCAAATGTGAGGCTAACTATGTAGCACAGAGGATACACCTGACACTACCGGGTGTGAGGATAGTCACCACCTTTAGCAAGGGTGACCTCATCGAACCTCAAGGGAAAGGCAAGGAAGGTGATGACATAACAGTCAAGCCTACAAACGAGGGCAAGGACTTGTTGGAAGAGTTGATACAAGCACAGGTCGAACAACGAGAACCAGTGAGTGAGGCCATGCCGGAAACAAGAAGGTCAAGAGATCAAGAGACAAGGCCAAGGACAGGGTTTGGACTCACAAAAATCGTAGAAGACCACGAAAGAAGCCCAAGCCTTATAGGCGAAGGCATCGATGGAGAGCTAGCACAACGCCGTGATGGATATCCAAAGCATTGCTTCGTGCTCAAGGGTATTATGCAGGCAACCAATGGATTTGGGTACCAAAACCCCCTGCTAAACCGCCTCTATCAGCTGAAGGCCAGAGTGCATCAAAAGCATAGCACAGGAGAAAATCTAAGAGAAACTCTAGGTCTCAAGGCAAGGAACCAGACATGATTGTTCGAAGGAAAGAGCCCCAGCCTAGCATGCTAAATAGACAGATGTCATACGTAGCCATTGAGTAGGCACAAAAATCGTTAGTGCCCAAGGAGCCTTTGCTTTCCCAAGGGGAGAGCAAGTATCATAGGCACAACATTGCTCAAGGCAAGGCTGATCGCTCAATAAAGCAAATGGCACAATCGTCTAATAGCCTCGAGCAAATCATTCAGCTAGTGCCAAGTCCACCTAAGAGTCCTAGATCTCCTACATCCTCTTTTTCCAAACGGACACAGGAAGCACAACAGCGGTTGTCAAGGGAAACTGCTCGATTCCAATCTCTATCTCCATCTAAGCTTCAAAATGTCCAAGAGGTGGGACATGGCTCCATCTGTAGCTCTCGACCCAAGGGTATGCACGAGCAAGCTAATGTGACCAGATCAACTCATGCTCGATCTACACAGATGAGTGCTCAAAGGCCAACAAAAGACACAACCACTTCTGATCGCCCTAGGGACTTGACATCGCAATACACTAAGGGTAGCCAGCCCACTAAACTAGCTGCTACTACTTCCAATCAGGGACCACAGCAGTCACAGCCCTTGGCTGTGACAATGCCCCTTGTAGAACGTGTCCTTAGTAGTTTACCTGTGGAGGAGGTGTCGCAACCAAATCCCTTGACAACTCCAGCACTTTCAAAGTGCCTAAAGCCTAGGACGGAGGAGTCAAACGCAAGGGAGTTGGTTGAAAAGCTAGACTCTTCGAAAAAAGCGGCAATTGTGCCCTCACAACCGGGCAAGGCTATCCAGCAAACCACGGCCATGTCCCATAAGGACACACTAGAGAAGGGAAATGCTGAGGCCCGACCAAGCACATCAACGGTCGATATAGCCCAGGGTCCTGAGTCGTTGAGAGAGGCATCTTCATTGACCAAGAAAAAGAGGAGAAAGCAGAGAAAACAGCAACAGTTGCAGGTGGTTGTGGACCCCAAGAACATTGAGACGAAGGGCGCTGGAGAGCTGATGAATAAAGTATCGAGTCCATCCACCAATGAACCCACTGATGCCTCTCCTAATAGCAGTGAAACCTCAGACACATCCGTGCGTTCTGAAAAACCAAAGCAACCGTTGCCATCAACAGTTACTTGCAACACTCTATCCACTGACAATAGAACTCACATTGATCAATCAAGAGTGGATACAACGTCATCACAACAGGGTGACAAATCTATACCAGTCACATCCAAGAAGAACCATGACAAAATTGCAGCAAAACCTCAGGAGAAACGTGAGAACCCCAAGAGCATAAGAAATCCTAGTGTTGACCAATCTTGCTCATCTAGGCCTAAGCCCCCAGCCATGCTAAAGCCTAAGGAAACTCTTAGAACTTTGCATGAGATAGCAACCGAGCAAGCCCTCGTTGAACATAGAAGTGTCGCAGAATGCTTAACTGAGTTGGAGGCTAAGCTCAAAGTGGTCGTGCATGTCTACGTCCTTGCGGACATGGGCACGATCCCCAAGGAGCAGCTTGGAGATTACTTGACCTTTCCTCTATCATGGGAAGAACAAGAACATCTTAAGGGCACTACGACAGGCTCTTGCATGAACAGATGCGACTCATCCCTGACGAGGAGGCTGACGAACTACGCTTAACCGTCATGTTCAATGAAGTGCTCTGCCGACTGAATCTCGTAGACATAGAGCTACTAAAGCGACTATCAGTAGGCCAGAGTCAATTTGAGCAGTGTTGATGCGAAAGCCGCATTATAATGGCCGAACTAGAGGCTCAGATCATGATGGTCTCAGAAGAGAGATTGGCCAAATGGCGGTCTCAAAGAGACCCAACCTACGTGGCGTCAACTTCCCTTTGAGTGCTCACTGACATTCGGGATACGGACTTAGTTGGGACTAGGCTACAGGGCCCTTTGATTGATAAGGTTCTCACTGAGGAGGAGTTACATATTGCCAGTAGACTCGGTCAAGGTTCCATGCTACTTGACGTGGCAAAATATCTATCAGTATTAAGTCAGCTGTCACGAATACTAGATGCGTGTGCCACGCTCTGGTACAACCCCGAGTTCTACACTTGGTTCTTATCCTTGTAAAGTGACATGGATTCATAAATATGTATATAAATAAACACTGCTTTTTGTGTCACCGTGTATAAACAATGTCAACACACACAGGTAATGATAGTCAAGCACAAGGAGAAGAGTTGGTTCTAACAGGCTAACCTCCTCAAGTCCTCTTCTCATCACACATTTAAAAGCTGCGTGACCATTCCCACCTCCAAGTGAAGGGCATGCAACCCACGTCACCGCCATAGGAAGCCTTGACCAACAACACTGATGGTGTAGACAGGGTGTAGCCCCTTTCTATACATCTTCCCTTTTTGGTCTATCCTTCCGAGAATGTGCCCTATCCCACTCCATGACAACCGGTCCACACAACTTAGCATAAGCCAATATTGGTTAATGGCTGGAGGCAAAACGAACATCATCATGGGGGCCATCCCTTTACAACGAAACACTGCATGCCTCACCCCTCCCCTTCTTGTCATATGTGCTTCATAAACCACACTGAAATCCCTTCCATGCAAACAGTTGTATCCTGTATCAAGGTCTAAACCCTTGGATTGCGTCTTGCAGGTTTTCTTTTGCGGCGGAACGCATGGAGAATCATGGAGATCTAGCATGCAAAGACGATCTTCGCAAAAGGCGGGAGCATGTGGCACGTGCCCCTCCACCGGAGCGCTATGTGCCCACCATCAAGAGGTATGCCAAGAAGCGAGGTCCTAAGCGACACTGCCCAGGGCGAAGGCCGAAGAATCCTCAAGTCAAGAAATTCGAGACTCGAAATGCGCAACAGGTGGCAGCACTAGTGGCACAAACTCCCAGCTCCCGCTCGGGCCCCAGATGCTCCAGGGCAGAAAGGGCAGATCGGGAAAGAGAGAAATTTAATGAATTATTTAAAGACATTCTGGAGATGGTAGTGGGCCGGGACTACACCATTCGTGTCCCGGCCGACATGTTCCCTGCTCACCCCCACGGGAGCCCCACACTAGCAGAGCCCCAATCACCCGGCCACCCAGACTCGCCCCGCCTCATACAAATCGAGTAGCCCATGATGCATAAAGGGCTTATCAAATGATAGCTGGCCATAACTTTTTGTTTTTAAATGGTTAAGTGTTCCCGACTTGTTAAGTGTTGACATGTTCCCGACTTGTATGAACTTTTCATATCTGCGTTTAATATATTTTACGCCTTTAGCAAAAGAAAAAGCTAATCAAGCGCAGGTGATAAATGTCTAAGTCAACACCATAGATTTCAGATCAGTGATGTCTCCTTGCATTGCACTGGCTTATTATACTTGTGGCATATGCCATGCTTGTACTCTCATGAAGCGACAAGTGGATACAGGATGGGACAGATCTTTGGGCGAAAGTGTTCAATGCTCGATCACCGCAAGACCATCGACCCCCCAAGGAGCCGCGGCAAAGCCACCCTACCGAAATCACGAATCACCCTTGCCAACCGCCCACATTGCATGGCCCAAAATACATCCCTGGGCCACGCCCCCTTTCTCGGTCAAGCTCTATAGTTGGCTCAAGGCAGTCGTTACCTCAATTGTACCCACATCGCATGTGTCGCAAGGAGAATTGCAATATCTCAAGTGTATCTCCCCCATTCGCCAACCACTTCTCTAACAACGAGGCTAGGGCACAATCATCATTGTACTATCCATTTTCTGAGCCTTCGAAGCTTGACATTTTCCAACCCATTGAAAGGCTGATAGCCTCAACATATTGTAATGGTTGTACTCATGCTAATCAAAAAAAAAAGAAAAGAAAAGAAAAGAAAAGAAAAGAAGAAAAGAAAAGAAAAAGAAATGAATGGAAAGATAAGAAGCACCCACGATCACAGCACAGCACCTAGGGGTCCTCAAACTAGGTACGTCTGGTGACCTTGGTCGACCGGCTTCGTCCCTAGTCCCCTAGCCCCTTACAATCACCCACAATTGTTCAGGGCACATCAAGGGCAGGACATACCTGGGGAGCTTGTCTCGCCTAGGGTTAGACCTGTCACCCTGACCCACTTGCACAATTTTCTTTTGCACTCTGCCTTAATACCATTGCAATCAGTGGTGATAAGCACCGCACGATTGGCCATGAAAAGTACACCGTACTCATCAAGCAAGTCCAATAGTTTTCAGCTACTGAAAGTGCAGTGTCCTTGTATTCAATTATGCTACATCGTGCAGTCACAATGCAAAGGATGTCTCATATACCTTCACGTGTCCTCCTTCTCCACATGGACAACTTCGCTTCATCCATGCATTGTTATGAGAAACTAGCCCACGGTCTTCTAACTATGTAATATCTAAGTATGCACGAGCACTCACATAATATCTGCACCGAAGTATATCCACAGTTTGGGTCCTCAAGTGCAGGACAATACTCTAGGCTTGCTTAGAGTTCGACCTGTCTCCCAAACTAATCAAAATATGTCTTGTGCACGATGAGAAGCCTAGCACTACACCTTAAGGAGAGACCACATGTGAGGTTTTCCAATTGCAGGTAAAAGGTGTTGTTCGCTCTTCATCAACATTCAACTTTGAATGCTTGTCCCTTACCATCCGACAAGCCCGCAAAGAATCGTCATGTGCAGAATCCCCAACAAACCAACACTTGTGCTGGCCATCAATGCAATCCCCAACACAGCATAGCCCTACCACCAACTCCAACAACCTTCCACTAGCCACCTTGGCCACCAACAGGCCCCCAGGACCTTCTGCCATCCCACCACCAACACTCCTCCATGAAAACCACAGGCGTCCTTGTCACCCACGTCTTCGGTGCATGCTACAACCTGCTCCCTACGACGGTGAGTGCCATGGGACTCGCACTCGTCTAGGATGGGGGTAATGTTAACCCCAACACGAAGAAAGCAAAAGGAAGTGGAAAAGACGCAGGGCAAAGGCGGAAAAAAGGTAGCCCGACTAAAGAAAGAAAAGGAGAAAAGGCCAAAAGCGCAAGGGCAACCTTAAAAGTCCAAGGCAAAGGCAAAAGGGGAAAGGTGCATTTTAAAATAAAAGGCGCACCCTGAAATCTTGTAAAAGAGCGCCAGCTCTCACCCGTGCAAATTGTAAATGTAGATGGGCGGTGGAAAGGAAGCTAGGAAGATAGAAGGACAATGGGGAAAAGTGCCTAGGCTATGGCCGGCCATGTAAAAAAGGGGATGACCGCCCAAAAGGGATTTAGGGTTTTGTATATAAAGTTGAAATGTGAATGAGAAGCTCATTCTTGTGTGTGGCCAAAAGTAGCTCTCCTCTTCTTCTTCTTCTTCTTCTTCTTGCTTGCTTGAGCTTGTGCTTGAGAGAGGGAGTGTGAGAGTGTGAGGGAGTGAGTGTGTGAGGGTGAGGGACCGAGGAGGAGAAGCTCTCCATCGTCTCCTCTCTTCTTCTCTTCTCTTCTCTTCTCTTCTCTTGCTCGCGGCAATGGAGCTTGGAGCGTGGAGCTTAAGGATGGAGCTTGCTTGAAGCTTGCACTTGGATCGTGGAGCTACCAGAGTGCGTGGGAGAGGAGGTAACTCGAATGGCATCAAGGTAAGCTCACTACACCCGTAGATATGGATGGCGCGTCGGCTATGTGAGAGGTAGCCATTAGTGCTCGGCTTGGAACGCTTGAAACAATAAGCGGTCCGAGGGTCTTGGCGGTTGAGTGAAAGCTCCCACATCTGTCTTTGTGGAGCTTTCCTTACTTGTCTTTCCAGATGACTTGCCTTTTGCCTTACTCTTAGTTAAGAAATTATGTGGAGGAGAGTCGAGGTCCACTGGCGTGATTGCCCTATCCAAAATTAACTCAATACATCTCTCTCTTATCCACCATGTGTATGAATCGGGGTTTTGCACTGCAAGGAAAATTGTAATAAGTTGTAAGGTGAGTGATAGTTCATACTTGTAGGGAGTAAAAACAAAGAAATTGATAATAATGTTGCTCAAAATAGAATGTGAAAGATACTTACATTAACCCCATCTATCTTAAGAATCTATGAATCTATTGTCCTACAAACATTTGAAATTACTCTCCATCCACAAGAATACGCATCATTTTGTAAGGGTACTTCTTGTAAGAGAAAACTATATGGTTTTTGAGGATCAGCAATATCCTCATATGTAGTATCCAAAAAGGTTACCACCAACCTCCCAGCACTGTCAATGGAAACATATTATAAAAAAAGTACAATAAATAAAATAAACAAAAAACCAAAAAGTGAGGATTTGTATTCAACGCACATTTTTGCTTGACCGTGGATACCCCTCAGAGAGTTCATAAGAATAATTTCTCGAGTGAAAATATCAATATATATTAAGCTCCAATGTCCTCTACAAAGTAAAATGTTAGTAAGAAATGCATACTATAAAGAAGCATACATTAAACCCTTTGCGAAATTGCATACCTTTCAACATAAGGAAAAAAAATATGGTAGTTTGTAATTGGATGAAATGATCTGAAAAATAATTCTAGGTTTGAATGAGATTTTGAAAACAATTCCATTGATAACAGTGGATCAATGATAAATATAGTTTTAGAGATTTCTTGGTTAAGAGAAGAAATCAACGCCCTAAAACCAAAAGCAAAACCAAATGAATGTCAATTACAATGAACAAAACAACACTATCATTCAATTAAGAAAATTTGAGCCAAAAATCCTTACCTTATCCAACAAAAGACTATTGAATCTGACAACTGAATATCTTTCTTAACAAACATTCCTTTATACTAAGATAATCTTCTGAAGAAGTGCAAGAGACATTAACAACCATTTTCCCGTATACCTCATCCATTCTCTTTCGATTGACAGGACCAAGGACATCGATTTTTCTCTTGCAAACTTCATCCTCTGACTCTATAGTCTCTTGTGGTCGTTCTTGATGGGCGACTTCTTTAGGTTCTTAATAGGCAGACACTTGTTCGGAGGTGGTCTTTGCAGGGTGTAAATGTGTCACATCCTCAATCACTGACTGTTTCGCTCTCCTAGACAATTTTGGAGGAATGTTAAGGATCTCAAATGCTTTTTTATCAGTAGTGGGCAAAGGCCTCAATACCTTGTCGAACCTATACCTGATTCTACTAACCATACTAAAGTCTTTGTTCATCAAAGTCATTCTATGAGCGTGGGCAGCAGCAATGTAAGCATCGTTCATAAAATCAATAATGAAGACTTCAGCAGCCTCCTAAAGGCAAAGAATGGTTGCAAGCTGTCATTTTTTTTGCATGGCAACTTCAGTGGGGACACCCTTGATAATCTAAAAGAAATATCTTTGACAACCCTAATAAATGTTGTCTTTGGAATCACATGTTGTGTAGCTCTTTGTGCCTTCCTTATCTCACTAAAACATTTCTGAACATTAAAAAAATCTAGACTTTTTCTTTCTCTTCGGCTTGGAAGATTCTTCTTCTCCATGAGGATAGGAGGGTCCAAGTTGCTTCGTTTGTTGAATAGGGCTCCAAGTGTGGTTGGAAACTTAATAGTTGTTGTAGGGTAGGACTGTACAAGATGAAGCTGAATCTGGGCAAGAGAAGACACTGTCTCTGCACTAGATTGTTTAGATTCCATGGCAGGAGACTGAGGGCAACTAGGGGTAGGTGGGATCTCAGGATGGAAAGATTGAGAAGCTGAAAGCCTTGTCTCCTCCTCACTCTCTTTGTTGTCTATATACACCTTCCTTGCAGTCTGCTTTGTCCTAGCCATGAACCTGCAAAAAAATGAGACTTGTTAGAACATTTAAAAACTATGAGTAAAAAATGCCCAAAGAGAAATAACAAATACGGCGCAATAGGTGAAATAAGCTCCTTGCGCCGTATTTGCGGATGACTAATACGGCGCGATAGCGACAAACCGTGGGTCAAAAATTCTAATCTTCATGTCGTATTTGCAAAGAGCAAAAGCACGTTTTGACTGATACGACGCGACTGCATTGAAACTATGAGTAAAAAATGCCCAAAGAGAAATAACAAATACGGCGCAATAGGTGAAAAAGCCCGGGTTTGAAATAAGCTCCTCGCGCCGTATTTGCGGATGACTAATACGGCGCGATAGCGACAAACTGTGGGTCAAAAATTCTAATCTTCACGTCGTATTTGCAAAGAGCAAAAGCACGTTTTGACTGATACGACATGACTGCATCGAAACGAAGTTTTAAAATGCCTCCTCTCGCGTCGTATTTGCGGATGACCAATACGGCGCGATGGCGACAAACCATGGGTAAAAAGTTGTAATCTTCGCATCGTATTTGCCTTATTGCCTTAGGCTAAAGCACGATTTTGGCAGATACGACGCGAATGCATCAAAACAAAGCTTTAAAAAGTAACCTCTCGCGCCGTATTTGTGGTGAAGTATACGACGCGAAAACAGTGGAAAGTGCAGATTTGTAGTGTTCGATACGGCACGAAAACAATGAAGTGCATGTTAAAAGAAGCACCTGCTCACACCGTATTTGCGATTATTGATACGGTGCGACTATGTTTAAGCGCACATTGAAAAAACAACTCCTCGCGCCGTAATTGCGGTGATCGATATAAGGCGAGGATGATCTCAATGTGACTGTGTATCTGGATTTGAAAAGTGAGCCACGTAAGCTTCAACGATCTTTTATAACTGCAGGGTCCGTGACACATGGCAGTGTTTAATTGGCTAGGTTTTGCGCGGCCCATCCATGTGGCTGTCTACATGGCATCGCACATGGCAAATATTTTTTGCTCTATATAAACATGGTTGTCAGACATTTATGATTTTTTTTTAACAAATTCCAAGCTTGCTTAGAGTTGAGGTCCATTTTCAGGGTTTCTTATGTGAATTTCCGTGATTTTGTTTACTCGTTGATACGAAGCGAGGAGATATTGTTCTTGAGGTCGCTTTGCCAAATTCGCGTCGTATCGTCGACTAGCAAAATCGTGTAGTATCGTACTTTCACTCATGTCTGAGCCTAAAGATGTTGTAGGCTCCCAAGAGCAGGTAACCCCTTCTAAAAAAAGAAGAAGATTGTCATCAGGGTCAACAAGAGCTTCTTGTTGTGCTGCCTTCTCCCCTGAAATTCCCACAGCTTCCTCCCCTTGTTCAGTAGCAAGTGTGGGAATGCCTAAGAAGTCTCCAATCAAAGGCAAGTCACCATTGAGGGTTTCTGGATTGTCTCAGATCACAGATGTTTCTCCATCTGAAAGGCTCCTAGACTTTCTTCTTCAGAATGGCATGGAGTTATCTTATTACGGAACTGCAAATGATATTTTCAACCTTGATTGGGATATTGACCATGTATTGAACTCATGTAAGAAGTTTTTCTTGGAGGAGTTTGCTGAGTTTGAAAGTATTGCGTTTCTAGTGGTTGAAAAGGATGCAAAGGAATATGTTCACATACCTATTGGGAGCTCACCTTTAGAGAAGTACTCATTTTCAAGAAAATGTACATCTCATTCTCTTGACTGGTTTTGTACCTCAGATTTTTTTTGTTCTGGTCATTCTAGGAAATGTAGGCTTATGTCCAAAACAGTTGCATTCATTGCATTTTCTCTTGTAAAATATCCTGTGAAATTTGATGAGAAACAATTAGAAGGTCCAAAATGTTCCAGTTTTTGCCTTTTGGATGAGGTAGCAAATGACAAGGATGCAAAGGAATGTTTGGACCCTGAGCAAGAAGCAAATATTGCTAACAAACTAGATGTTGCCCAATTCAAAGTATTGAAGAAAACCATGCAAATGCAGATCTTGTTTCTGTCTCTTCTTTTTATACTGTTGCTTCACTTCCAACTTTCCCTATCAAGGACAAAGAATACATATTGCTAGCAGACATTCAAAGGCTCTTCAATCTTAGGGAGGATTATTGTTTAGCCATCATTGCAGAGGCTTCTAATGCTGCAAATGGCATTGTTGACATCGAAAATGAATCGAAAGAAGAGTTACTTAAACTTGACACTAAAATTACGGGCGACAAGTTTATTGAAGTAGGGGATGCCCTTTCTCTTTGTTTTCATAAGGCATAGAATGCTAAGGAAGAGTATGGGATTACTGAAGAGGAATTCCACGGCCTTCAAGACCGACTTAGAATTTCCAATTTTGGAAGAGAAGAGTCGCAATATGTTAAAGAATTGGAAGATACCAATGAGGCACAATCATCAATTAACATATGGAATCCAACTAAGCTAGAAAATGATGAAAATCAATTGGTACTATTATCTCAAATTTTGTAAGATTTATATACATTAATATGTTTGATTTCAACATTCATTTGACATTTATCTTTTTTTACAGTTGGAGATTGAAGATTTTGATAACTTCTTGGGACGGGGTAAAGGGACAAGAGGTGGTATTAGTTCACATAAAGATGTTGCACTTGGCCATTACTTAGCAAGGATTGATCCGCATGTTTTCTTGGTTTTTCATAACATCTTCTCAGAGGAAGCAACATGGCCTATACTATGTATTAAGGCACTTACAAGGCTACTTGGTTTCTCTGGGTTACAATACAATGCACACAAGGTGATGCTCTTGGAGAATACTGCGGCAATTAGGATTTTTGGTTATGGTCTTGGTTTCTCTGCTTCTAGAGCTGGATACTTTCTGGCCCTCTCATCTTATGCTTTGGCAGCAAATCAAACTGATATAAAATCAATAGTTGGCTACAAGAGAAGAAAATTTTTGCATTATAGAGGAAATATCCTGGAAAGGGAGGATGATGTAAAGGCTCCTGAGAGCTAGCTTTGTAGTTTCCTTTCTTGAATTCTCAAGTTGAAGTATTCATTATTTGAAGTTGTCGTTGAAAAATACTATGAATTCTTAAGTTGAAGTATTCATTCTTTGAAGTTGTCGTCGAAAAAACCAATTGAATAGCTCCTCAAGAGCATTGCTTTTTGTAACTCCGCCTCCATGTCTTGTGCTTCGAAAAAAACTTGTACGTGCTTGATAGTGAGATTTTTCCATGCCTTGGCCGCTATAAGTTGCGAGGGGGCCTTGCTCCTCCACAAAGTAAGGCCCATGGATATGAAGGATATGCTGCAAATTCATAAGAGTAACAATCAGTTTTTGCCAATGGAAATTTTATCGAAGAAAGCTTGGATTAAATATTCTCTCTTACCAAATAAAAAGTGGTATCTTTCTCTCCCCATGCCTCCTTTATTGCCTGAACAAGATTTGTAATCGAACATTTAAACTCTTTTGGATACGTGTACATTTTCGTTTGTTGCTTGAGGAGCTTTAGGAAGACATCAACATGTCTCCAAACCTCCATCCTTAGAAATGCAAGTCGTGGTGTGGTTGCAACGTTTGTCATTATTCCACATGGCTCTCTCCAATGCTCCCAAGTAATGCTCACCTATTTTCCTGTATGGTTACTTAAAAATCGCCTAGCTTTTGAGCCTCCCATTGAGACATCAGCCAAGACATCTCTTGTTTTCCCTAAAAGTGTTGGATCTTTTCTTAAATGAACTTGACCTCCATGAAAACCCCTTTTGGAGAGTAATGCCTCACATTTGTCAATACACTCATTCGATAAAGACAAAGGCTTAATTGAGTATGCATAGTCAAGATGTAACCTGAGAAGTTTATCAATAATTCTAATCTCTGCATGCAAAGTACATATATGAACATTAGTAAGAGGAATTGAAATAATTGGATCCCATATATCTTCCTTGTTTTTTTAAAACTTAGATCTATAGAGTCTCTAGTTGGGGCTCTTCTTACAGGGTGTAAGTTGCTCCAATTTTTAGACCCAACACTTTCCATGCAATAAATACAAGGATATTTTGCATTTTCCCCATTACATATTCCAAGCATACATTTGATAGTTTTCAAGTTAGCGCTCATGTGCCATTCCACATTAAAATTACCAACCCCATCAACAACTAACATTTCTCCTTCACTTTGAGACTTAATAATGTTTGGAATACCTGTATGAGTAAACAACCATTTCAATGTTTCATAATTCTCAATTGGTACCTGAGCTGCACCAACCCACCAAATCTCCATCTTAGACTGGAACTTATGCACTGGTGCTTGACCCCCACCATTGTTGTATTCCAATGCCCTGTTCATGATGCAAATGTTGACTCTTTCCATCTTTTGTCCTTTTTGAATCTGTGCTTCATCTAACTTCAAGGCAAACTTTAAAACACCGTGACATTCCTCCAATGTGAGTCTATAGATGTGAACCATTGCAATCTGCACTCTTCTTAGATCAACCCATATATTGTTAAATACATTGTATTCAAAACTAGATTTTCTTTTTGTCTTTTCATATGGCACAGATGCTTCAATATGAATGTATTCCCCGAAAACTTGTGGAATCTTATGATTCATGGTAGTCCTTGCAACCGATACTCCTAGATTTTTAAACCATAATCTTGAGATAGTCCGATAACCTTTTCAACTAATGCCCACAGTATCACATGTCTCTACAATTTCGTTTGGTTTTACAGTGTCCTTTAAATCCTTCACTAATTCTTTTAGAGTTGGGCCTCTCAAATCCACATTTTGAGGTGACCTAAGAATCCTCAAAATATCATTCTTATTCATGGTCTCTTTTAAAAAACTGAATCTCTCCTCACTCTCACGAATATTTATACCCGACATGTTGGAGACATATTTTTTTGCAAGATTCAATCTTCTTTTCTTTGCTCTCTCACACAAGCTAGTTATATTTTTTAATGGTCTCTTTCTCTCTCTTAATCCTATTGGAGTTTTCTTTAAATGTGCTAACTTGTCTTGTAATGACTTATTAGCATTTTCCAAAACGTCAATCTTATTTGTTAGCTCCAAAATGCTTGTCTCTGCAATAAATAATGCTTTTCTCATTTCATTCATCTGAGCCATGTATGTGTAAGATGCAGAGGGTAAGCTTTTACAATACCCAAGCATCCCATTATAACCTTCCCCAACATATCTCACGTAGTTATGAATATTTAAAAAATTAGGAGGTTTACCTGTTGAAGGATCCTTTGGATAAATATTTCCATCTATCCACAAATCCATATGTTTCTTTCCTTGAATTCGCAATCTATTGGCCTCCATCTCATCTGTTAGTACTCGACGATGTATACTTCTTCAAGATGAATAAATTGGATCTAGTTGGATGGTAAGTTTGAATTTGCATGTGCTCGCATTTGTATCACTTGCAGAGGTGTTGCTAAAAATTTTAGTAGATCAACGATCGCAGTGATAAGAAAGTGAGCACAAAGAAGAGAATGGTGAAAGAGAATGGAGAAAGAGAATGGCGAAAGAGAATGGAGAAAGAGCGTGTGAAAAGAAGACACGGGAGTAGACAAATCGCGATATAGGTGGACATTTCTTGAAAATACAAATTCTCCCAAGTTCCAAGACAAAAAACGGCCGAAAAGGTGACACTGACATAAATTAAATTTGAGGGACAATTAATGGCTCAGCTCTTTGATGAATTCAATATTCTCTCATTAATCACATCTGAGCAACCAAATTTGGCGTTTTCATTCTTCCAAAATCTCAACTAATTAGCAACTTAATCATTTTCTTACAAGTGCCTTTTTTGAAGCGCTTTTGGCCCTAATGTAGCTAGGAAGCTTTATAATTTGGGCATTCGCATGTGGAAAGACTTATGGGATGCTGAAATCCTCAATTGGATTGATGAAAATGATGCGATTAGAATATGGGACCTAAATGAAATTGGCTCAAGGAAATATTGGCACAAAGAGAAAGAAAATTGGCCAATCTCCTACTATGAAGCCAAAGTTAACACGATGGCATACTTCCAAACATAAGCATGAAAGAAACCAATGGACTACAGAAAAGCTAAAGACTTCATAAGGGGTGATGGTAGGCACATCCTAAAGTTGGGAACCTATTAGAAAACAAGCTACCCCATGAACCAAGATGAGGACCTGGAAGAGGAGAGTCAGAAACTTGGGGGCCTTACTCCCTCAAAGTACTTCAATATGATATTATGGGAAGCACTGATGAACAAATTCCCAAGAAAGGATAGACTTGACAGGTCAAAAAAGATCTCATAACTCTGTGGCCTTTGTGTGATTGTGTTGAAGTTCAAAGGCTTTGGAAGGAGTTCCAATGTTGGATTGAGAGAGCAAGCTTCCATGCTATGACCTTAGCCAAGCTAGTACTTTTTGGAGATGGGAGCTCTATGAATGAGGGGCCTCTAGAAGACTGCAACATCTCAAGTGTAGTTGGAATTTGGGCCATTTGATGCCACCTGAATAAGGTCTTTGGAAATGCCCCTAGATGGAAGGACTTAGACTTTTCACGAGTTAAGATTGAATTACCAACAGCCTTATAAGGTGTCAAGAAATCTAGCTCTACCCTAGAAGCTATACATAAGGCTCTCAAGAGATGCTAGCTATGTTTTTGGACAACTAAGACACATCCCCACCATTGGTTGTTGATGTAAACATTCTTTACTAATATACTTTGCATTATTTGAAAAAGAAGACCGCAAATCAAGGCATAAATGGATGTATGGAGATGCATAAGCATAGGAGGCATAACACCCCCTTCTCTTCTTTCTATCTTTCATTCTTGTGCTTCAATGGTGTTGTCGAGACGTGTAGACACTACAAGCCTATCCTTGGATGTGATCAGAATCCAAGCATGTAAACATTACGTATGAAGTTTTTCTTCATGTATTTTCACTTTAAATAATTAAAAAAATCCATAAAGTTATAATTAGTAAAATAATAAAGGAAAAAATGTAGGGTTTTTAGAGAATTTAATTGCTCAACTATCTAGATGAGATGTTGGGAAATTTTTATGGGGGAATTTATGATTATTTTTGGAAAAATAAAAATTATTAGAAAAATCATCCACTTGATTATTTAAGTGAAATATTAGTGAGAATATTTGAAAATTATAGCAATATTAACTATTGAACATCAAACATCTTCTTGAATGTTTAGTCTAAAATGCTAGGGAAAATATGATAGGATGCATAGTGATATTAATTTGGGGAATATTATTAAAGTAATTAAATATGATACATCCCTTAACAATTACTAAATTTGGGTGAAATAATATTAGCAAAAATACTATTAGAAATTGTTGAAATTGAGATTCATCTATATTATACTAGAATTCAAATAAAGCACAAACCTATCTTCTAACCTAAGTAGCGAAGAACCATGCACCTCCAAACCAAAAGCCACATGAATTCCCAATAGAAAGTAAAAATTAAAATAAAAAATTGAAATCGAAATCAAAAGTAGATAGAATAAAAAATAAGGGCCTTTTTTCAAGAATTGCAAACCAAAAAGATACATAAGCAACTTTAATATACAAAAATAGTATAATATAGTTAGTGCACTAATAAATTATAAATATAAACATTGAAAAGTGTTATTTTTATTTCTACAAGTGGCAAAAATTGACTAGTCATTGAGTAGAGATGTCCAACATTAAGCAACCGGGGGTACCTACTAGCAAATAATTTGTCATAGCTACCAACAATAACATGTCATGCGAGTTGGCAGTTGTTGACAACATGTGAACTACATGGTTACAAAACATTGAAGTTTAGACAATGGAAGCTTTCAACCTACAATCTCATTTTCAATCCTAAGGTTGTGCTATACTTTGTTGTTGATGCTGCTAACCTGCATATTTTCCCTTCTTGCTTAGCTTACTCAGCCCATAGCCAAGTGGCTCTATCTCAGCCTCTACAATCTACAACCAAGACGGCCAAATGGAAATAGAGGCATGAGAGAGAGAGAGAGAGAGAGAGAGAGAGAGAGAGAGAGAGAGAGGAACACTCTGGGTCTACAATTTGTAGCTAAGGTAGGTAGAAGGCATGAGATGCACAAGTGAGAGAGAGAATGTCATGATAGCCACTAGAGCTGACATAGAATTTGCAATGGGAATTGCAGCTCATTACATGGTGACACATAGTATGCAACATTGGGACATCATGAAGGATATCATGAGATACCTTAAGAGCACTACACACACTTGTACCTTTGGTATGGTAGCTAGGACATTCGAGTCATGGGTAACAAGACTTTGATTATGCAAGATGTGCAAATAGTAGAGAGTCCACTAGATTCTCATTATGCAGGATATGTAGATAGTAGGAAGTCCATCTCTAGTTATGTCTTCACCAATGCTAGAGGTATCGTTTCTTGGATGTTTAGGGTGTAGAAATGCATTGCCTTGTCTACTACCAAGGTTGAGTACATTGTAGCCATTGAGGCTTGCAAGGAGGCCCTATTGTTAGGTTTCTTGGTTGCAAACTAACTTGGTATCACAAATATGACTCTTACATTGCATTCAATATGAATGCTGCCCAATTGGCATATAATTTAGTCTTTCATGCAAAGACCAAGCATATTGAGGTCTATCATCACTTTATCTGAGAGGTGGTGGAGGACAAGTAGATAGAGATTATCAAGATATCTACTAATGAGAATCCTAATGATCTACTCAATAAAAGTCTCATAATGAAATGCTATGCCTTCCTTAGAAAGATGATGGATGTAGGATGAGATGACATCTATTCCTCATCCAATTGTACTTACATGTACACATTGTACTTTGTCACTTTTTTCTTGTGTTCTCCATATTCAAGCATATTCACCTTTAAATAGGAAGTTGTTGCATGTTAGAGGCACATGTGCCTAGTCACATGCATTTATCTTGTACTTACTACTCACACACCTATATATTGTAGGTGGTGGCCATCCATCATTGTCACTTTACTCTTTATTCTTACTATTCCAATAAAATAAGATAAGGTAGGTCACACATTGTGATGATTAGAGTTCCCACATGCCATCTTGCTCTCTCTTCTTGCTCTAGCCTCCATAGCTCTTTCTTGCTTCTTTTGATTATGCTCTCATTCTTGCTTAGCCCATCCACCTTTCAAGGCAATGATTATTTGGTTAAATATAGCTAATTATGGAGGTGAATATTATTACAATAAGGCCAACCCAAATTATGTTTATCTAGCTAACATTTATGAAAGCTTCCAAACCCATATATTGGGAGAAATAGTGCATTGCAATCACATAGTTAAATCATGTACACCTTAGCATAATATGTTGTAAGGCATGGAAGTCAAGTATAAAAATGAAAACCCTATTTTTTAAGTAGGACATACACTTGTATGGGCATTAGTTTCATCCTCTAGTAGCAATTACATGGGAGATTCACTACAAGTAATAAGGAGATGTCACCTTCGTGCAAGGAATATATGAAAATACCCCTTATCTACCCCCTATTTATGGGACCTTACCTTATAAAATGTACCTTCCTTCCCTTAAATAACCCCCCTCCCTTACACTCACGTGGTACCATATGGTAAACCCTAGTGGACCCCTCGGGAGCAATTGGGACTTTGGTTGTTTTACACTACATATAAATGAATGGAATATTCTCTACATTGGAGAATACATATGTGCATTCATATCCTCCCTAGCTAGGTGGGGTGTCATTTAAAGCACTTAGATAGTTCCTATAGCCATTTTAGGTAGGGATATGGAGCTATGTCAATTTCCTAGACAATTATATTATTGAGCCATAAAAGCCACAAATTTTCTTAAGAATAACTCTAGAAAGTCTATGCAAGTGGCATGTATTTAAAGCCATATTTAAAGTACCCACACAAACTTTGAATAGGGTAATGTGGCTTAAGTGTGACTTGGTTGTCATGGTCATTGTTGTTGTGTAAAAGACAATAAGAAATGCAAAATGAATGAGCAATAGTTTTTCTAAAAGAATCTAGAGCTCTCTCTCTCTCTCTCTCTCTCTCTCTCTCTCTCTCTCTCTCTCTCTCTCTCTCTCTCTCTCTCTCTCTCTCTCTCTCTCTCTCTCTCTCTCTCTCTCTCTCTCTCTCTCTCTCTCTCTCTCTCTCTCTCTCTCTCTCTCTCTCTCTATGTATGTATATATGTGTGATGTGGGCATCAGTGTCCCTTACACAAAAGTCTCAAAACAATGGAGTTTCACTTGTGGGTTTCTATTCTTGTTCTCATTATTATGCTCTCTTATTTGGAAGGTTTAACAAGCACTTGTAGTAATAATTACTATAACCATCTTAAAAGGGCTAAGAGATGCAAGGACCATTTCTCCATTGGGTGTATCAACCTAACCAAAATTTGACCAAAGATGACAAAGATAGGATAAGGTTTGCTCTCAATCTTGAATACTTGGAGGCTGAATACTTTTTGTGTCCTACTTTTGGCTTTGGACTTGCCAAGTTTTCCCCCAAGCTCATGGGCGGTGGACACTACCCAATGGGATGCTAGCGTGCTTGCCTAGATGAGTTCACCTTCAGCATCTCCAAACAATTTGGCTTTCAAGAAATCAATCGCATAAGGTACATCTTCTCTAATTTTGACAAACAATCTCATGTTCTAAAATTTCTTATCAATGTGTAGTTTGAAACTTGTAAAAAGATGTTTCTTTCTTTACTACCTTTATTCATCAAGAATAGGACTGTATCTATAAACCTTTTCTCACCAATTCCTACCCACGTCAAACACTTGCACACATAAAAAAAGCTCTAGACTATACCTAGACTTGCAAGTTTTTGTTTTTTCATGAATAAATTCTTGTTTCTTATGAAAATATAGCTCAAGGGGATTTGACAACAACTTGGATGCATTAGTCATGGTGTTAATTTGCCCATTTTGTGACAAGTTGATCATATTAAAAGCCTCACATATTGGGAAGAACACCATAATCATTTGAAAACAAATATAGATCACCCATATACCTTTAAAGTCAAGCCTCCTTACATGTCATTTTTTCTTCATGGGATGTAAAGAACATTGATTTCTATCAATGCACAATGAAAAACTTACATCATGAGAGGATCACACATCTAAGTGGAACAACTTGATTTTCTACAAAGCAAGGCTAGTTACATGTCTTGTGACTTATCCATAAACCTTGATGATTTTTTAATCAACATTTTCATGTTCAATGTTTCCACTCCAATGTCATTAGATGATAATGTGGAGTCAAAATTTCCATGTGTTTACTTAAGAGACATATATTTTTTAAATACACTTAACAAGGTTCAATGTATCATGTTTTCTTTTGCAAGCTTAGAGCTAAAAGTGTATGCTAGTATTTTTATATTTTATAATGCCTTATTTTCCTACAAGAGTGGAGCTAAAAGTGTATGCTAGTATTTTTGTAAAAAAATCCTTATTTTCCTACAAGACTAGAGCTAAAAGTGTATGCTAGTATTTATGCATTTTATCATGCCTTATGAATCTCCATGCTCTCTAGTTGTACAAAGTTATTCTCTCAAAAATTAATTCCATATGAAATGATTGCATACAATGTTTTGACCCACATCTCATTGCATTATTCCTTTGTGGTAGTTGTGTTTTTAGTGAAATGCATTTATGAAAGAAATTAATTTGGGGATAACTTTCTAAATTACCTTATTATGCTCTTAAAAAGGCTAACATAACTAGATTTTATGTATATTTACAAGATGAAATAATAATATGTGGTGCTAACAATCTCTTTAGCAATCTCTTGAAAGTGAAACTTTATATTTGGAGGCACTAAGAATATAGAGGCTAAAAACAAGACCTAGACTAATGAATGGAGCATTTGCATGGTGGGCAAAGCAATCAAAGTTGCATCAATTCCTTGTAGTAGTCTTGCTTTTAGTGGGAATGCATTCATGAAAGAAAAGGATTTAAGAATAGCTTTCTAAACCCCCTTACTATGCTCTCAAAAAGGCTAACATAACTAGATATCAGGTCTCTATACAATATGAAATAATAATATCTTGTGCTAATAATCTATTTATCAATCTCCCAAATGTGAAAAGTTAAATTTGGAGGCACTAAGAATATAGAGACTAAAACAAGAACCAGGCTATTGAAGGGAGCATTTGCTTGGACTTTTGTTTGTGGACAGAGCAATCAGAGATACAATTGGTATCTTCCAAGAGCCCTTATTGAATATAAGGAAGGGTGTATGAGCAGAATTCATGGATAAAGCATTTGAAACACAACTAGATCCCCCATTCAACCCGTATGCTGATAGCACAAGGTTCTTGATTGCTTCTTATGTTCTACCATATGTAGGGTTAACAGGGTATGTTGGAAGCAATTCTTTTCTGACGAGCACAACAGCAAAGAGAGTAAGTGCTATTTTTTCTAATACCTATGCATGCGAAAGATTTTGTGGGAGTTCTCAAACTTAAAGAAATGATAATGGATAAGGTACCCTATCCAATAAGTTGATTATAATAATTCTAAGTGGTGTAAGTGCATTCCAACACCCTCAAATTGAAATGTGACTCTTTGATTAACTATAATGATAGGGGTGATGACTTCTTGGAATTCTTAAGAGGTAGGAAAAATCATATCTACATTTTGAATAAATCTATTGTGTGACTATGCATGAGAGCTTATTTTATGCATTTGGTGTTTAGAATTTGCAAAGGTCTTAGTAGGAATGGAAATTTTTTGGCTTGCAAGAGGCCTCAAATATATGCCTTTAAATCTAGCATGTGAAGAAGTGATTTTGGATGTATAACTTAGGTATGATGTGACAACTATTCTAGTTATACCATGGCCCAAGTATATAAGTGTGAGAGAGTTTTCCTTTTCTGTCAATAATGAATATAAGAAGTCCCATAATTTATTTCTTTGTTTTTCTCTCCTCCTATAACGAGTTTGATTACTCATTTCTCCTAATTATTTATTTCTCTCCTCTTCTACTAATACTATCTCTTCTTTCTCTCTCTTGCAACTTCATTCCATCATTTTCCTAGTTTCACTTCTAACAAGTGCTATCATAGCTTTTTCTTTGATCTATTTTCTCATGTCTAATCTCATTTTCATCCCTTATATCCAAAAATATTAGAAAATGTGATTTTACATAAACTAGGATGGAACATTTATGTCTAGGAGACTCTTATAGTTGGTTCAAGACCTAATTATAGCTATTGTGGAGCTACATTAACAAACTATGGAGATGAAATGCCAATTTGAGTAGGTTGTAAAAATAAAAATTAGGCTAATTTTAATGGTAATTTTGGAGGGACTTGAGTAAATAGCACCAAGGGAGGTTATTCTCAAATACAAAAGATGCCTTCACTATCTTAAAGAGAACTTCCATGGCTTCCACTATTCAAATTTTGGGAGAGCCTACTTATTTTTTGTGTGGATCTTGTCAAAAACAACTTGTGGAAGAGATTGAGCACCATATTTTGTAGGACTCACCATATGAATTCTCAACAAATATCCATTGAATTTGTGGTGTACTTTTGGAGATTTTATTCATTTATCTTTGTTAAATCTTGAGCTATACCTCAATTCCTCTTTCTTTCTCATACTTTCAAGAGCTCTAAAACCCATCCATCCACGATTAAATGTTTGCATCAAGCTCCTTGGTACTCCAAAATACTTGCATGCACCTCTTATTACACATCAAGAGCTTAATCTTTAGAGATATTGCCTTGAAATCCATCACATTTAAATAAAGATTATGAGAATGCAAGGAATGATAGCTTTCTTAATCCAAATAGGGTTTTGAATAATGGAGCTAAAGACAAAGGACTAAGGAGCTTATATCGCTACCATGGATTCTAAAAGCCTCGAGTGACACCTAAAGATTAGATTTGCAAACATTTTGGCCTACATAGCATTTTCATCAATCAAGCTTTCCAATGGAGTGCTCCTTGGAGGTAATACTTAATTATAGCATAGTGATACTTCATTTTTGTTAATAATATTATTCATTTTCTATTAGAAATATTGATTGGACTCTAAGCTTTCTAGTTTCATCCTATTGATTGATTAATGGATCCTAAGCACTTTTTCGAGCCATTACTTTATGATTCTCAATATAAGCAAGCTTCAAGCATTCAATACTTTTATTTCTTGTATCAAGGTAGGTATAAGGATCCTTTTAAAAATTTCATTACAAATGCCTTGCAATTCTTATTCAAATAATCTTCAATGCAAACAAGATACCTAGCCTTCCAATTCATATGCAAATAATCTTCAATGCAAATATGATACCTTGGGTGGGTATGATGAGATATTTTTAGGGGAATGGGGTGGCTTCCTATGAGTGCCCAAGATCTAGAAGGATGTGACCATTAGTGGCTTGAGAAAGTGATGCCTTCAAAGGACATGGAGCCTTGGCATGTTGGCATGTGCAAGTGCTATTTTAGACCCTTCGCTCTTCAATGTAGCTATCTCTTACTTTCAAGTATTTAAAAAAAGCAAGGAAATAAATTTATATGCAAAGCATTTTGAAGTGCTATTCTAGACCCTTTGCTCTTCATTGTAGTCATCTCTTACTTTCAAGTATTTAAAAGAAGCAATGAAATAAATTTATATGCAAAGCATTTTGAAGTATGCCAAAAGTGAATTGAAAAGGGTATTTTTTAATTGATTGGAGGGGTTGGATTTATTTGACATTGGTTAACTTTTTGAAGCTTTTGGAATTGGTTTGAAGTGTCTTATATTCAAAAAATGGTATTAGATAGGGCAAGTACTTTTGTATAGTCAAAGAAACAAAACTATATTTTGCTGATGGTCTATTGAGTGCTTCATGCATAGATCTCACTCTTGGATGTGAATAATGGCCTAAAACTGAAGTCTCTATATTGCAATGAGCTATGGTGGATGGGAAGGATTTCATACCTCGATGTTTAGGATGTCAATGAAATAGGACATGACTAAAAATCTCAATGGTTTGTTTCATCTATTGCTTAAGCACAAGGAAAATGGACCCAAAATGATGATTGCATTTATCACATTATTACAACTACTACAAGTGGGCATTATGGCTAGCCAAACCCATCCATTTTACATGAAAGTAAAATATAGAGCATCCTAGGTTGTCTACCAATATATGGAACATATGTTCAAGTTGCATGAACCTCATCTAGTAATTATGCATTGTAAATATTTTCAATTCCATATTCAAATTTCGGTAGCAATTATTCAACTCTTTGGAACCAAGCTTGCTCCTTCAAATACCTATCATCCTAAAAA